>NC_137216.1:24545876-25145876 GCF_949987685.1 Ammodytes marinus
CTTATTATTCCTTTCCTCTCTCATCCCAGCGTTCCATTTATCTACATATAGAGACATTCACTTCTAAATCTGCATGTTGAGCTCTCAGCATCCGCATAGCTGTCTCTGCATATCGCATTCTTAGCCCCACTGGAAATGCTGCGTGTGTGTGTGTGTGTGTGTGTGTGTGTGTGTGTGTGTGTGTGTGTGTGTGTGTGTGTGTGTGTGTGTGTGTGTGTGTGTGTGTGTGTGTGTGTGTGTGTATGTGTGTGTGTGTGTGTGTGTGTGTGTGTGTGTGTTAGAGCTGCAACTAACGATTATTTTGATAATCGATTAATCTATCGATTATTTTCTCGATTAATTGATTATTAATCGATTAGTGTTTTGGCCCGTAAAATGTCAGAAAATGGTGAAAAATGTTGATCAATTTTCCAAAGCCCATGTTGAGGTCCTCAAATATAATGTTATGTCCAAAACACAAAGACATTTCAGTCTACTGTCATAATAGGATTAAAGAAACCAGAAAATATTCACATTTGAGAAGCTGAAATCAGAGAATGTGTTGGTTGTAGTCATCATTGCAGCAAGGTGCTTTTTGGATGGTTATTTCATTTTGCTCTAGCATTTATTTATTTTGCCTGTGATAACTACACATACAGTAGGTGTTTAAATGTGAGTATGTGAGAGTGTCTCTCTGTTTAGCTGAGTGTGAGAGAGTTAATTATATGGCAGTGAGTGCTGTCGTATCGACTGTGTAAATCATATTAAGGTCTGTGTAAGCTTCCGCATGTTCCCTCAGGGACACCTTCTCTCACTTTCACTTTCTCTCTCTCTCTCTCTCTCTCTCTCTCTCTCTCTCTCTCTCTCTCTCTCTCTTTGAAAATGGTACATCAGTTTCAAAATGACAAGTGAAAATCAAAAGAGGATGAAAGCTGGGTGAGCAGAGTAAGTGCGCTACCTTGCAGTCGTAGAGCACTTTTCCAAGACGATGGGATCTCGTGTAGTAGTTTGTGTGTGTGAATTTTTTATGACAACATCAATATTACATAGTTATCTAAATTGAAACACACACTATCTATGGGTACAAGCATGTGGGAAACCGTGTCCTTATAGTCATGTGTACATTTGGGGCTAAGCTTCCCCAATAAAAAAAGGGTAAATGCTAATGCAAAAGCATACTTATAATATACAGCACGGGAAAAAATGAAGAGATTGCTCCAAATGTTTCTTAAATCGGCATCATTTTAAATTAAAAATAATAATGAAAAGCACTTCTATGTAGCACTTATTTGTTGCATTTTGTGGGCAAAGCTAATGTACTTACAGTGCATGCTTATTGCTATTCTAGGTATGTACCCTCATGGCCGGATGCACTAAAAAGCCACTAAAAAAAGATGTCGGGGAAATTTCAATTATATCCTGTAAAACTGATTCAAACCAAAAGCATGATGTGTGTGGTTTCAGGTGGTGAAGACGGTGGGTCTGAGGGAGGTGTGGTTCTTCGGCCTGCAGTACACAGACAGTAAAGGCTACGTCACGTGGCTCAAACTCAACAAGAAGGTAAGACACCCTGGACACAACTACACATAACGTGTAAAATTATTCCCACAGCTTGGTAAAACATGCTAATATTAAAAGTCTGTAAACAATCTTCTTTTGAAGGTTAAGATGTCACCATGATGGAAATCCTCGTAACTTAACTTTTGTGTATACTATTACTGTAATACTCCGTTTAGTTAATTTTTTCAACCAAAGTATACCTGAAACCAGCGTCAATACTTTTTCATACGTCTACATACTGTAAAAGACAAGTGAAGGCAGCAGTGGGTGAGAGATTTAATATGTTGTGTGTGTGTGTGTGTGTGTGTGTGTGTGTGTGTGTGTGTGTGTGTGTGTGTGTGTGTGTGTGTGTGTGTTCTCTCTCCAGGTGACCCAGCAGGATGTGAAGAAGGAGAACCCTTTCCAGTTCAAGTTCAGAGCAAAGTTCTTCCCAGAAGATGTTTCTGAGGAACTCATCCAGGAGATCACACAGAAGCTCTTCTTCTTGCAGGTCGGCCTTGTGTACAGCTGATAAGAAAACTAACTGTGTCTGCCAAGGTATGCCGCTGGTGGTGGTGAGGTCAGCCAAAATGATACAAAATATTCTGAGAAATTGAAGCTGAGATTTACAGCTATTGTCACTTCGGTGTGAGAAGGATTTTGGACTCTCGCATGGTGAGAATTTGGCAACTCCCAAGTAGAAAAAAGCTAAATTGTGGCTTTTTATTAGATAACATATTGGCCTAATTTACCACATTTTAGACTCTGTTGTAATATGCAACTTTCTGCTTGCATTTCATTTACTTGAAAGGGTTTTGTGTGTGTGTTTTTTTATGAAAACAATTAGAAATCAGATGTCTATGAAAGAATAATCTTTAGTTTTTTATACTTTATTGTAGGAGTAAAAATAGGTTATTATATTACTGTTATTGTTCACATTTAGAAGATCCTACACATTTTCTTTTTTTGTGGTGCAAACAATTAAAAGAAAATAGAGAAAAAAAAAAAATTATAACTTTTTCTTCTCCTTAATCTTTATTTCTCTTTACAAAACAAAATCTTACATTTTTATTTTGTATTTTTTTCTCTTTTTTCTTTTAATTGTTTGAAAGAATAATCTTGGTCTCCTCCCTGCAGGTGAAGGAGGCTATCCTGAATGATGAGAACTACTGCCCCCCAGAGACGGCCGTGCTGGTGGCATCCTACGCTGTCCAGGCCAAGTACGGAGATTACAACAAAGACATTCACAAACCGGGCTACCTGGCCTCCGACCGGCTACTGCCACAAAGGTACAATATACATATAAGCTCTTATACTGTTCTATACATATATGCACGTAGGATATGTTCTGGCTAAAAGTTGAAAAACCGCATTAGTTCACAGCTTGCGTCTCATTCACCTCTTCACTTATAAACACACACACTTGCTGCGATGCAAAGCATTTGAGCGTCTTTCAGAAGTACACTTTTGACATATGGACAGAAAAAACTGCCAAACCTGCCATTAATGGACAACAAGCTTTACCTTTTTAGCTTCAGCTCCCATCTGCAATGACAATTATTTTGATGTATCATAGATGACCGTTCTAATTTTAAGGTGATAGACATGGCCTCATTTTAAAATCGAGAACATACTCTAGTATCTTAGTATTTACTATATTTATGCACATATTTGTTCTGGTTTTTAAAAAAAAATTGTATGTGTGTGTGCATTTGTGCCCTGTAGAGTTCTAGAGCAACACAAGCTGACAAAGGAACAATGGGAGGACAGAATACAGACCTGGCATGAGGAACACAGAAGCATGCTAAGGTAAATGTTTACTGTAAGCATCATGATTCATGAAGACATTTACAATTAAATGCCCATGTGCGTCTGTGTGTTTAACATTGAGTGTGTGTGTGTGTGTGTGTGTGTGTGTGTGTGTGTGTGTGTGTGTGTGTGTGTGTGTGTGTGTGTGTGTGCGTGTGCGTGTGTGTGTGTGTGCGCGCGTGCGTGTGCATGTGTGTGTGTTCAGGGAGGATGCGATGATGGAGTATTTGAAGATAGCTCAGGACCTGGAGATGTACGGTGTGAATTATTTTGAAATTAAAAACAAGAAAGGCACAGAGCTGTGGCTGGGGGTTGACGCCCTTGGACTCAACATCTACGAGCACGAAGACAAGTGAGCGAGTCACACACACACACACACACACACACACACACACACACACACACACACACACACACACACACACACACACACACACACACACACACACACACACACACACACACAACATTCTCATTCCCTCAATGACCTTAGATCATTAGACCATTAGTTTGAAAACAGCGCCCTCTATTGGTGATAAACAGCACAACTGATGAACAACCTGAACCCAATTATTCACACCCAACATTTCATTAATGATTTTTAATTGGGCTCATAAACTGTCAGTGAAAGTATTATAGAAGTAAATCATGTGTCTATCTTTTTGTAAAAATGTATTATTATTATTATTTTTCATCTATTGATCTACCTTTTAAAAAACTTATTGAAAATCTTGTCCCTGCTCCTTCAGGTTGTCACCAAAGATCGGCTTCCCCTGGAGTGAGATCAGAAACATTTCCTTCAACGACAAGAAGTTTGTCATCAAGCCCATCGACAAGAAAGCTCCAGTGAGTTGTTGGGACATTGTGTCATTAAATGCATTTTCTTTTACAGTAAACGTATATTTTAAAAGCGCCATGTCCGTCCTGTGTGTCTCCTCTAGGACTTTGTGTTCTACGCCCCTCGGTTGCGGATCAACAAGCGTATCCTGGCGTTGTGTATGGGGAACCATGAGCTGTACATGAGGAGGAGGAAGCCTGACACCATCGAGGTGCAGCAGATGAAGGCTCAGGCCAGAGAGGAGAAGCACCACAAACAGATGGAGAGGTACAGTACCATGCTTTCAATAATTTTTCTGACTAGAAATTATGCTTTTCTTGTCTTTCCAATATTCCAACTAGCACAGATACCATTGTATGTAAAAGTTTTGTCATGAAAGCACACATGCATTGCATACATATTCAAGTAGTTTTTTTATCATGATGTGTATGTAAATACAATAATACATTTTGCGGGATATAAAAATGATGTTTTACTGCTTATGCTATTTAAACTTCTTGTTGTTGTGGTGTTTTGCTCCCTGAGTAACTAACAGTGAATGGATGAATCATAGATCAGGTCGCAGTTCTATTCTCCCTGTGATTCATACTGCTCAGGGGTGTTTTGAATGAACAAATATTAACTGATGTTTAAAAGTGGAAATGCATTGATAAAGCTTTGTGAGCTGTAGGGGGCAGTGCTGCAATGGGAAAATATCCTGTTCCCCATATTGCATAGCTAAATGCTGTAAGTGCAGGAGCCTCTGTTTCAGTAGAAAACAAACATATTGGCACATTGGCAGGTGCCCACAATATATCTGAAATTATGTAAAAAAACAAATGTTATAAAACGATTTCCTTACAAATCAGTAGTTTTACATCCACACAAGATAAAAGGTTATAGTAAAAATCAGATGATGCAACAAAAAAAAACCTGCTAACAAGGAAGGCATCAGTAAAAAGTCTTGATATCGGATTCAGTACACACTTTCAATCATTTCTTTGAATTCTATTTTTTAAGTTGAATATAAATAAATCAACTTATAAATCATTGACTGGGTATTTTGGTTGCTGTCTGTGTTGTTTTCGATAGAGCGCAGCTGGAGAACGAAAAGAAGAAGCGTGAGCATGCGGAGAAAGAGAAGGAACGGATAGAACGAGAGAAAGACGAGCTGATGGAGAGGCTGAGGCAGATTGAAGAGCAGACGCACAGAGCTCAGAAAGGTTAATTGTTTATAGTTCACTATTATGCATAATAATCAGTCCTAAATGTCATGTCAGAAAATCCTCTGGCGCTATTGTTAAATAAGGATACATAATGCAAAGAACGGAGACATTCCTCGCATCAACAAGCTGCTGCTAGGTCACTGAAACACATTGAAATAACTCAATTACCTCCAAGAATGTGTTTCATTTATCTCAAAATAAATAGAACAATTTAATGACACTGTTAAATAATTTAAATGTGCAAGAAAATGTAGTTGCAGGTTAGATAAACTCACTTGAAAACATTGGACTCTTACTTGTTTAAGTTGTACTGCAGCAACAGTGGGTCAGCAATGGGGCTTCCTGTGACTTGTTTAAATATCACATGAGGAAACTAAAAACTACTGTATAATTCTATATATGTGAATGAATTTAATCATTGAGGCTATAGAGGGTTCATACCCTTTTGCAGCTTTTTTTCTTTTGCCTTGATCCTGCACATTCAAGACAGTCTTTAACTTTTGGTGTATTTTGCACCTGTGTGTGTGTGTGTGTGTGTGTGTGTGTGTGTGTGTGCTTGCGTGTGTGCGTGCGTGCGTGCGTGTGTGTGTGTGTGTGTGTGTGTGTGTGTGTGTGTGTGTGTGTGTGTGTGTGCAGAGCTTGAGGAGCAGACCCGCAGGGCGCTGCAGCTTGAGCAGGAGAGGAAGAGAGCGAAGGAGGAGGCCGAGCGTCTGGAGAGAGAGAGACAGGTGGCAGAGGAGGCCAAGGCAGCGCTGGCTCAGCAGGCTGCAGACCAGATGAAGACACAGGAACAACTGGTACCTGCACTCACACATGTAGAACACATCACCGCTCCCAACTCCAACATCTATAGCATTAGTTCACTTTAGTGCTTTCGTCCAGGTGAAAATGATACAATTTGAACAGAGGTGGCAACTTTCAACATTTATCTTGCCGTATATATATATATTTGTCAATTTATTGAACATGTTAAAATAATACAAACATAAAGCAAAACTTTCAAGCAATTTCCCAATAAATAATGGGATCCTCTGCAACCCAACAAATAAGCAACTCAAATAATATCTTTCACATTCAAAAGGGGGAAGAAGAAGTTTAAAAAGTTTCTGGTCCGACCTCCTCTTTATTTTTATATATACTTCTTATTTCACATGTTTTATTCTTGTTCACATTTTCATTCTTTACCCTTTTAAAATAACCATCAGTGTTATAATCATTTGGTTAAGGGTTAGTTGATATTAATAAGTCATCCTTTATCGAGCAAAACCTCAAATATGAAAAATAGCTAATTCCATCTGTTTCATATTACTGTAAACTGCAAGCACCTTTGGTTTTCTGGACTGACTGTCGGGTTAGACACCGCACTGACACATGTTGTTATTTTGGACAGGCTGCTGAGTTAGCAGAGTTCACCGCCAAAATCGCTCTGCTTGAGGAGGCCAAGAGGAAAAAAGAAGATGAAGCAACAGAATGGCAACACAAAGTAATGTGGCCCCTTTAATGTGTGTGTGTGTGTGTTTGTGTGTGTGTGTTTGTGTGTGTGTGTGTGTGTGTGTGTGTGTGCGTGCGTGCGTGCGTGCGTGCGTGTGTGTGTGTGTGTGCGTGCGTGCGTGTGTGAGAGAGACAGACACACGTTATGTATGTTTGGGCTTATGTTGTCTGCTTTTATAATTGTTTTAATGAAATTGAAATTAAATTAAATTTTTTATATATCGAACAATTGAACATCTGTGTAAACATCTTTATCATGTGACCCCAGTTCAGCACAATGGATTCTATTGTGACTGTTTCAAATATATTTTCTCAGAAGCATTTGTGCATAAGTCTGGACATACATTTTTGAAAGATTATTTTTTGGCATTTTCAAGCTTTATTAGATAGTATAGAGTTGAAATGTGGAGACAGAGAGAGAGGGGGGATGTGGTTCGAACCCACGACCACTGCAACGAAGGCCGGAGCCAATATGGTATGCTCTTTACCCACTACACCACCAGAGTGACCCACGTCTGGACATGTATGCGCAATATGGAACTGCTTTAATTTTTTAAATATTTTTTCACAAGCATAGTATAAGGGAAATAAAAGGAAAAGGGGGGAAAAGATAGATAGAGAAAAGAAATGTATATACTGTATATATTGATTATGATATTCTTTCCAGGCCCTGTCAGCACAGGAGGACCTTGAGAAGACAAGGGAGGAGCTGAAGACAGCCATCACCTCTCCTCCGGCGCCAGAACATGATGAGCAGGATGAGAGCAGTGCAGAGGCCAGCGCAGAGCTGCTCAGTGAAGGAGTCAACCACCACACTGAAGAGGAACGCATCACAGAGGCTCAGAAGAACGAACGGGTCAAGAAACAGCTACAGGTACACAGCAAGAGTGGAGGATGAAGATGGATGGGAAGATGAACTTTAACATGATTCATTATCAAATTATACTGGATTACAAGTACTAAATATGAGTAGACATGAGTAGCCAGTCGATTTTTGGGCTATTTACATTGAATTCCATACATTTTCTGTAGGGTTAGGGTTGGGCTAGGGTTGCTATCTCCCACAAGGAAAGTCTGGCGCTCAGAAAACTTTCTCCACTTATTAACACCAGTCATGCAAATATACCCACCAAAGGATTTGATTCTCGGATGGAGAGAAATCAATTTTGAGAGGGCTTGCTGTGAAAAGCACCCCCTCTCAAAATTGATTTCTCTTCATCCGAGAATCAAATCCTTTGGTTGGTATATTTGCATGACTGGTGTTAATACATGGAGTGAGTTTTATGAGAGTCAGACTTTCCATGTAGGAGATAGCAACCCTAGCCCAACCCTAACCCTACAGAAAATTAATGGAATTCAATGCAAATAGCTGAAATATGGACTGGCTTGCTGTGAAAAGCACCCCCTCTCAACATTGATTTCTCTTCATCCGAGAATCAAATCCATTGGTGGGTATATTTGCATGACTGAGATGTTAAAAAGTGGAGTAAGTTTCATGCGCGTCAGACTTTCCATGTGGGAGATAGCAACCCTAGCCCAACCCTAATCCTACAGAAAATTTACTCCACCTATTAACATCAGGCCATTTTTGTTTTGGGCCATTTGCATTGAATTCCATTCATTTTCTGTAGGATTAGGGTTGGGCTAGGGTTGCTATCTCCCACATGGAAAGTCTGACGCTCATGAAATGTATTCCACTTATTAACATCAGTCATGCAAATGTACCCACCAAAGGATTTGATTCTCGGATGGAGAGAAATCAATTTTGAGAGGGGGTGCTTTTCACAGAAAGACAGTCGATTTTTGGGCTATTTACATTGAATTCCATTCATTTTCTGTAGTGTTAGGGTTGGGCTAGGGTTGCTATCTCCCACAAGGAAAGTCTGACCCTCATGAAACTTACTCCACTTTTATTAACATAAGTCATGCAAATGTACCCACCAAAGGATTTGATTCTCGGATGGAGAGAAATACATTTTGAGAGGGGGTGCTTTTAACAGCAAGCCAGTCCATTTTGGGGCTATTTACATTTAATTCCATTCATTTTCTGTAGGGTTAGGGTTGGGCTAGGGTTGCTATCTTCAGTAAACTGTGACAGTATATTCTAGTGGTGGGCCGATAACGGCGTTAACGGCTGCGTTAACGCCAAACTCTTATCGGGCGATAAAAAAAATATCGCCGTTAATCTCTTAATTCCACCTCCTGTTCGGCTCAGGGGAGATGCTGTTCGCCGTCGGGGTGAACCCCCTTCCGCACGTGAAGGCTCGCTTCACGTGCGGGAAAGCTATAGTGTGAGCGGCCACAGCTTGTATTTTGGTCATATCTAACACTGGACTGCAGGCCTATATAAAAGTGTTGTACCTTTGCTTTCTTTGGGTTAAAAAAAACTCCATCAACTCAGTATCCGTCTAGTCCAAAAAAACTCTGTCAGCTGCTGCTGCAGACGGTGTGCAGACGTGCTCGGAGAATCGGCATCGGCGCATCAACAGTCATTCAATGCAGCGGCAGTAATCATACAACCGAACGGTGTAGAAAGTCCCGTCAGTTAAAAATAGTGATCCAGATTTTAAATCCATGTTAAAATCGGAAGGATATAAAGCTAGTTAGCTTAAAAAAAGTAGCAAACATGTCAACTGTGATGTGTTCAGGCCGGCTCAGTAATATGATTGATGTGTTCAAATGCAACACAAAAAAAAAGAAATTTGAGATTTTGGCGAAACTTGTTTTCCCAGCAAGATAAAATAGATAGTAAAGATGGAATGGAATTATGACCTGTTTAATGTCCTATCTTGAGCTATGATCATATCAGCAATTAAAGCAATAATACAAGTTCTATTTCAACAAAATAATAGAAAATTATCAATTTTGATATCAATAAAGACTTGGATCGTTAAGGAGTCTTGAAAATGGTATCAATATCAATACAAATTAACCCTCCTGTCATCTGAGAGAAATTAAGATGATTTAATTTTTTTAACCGTTAGTATTTACCGGTTAAAAATATTATCGGTTGACTGGTTTACCATGGACATCCCTTATACTGTATAAATGTATATCATACATTGTATGTTTTTTTTTGTGTTATCCCAGTTAAGTTTATTATTAATTATTTATCATTTAATATTACTTTTAATAGTTCCGGGATGTTGGAGCAATAACCTGGTGTTTTGACACTTCAGTGTGCACTGTGAATTTGAAGTAATGTTCAGTTTTTGAATAAAGATGCAGCATTTACAAATGTTTATTTTTTTTATCCGATTCATCGATTAATCGAAAAAATAATCGACCGATTAATCGATTATTGAAATAATCGTTAGTTGCAGCCCTAAACAATTCATCGTTACCTCTTATGGCCTACAGTTCAAAGTTCATGTTTAACTGAATAAACAGTTTGTAAACACAAGTACATCTTGTTGAACATTATTTATTTTCATCACCAATTATCATAGTAGAACAGCTTCCTCAAGCAGTTTGTGATGCATGTTGGAAACAGGAGATGAGCCCCTGGTCTGATGCGCCACCTGGCTTGAGAAACACGTTCTCAAAGACTTACTTTGAGTCATTATTTAGGGAGCACACGCATATTATGAATGAATTCAAATGAGCCATTTTAATCTAGATTAATCTAGATTAATTTCAAAATTAATCTAGATTAATCTAGATTAAAAAAATTAATCTATGCCCACCTCTAGTATATTCCTATGTCTCATGAGACCCCTCTCTCTGTCTCTCTCTTTATGTCTCTCTGTCTCTGTCTCTGTCTCTCTCTCTCCCTCTCTCTCTCTGTCTCTCTCTCTCTCTCTCTCTCTCTCTCTCTCTCTCTCTCTCTCTCTCTCTCTCTGTCTGTCTTTCTCTCTCACTCTCTGTCTCTGTCCAGGCTCTGAGTTCGGAGTTGGCAGAGGCGCGCGATGAAACCAAGAAGACGCAGAACGACCTGCTTCACGCTGAGAACGTGCGGGCGGGCAGAGACAAGTACAAAACCCTGCGGCAGATCCGCCAGGGCAACACCAAGCAGCGCATCGATGAGTTTGAGTCCATGTGAGCCGCGGGAAAAGACATTTAAAAAGAAAAGAGACCGTTAGTCTCGTTGCCATGTCAACGCGTCAATTTCCTTGTAAAAACCCGCTGGCTGCCACCCAAGGAACTACTGCTTTTTTTTGTCCTACCCAGGAGAAAAAAGTCTGCTTATGGGCTTCGTAGCTTTCAGCCTCGCCAAAGCTGGGCCTATAGCAGCGGTTGGCCAATCACATTGCTCCCTTGCTTTTTAGAGCTCCTCCGCACACGTCTTTTAATCTTAATAGCAAGCAGCATATCCTGTCAAATACGGGCCTCCCTCCCTCTTCTACAACACTGACAGTTTTAAGGCTTGCATGTATGATAAATTAAAAAGCAGGAGCGTTTTAGACGAAGCGAGAGACTGGACAGAATTGGTTGATATCGTGCTTTGACTCAACAAAATGAAATGGCCATTTGTAGCTTGTTGATGTTGCCAGCACGCTCGTCCGTAAAGCTTTATTATCTGTACCTTTCTTTTACTTCTTTTGTTAATCAGTTGAACAATTTAAATAACTTGTTTAAAAAAAACAAAAAAAAGCCTTTTTTGTCTCATTTCCTTCCCTTGTAGTTGAACTTTTTGTAATTTTGTGTTGGGAATGTTATTCTGTCACGTTCATTGGTCTGTTAATATTGCACCAGCTAATTTATCCTCTTGACTAGACTGTCAGTTTGCAGTTGTTGCTTACTCTGGGAGTTGTGAGCAAACAGTTAGCCTATGCAAACTAGATTAGCTTATTTTACATTCTTACTATTCTATTCTCCATCCATTGAATCATTTGTTTAGATCTATATTTTGCCCCCACAATAAAGAATGAATTTATATTTCCAACTATGCAGCTGCAGTATGATCTTAAGAGTCCTGACTGAGGTCTGATCCAGTAAAGCTGGGTCTGCTGACTAAGGATGTTGGGTCTGATATACAGTATATATGTTCATACCTGACACACAATGTTGTTATAAAATTAAATGAAAGCCGATTTGCTGCTTAAAGCCAGTGTGTCATTAATTACTTTTCTGCTGGTTAATTGTCTGACTATGCACATTGGTCAGGCACACAGCAATATAACACTAAATGATTGCGAACCGTTGCTTTTGTTTTAAATAAATGCTTACTGACTTAACTCAATAATGCTACTGGCTACATCAGATGAATCCTAAAAAAAAAAAAAAAAAAAAAAATCTGTAAAGTTAATGTTTTGTTCATTCATAGAATATTATGTGATTGGGCAGAATGTTTAGCATTTAGAAATGTTCTTTTACTTGGGAAACAGACTTCTTTTGCTGCGTCATCGGTTGACAAAATGTTTTTGATCAAAAATAGGTCATTTGTAGCTTTCATCTGGAATTATTTCAGGAATGCTAGGGCAAAACATTTATGTGCAAAGGGAAGAAATATTTGTCTTTAGTTTCTTGGATTTATTTTATATTATATCCTATATTGAACCATACTATATCTATCTACATGAGGCTAAACTAGAGCTCCTTCCAGTAGTGCCAAAATACAGCCAACATAAACTTTGTCTTGTCAGTAGCTGAATGTCCTCAGCTCCCCTCTTAATTAAAAACAACACAAAACAGCCAATAAGGAAGCTCACAAGGGACACCAACACATGAAAGCTTGAGTAGGGCTTTTATTACTCACATTTACATCAAACACAGAAACAGTCAACATGTCTTTTGGCCACAGTTTTTCCCAGATTCTATCTATAGGTATAACAGGTTTGTTTTCGGTGCTTTCGTTTTGGGTTTTTTCACTGCCTAAAGCTCAATTCAGTTCCACGGTCCTGTAGCACAAGAGTCTGAAGAGACCCAATCCAAAAATGCATTTTTTTCATGAAGTAAAAAAAAGATTAACAAAACACAATTAGTGGGATTAAGGTAAATTAGTGTAAATGGAAAATCAAGTTTGTTTCCAAAAATAGATCATGTATTCATGCTGGGCACATCCCAATAAACCATTTCAAATTCAATATCAGCTTAATGCAATACCAATGTTTAGTATTGCACATTATGCAACAAAACTAAAGTAGAAATATTTGAATCACAATTTGACTGGGCTTTATGAATAAACCTTGTGAAACAGCACATCTAATTTTTATGACAGCTAGGCACCAATGTCTGGACAGTCTTTTGGATTGGAACTCTTTATCTACCAACAGGACACACGGTGAAACAGCACAGCAGCAATGGTCAAACTTTTAAATATCTTCCTTTTTATTTTGGTTTTTCTATAGCAGAAATGAAGCCGTATTAAAGCACAGTACAAGTAGAGGTGTGATAAACAGGGACATTGTTGATATCTTACATTTATTTCTCATTGGATCATTTTAGTTAAACGAGTAACAAATGACAAAAACACAATTTTATCCATCAGAACAAATCCCACACATAGATTCTGAGAGGAGCAAGCTTTTAAGCAACACACTTGCATGGCTGGAGGATGCAAGATGATACGGAATGGAACAAAGCCCCTTTTTACTTTGCTTGCTAACACTTGAGAGGGTTGATATGCAAACAATGTGTTGAGCCGCGTGTAAGCGGGTAACACTAGAACAATACACACCTCACACACACACTTCTGGTGCATATGTCA
The DNA here is from genome assembly GCF_949987685.1 of Ammodytes marinus. Classification (NCBI taxonomy): domain Eukaryota; kingdom Metazoa; phylum Chordata; class Actinopteri; order Uranoscopiformes; family Ammodytidae; genus Ammodytes; species Ammodytes marinus. The sequence goes on from NC_137216.1 coordinate 24,559,387, forward strand.
TGACGGCTATAGCTTACATCTGTACAGCCAAATAATTTGCTGTGATGAAAAACATGGACTACAAAAACACTAATATTCCACTGAATAAACTGTGGTAGATATTTGCTTCAGCCTATTTAGTCTGAACACTGTCAAGTAACATTTGTGGAGCAATCCCAACACAGCATTTTGCACAGTTACATCCCCTTATTCGGCAACATGTAGTAATAGAAAAATAGCTCTTTAACAAATTCATGATCATAAAAAAATAGTATTTGTCCGTATACATTTAATAGGGTTTTTGAAAAATCCACAGGACACAACACCTTTTTAGAAGCCTGTTTCATTCAATTGTAGCAGACACTAGCATGCGGTGCCAGCCAGGCCAGCAGCGTGAGAGCATCTCAGTTATGACTCAGCCATCACATACATAGAGTGCCAGTGAAAAATAAATCAACTGACAGACTTTTAAGCCGTGTGATGGGAATCATTGAAGACTTGATCCTGAGATGTCACCTAACAGATTATAGCACAGCCCGCAGGAGAGAAAGCATTTCAAGTAAGAGGGCTTCAAGACTGACAAGAAAATGTTGTTGTTGCGGTTCTAAATTTCAGGGAAAGGCGTCACAAAATATTTGGAGTTTTCTTTTATCTCAAGCGCATTAAAAAAGCTCTTCTACTTTGCACTGCACTCACACGAACAGTCCATTAAAGTCTCACAATTACTCTTCTGAGGTGGAGCATAATGCTACATGAGTAATGAGAACACATTCATTGTAGTTGTAACACGTTGTACCATGTTCATTTTCAGTGTCATATTTGCTTTTCTCCATGGTTGGGCGGAGGTTTACCATGCTTTCAGTTCACTGACAATATAAACAATAACAATAAGTGTTTCCAAAAGTGCATCCAAGACTTTCTCTTTCCTGCACTTGGGAAAAAGGGACTAAAAAGCCCCCTTATATAAATAAAGGCAAAGTACCAAAATGACAAAGTTAGTCACAAATACTCAAAATATTCAACACGAAATATTTTTTGTTTAAATATTCTCATATAAAACAATGATATTATTAAAAAAAGTTAATATGATACAATTTGTATCAACAATGAGAGGTGTCAACTGGCTTCTAGGTTTTGTGCTGAGCAGGCAAGAGTTTCAGCTTTTGCAAAACAACAACATTTCCTCAGACATAAAAAATAATCCCAATGATGGAGAGAGTAATACAAATATTATTATTTCATATAAAAAATGCAGTTCAAAGTGCTTTACATTAGGAGAAGATGAATTTAAAACACAAAAAAGGGAAAGACAAGTAGTTAATTATAATAATGACTTTTGGTCGGACAAAACTAGCAATTTGAAAAAATCACCTTGGGCTCTACAAAAAGATTGATCTGTGTTTCTGTTATATGTTTTGTCAATTCAATTGATTTTTCAATTAAAATAAATATAGACCAATATATAAATGAAACTGTAATTGTTGGCTGCAGTCCTTATACAGAACAAAACTATTTGCGATCAGCAGTCATAATGACATATTGCTGTCCAAGTTGGGTAACAATTAAAGTATGTGTTGGCCATGAAGAATTCTTTCTTTGCTAAACCACTAGGTTTTAATTTAACCAATGAGATTATTAGTGCCTCTGAGAAAAGTTTGTATAACTAAATCTTACAGTATATCTGTATGTGTTCAACTTCCTAGTGTTGTAATATTAAAGGCCTACTTCACCGGTTGGAATATGAAGGTGTATTGACCTCGGAGATCCTATTTAGTATAAATGTGCAAAAAAAAAGAAATCGGATCATCTTAGCCTGAGAAAAGGCAGACAGAGTGTTTTATGGTCTCACTGTCTAACCCTACAGTTTCCTTCTTGTGACATCACAGTAAGGGTTAGGATTAACAGGACAGCTGGGCCAAGGGAAGACTAAGGGAAGACTGAGGGAAGAAAAACCTAATTCATTATATTATAATAGTTATTTTATAGTGATAGAACGCTGGTTCTGTATGGGTGAAGTATTCCTTTAAGTGTCTGGTAACATACTCCAAGTTTTTTTTCAAACTCTTGCCGCATTTTTGTCTTTTACTGCAAAGGTTTAGATCTCTGTGTACAGAACGGTACAAAGCATTTATACCCTGATTGAGGCGCTGAACCCCTCTAGTGGTGTCACCACTGACAAAGGCGACCCTGTGTCTTATGCACCACTAACATTCACACACATAACAAAGGTAATAAATTAACACATATCTTAAATAAAAATAAAAATAATACCAACAACCTTCATCCCATCTAAACCTTTCTGGTGAGCATGCTCTGCACAGCCACCTTGATATGAATTAGAATTTTGATAGAGGATGAAATAAAATGACTGAAGCTGAAGCATTAAGTTAGTTGTCAGGGCTATCCTACCAGAGGAAAAAAGCTCTTATTCAAAAGTAAAGAACAGCTTGGGGTTTTGAGTGGAGTTTTTGCTATTTTCCTTTATGGGTGCCGCCTGAGTTTCACTTCCTTGTGGGGGGAAATCCAAAAATGTCACCACAGGCACCTGTGTAACTAGATCAATATTTTTTGCTCACTTGAGCCTGTTATACGGTAGGAATGTATTTGCAATGGAGTAGTGAAATTGTAAGATTACGATATTCTTTTATATGCCCCATGACATTAGCCTGGTGCTACCAGACCATCGTACTTAATTTCATTTGTACAGAAGGTCTGGAACTGCTGTAATTGGCAAACATTCACTCACTTGGAGGTGGGTGTCTGTTTACCTGGCAATGGTAACTTGCTTGAGCCTAACCTTTAGTAATTTGGATGAGAAAGGTTGTAGGCGTCCATACTTTCCCGAGCAGATGCGCTGGAACACAGACAGGTAGGAACTCGGAACTACCAAGTCGGAAATTTCCGAGTTCCGAGTATAAAGGAACGCAGCATTCAACTGAAACTGGAGCGCGACTTCAACGTCATCGTTCTCCCACTAATACGCCCCATCCCCAGACTGACTACTGAAAGGAAAATTAAATTTGGGCGGAAGTAGGTGGGCGGGCGGAGCCAGGCTATTTGACATCTCAGTGACTGGAAAACAGAGCCATGTCACTCAAATGGAAAGAACAAATTTGGGCTACACTTATACCCTGATATGATTGCCCACCTCCCCCCAAAAAAACCAAAGCCAAGTTGAGGATGATACACAACAAGAATGAAAAAGTGCCAAAAACATCATCATTTAAAAATATGCAAATAACTTAAATTGTAACAAATAAATTAATTCGTAATAATAAAAACTGTCACCCTTGAAACACATTAAAGGCCTCCCTAAGCAGCTCAAACATGCACATTAAACCACACCATGTCCTGATCTTAAGTGCTGAAATAGCAAGCATATTTATAGAAAAATATGGCAATTTTCCTTTACAAAAACACCAATACTATTAATTAGAAACATCCCTGCAATGAAAATAAGCCATTCCATCAACAGCTTAAGGAGCTTTGTGTCTTGTGTTTTGGTTTGTGCATGTCCACACTGACTTTAAAGCTATAGTGCGTAACTTTTTCATATAAATGAATGTCGGTTACATTCAAGCCATCGCCAAACGCTTTGACCCAAAGTTGATTAAGCCTATCAGCTCCACAAAACTATCTCTGTATTTCTCAGTATGGCAACGTTAACAAACTGGTTTCACCACCCGACACTGTCGTAGGAGCTCAGACAAATCCCAAGAAGCGCCCAAGAAATGTTTCAGTTGTTGTCCCAGCTCCAGCGAAGTAAACACATTGATCACAGAAGGCTTACCTTAAGTAGATGCCCAGACATTATTGTTGTAATTCCTCAGAATTCCTCATGGGGGCAACATAAGTTACGCACTATAACTTTAATAATTAAGACGATTGCAAGGAATAAACTTGCAGAAGTGAGCCCAATTGAGATGAAGCTATTACTTCACCTTGTGGCTTAATTCAATAACCGAGCTGCGATTTCTCCATCAAAATCGCAGCTGCAAGTTCCTGAGCATCCACCACATGAGGGTTTCTGGTCATCACCATCCTCACTAAATCTGGAGGGAAGATGCGGCACAAGTTAACACACACCCTCTCCCTGAGGTCCTGGTATTGACCCAAGGCAGGGGGCTCCTGGTGCTGGGGCACTTGGGTCAGGTGGCTTTTGTTGCTAGTGATAGATGGTACGGACATCTGTGGGAGTGGTGGAAGACTTGAAGCTGAAAGGCCACGAGGTGATGAATGGGCTTGCCTCCCCCAAGGAGAGTGCCAAGCCTTTTCATTGATTTCTGGAAGACTCTGTAAGGCAAACCTATCGTAGCAAAGGTTAGGGGACTGCTGGTAATGGGGGTCCCAGTTTACCGGATGCTGCGGTTGTTGGTTTAGCCCAGAGTTATGTCTTCTGGAATGGATTGGTGACCCGTGGTACACTTGGGAGTCCCAGAGGCCGCCTTCCTGCCAAAGGGAGCCCATCGAGCCCATCATATTGCGGCTGAGTGGGGAGCTCTGAGAGAGGGAGTGAGCAGGGGATGTTTGGGTTGGACGATTGGGGAATTCCCCTTGGAAACTGCTCAACAAAGGATGCTGATGGTGGGACGGGATGTAAGCTGAAGGGGGCTTGAGGGGACTGCGAGATGTGTGAGAGAGAACAGGAGATGGAGAGTCTTCCATGCCAAAACCATGTTGTCTCCACAATGCTTGAGGAACAGGATAGCTATGAGGAGGGTGCTGGCCTAGTCCAGGAGGAGCACGGCTTACAGGGTGAGTGTACTGGCCAGAGCAGTGAGGATGGTGATGACGGTGGTGATGGTGACACTTGGGGCCGTCGTCTAACAAGGGGTCAGGGGAGAAAGAGTCCGAGCTGAGGCTGCCTTCACTGCTACAGTCTGACAGCAATGACGTTCGCAGATCGGCTGGCAAGAGGCATTCAGGACTCTGTGGCACTACCAGACTGAGGCTAGAGTAGGCCTTTACAAAAGAGCTGTAGCCCAGGTCTGGAGACTCGCATCTGTGGTAAGTTTCAGACTGGGTTGATCCTGAGGCTCCAGCAAACCTAGAAGTGCCTCCCCCAGGGTGCTCCCATCGGTCTAGGCTTCCGGAGGAAGGGGGGCCCCCTGGAGCAGGATACCCTAGAAAACTGCTACTACAGCTGCTACTGCTGCTGCTGTTGCTTCCCCTACGTCCATCCACTTTGGACTGAACCCGAAGCCTGTCCTCCATAAGTTCATTGAAGGAGAACCGAGGGCTTGGGTTGGGCTGTTTCTTCGGGGTGCCCCGACTTGGCTCAGCCATTCCTTCTGGTTGACCAGAACTTTGGCTTTTCACCATCAGGGCATCTTCCAGCAGGCCTCTGGAAGCCACTGATGACATTTTGGCACTAGCACGGAGCTCATCAGCCACGGAACGCTGGGGCTGGTTACCCCTCTCAGGGTGATAGAACTTGCACTTGTGGCCATATGTGCACTTTTTCCCTAAAATAAGAAAGAAAAACAAATCTCATTAATGTGCTGGAATGAAAATGCATTGTAAAATCTTAGTTAGCGGATAATATTTGTAAAAAAATTGTTTTAAATTATTTGTTAAAAAAATACAATTGCCGCACAGTTTTTTATTAAAGACTTATTGTGCTGTACTGACAAGATCAAGATTGCATGTAAGGTCATATATTTTTACCATAAGGACAAGGTTGCTTCCTGTGTTCAGGAACAACCGGCCTCTTCCTCAAGAAGTTCTCCAGACTGGGTCCATGGCGTCCAAGAGGGTCATCCGGTGGCATGAACCTAGATACACGATTAATAGATCAAAATTCTTATAAACCACACATTTAGGAAATAATGTTTTAAATCATTCTACACCGAGTATTCCACAACTCAATAGAGATATATCTAAAAGACATATCCTAAGTAAGCTTTATTTATACAGCGCCCTTCACAGACCAGGGTCACAAGGCGCTTCACAATACACATTTTATACATACACTCAAACACCGATGGCAGTAGCTGCCATGCAAGGTGCTGTCTGAACCATCGGGAGCAATTTGGGGTTCAGTGTCTTGCCCAGGGACACCTCGACATGTGGGTAGGCGGGGAATCGAACCTCCGACCCTGCACTCCAGAGGCAAACTCCCTACCCACTTCGCCACTGCCGCCCATTCTGCCGCCAATATCCTATTGTCATAACAGATCCATAACTAGTTTTTACTGTTCTTCTAATACAAGCAACGCCAGGAATCAGTTAGGTATTTGACACCTTTAACCAATCCCAATGACAATAGATCACTTAAGTATTACAAGACAAGCAAAAACTGAAACAATTGTATCTTTTCTTTATAGTGTATACTGGAGGAATTTACTCAGTGGCACAAAAGTAAAGAGAAGTATAAAGATCAAAAGAACAGCGATAAGGAAATGAAAATGTCTATAATGTAAATAGGAATCCCCAGACAATTTCCCTGCAAAACTGCATTTTGCAATTACTAGAGGCCTACAGGCTTGAAAGTTATATATTTTACATGTTGCAGACAATAAAAGTTATTTCTCCAATAATTTAAGCTTTTTTCCTTTCAATGGCTGATACAGTACATAGCTGCAAAGTCCCCTCTGTCCTTGGTCTATTGTGCATTTACCGGTACATAAAAAAAACAAATTATGTCATTATCTATTATTAACATATATTTCTAGAAAAAATGGAAGAGAACATTTAAATAAAGATTTTGTCATTTGTTTTTTGTAAAATAATTTCAAATGTTCTCTTTTCTAAACTCCATCACTAAGTTTACTTACTTATCGTTTACAAAGGAGTACATAAGTAGACGCTCATCGATGAATTTCTTCCACTCTGGCTTCTCATTGGCTAGGTCACGGTAGTTGTCGTTGGAAACAATGATTCCGTCTGACTCATAGGCCAGTTTGACGATGAAGCGGTCGTCATAGCAAACCACACGGCGTCCTTGCACACGGCGAGATGGAGTGAAGACAACGATTTTCTCTTTTTCTAGTCGACGTAGGATCTCTTGGTCTGAGGAAACAAGGGGGTATCCAGTTTTACAAATAAAAGAATAAGACCTTTTTTTTTTTAGATATTATCCAGGAAAACTATAGCGGCTTTTACCGGTGATGAGAGCATCAGGTCTAGACTGCTCCTTTCTCCAGGCAGGTACGAAAACAGTGATGTCACGGTGACCTCGCTCCAGAAACCAATCAACGGCCAACTGGATGCCATGACAGGAGAACACTTCCTTGTTTCCATGACTGCAAGAGCGGAAAGACATGTTAAAATCAATGATGCAAATGCAATAAAACCACGACCACAATCTTAAACACAGGATTGAAAGCCTGATACTACTCTTAAAGGAATACTTCACCCAAACGGAACCGGCGTTCTATCATTATAAAATCACTATTATAATATAATGAATCAGGTTTTTCTTCCCTCAGTCTTCCCGAAGTCTTCCCTTGGCCCAGCTGTCCTGTTAATCCTAACCCTTACTGTGATGTCACAAGAAGGAAACTGTAGGGTTAGACAGTGAGACCATAAAACACTCTTTCTGCCTTTTCTCAGGCTAGGATGATCCGATTAAATTTTTTTTTGCACATTTATACTAAATAGGATCTCCGAGTTCAATACACCTTCATATTCCAACTGGTGAAGTCGGCCTTTAAATAATTTCATTTGCATACATTGAAACAGATCCACCCACAGTAGGATAGTGTAGGCCAAGCGATGAGGCTTTAACTGGAACTCCAGCCTTTTTGTTTCCATGGTGTTTCCATGGTGTAAACACCTGTTAAGTGTGACTCGTACAATTAGAGGAAGTCTGAAACCCTTAAGTAATATACGTTGGAAACGTCTATATTCTTCCTATGCCGCCTAAAGCCCAGCCCACATGACCTATGGCAGGAGAAAGTTCATATTAAGACATGCATCTGAACATTAAGACATTGACTGGACTTTTTTTCTCTGTTTGAGATTGGTTTGATATCTCAAACTCTGCCTCTTTCTTGCTCAAAGCTAGATCGAAAGACCAAGAAGACCAAGAAAGCCAGTTGATAACGAGCATTGTGAGACAAGTTATTCAAGATAATCGATTCTTCACTTACAACCAAGTAACCCAAAGATCATAGCTCACTGTTGCCTTTGAACTTTCAGAAAAAAAATTGTTCCTGTAAATTGGTCATTGTAGTGAAAGCCAGCATAGCATAGCATTCCTTAGCATTCCTTACCTCATTGCTACGTTGCTCCCATCCACCACAATGGGCCGAAAGTTATCTTTGTCATCCAACAGCTGGGATGGACACAGAAGTCGACAGGGGTCCAGAGAGTTGCTGAAGGAGGAGGGGGACGAGGAGTAGGCCAGAGAGGAGGGGGCGTACTGGGAGACAGTGGAACCCCCTTGCTGCTCCATTTCTGTCTTGGTTCCCAGTTTGACCAGCTCACCCAGGATGTCATTGATGAGTGCATTTTGGCCTAGCTTCCTCAGTACCAGCAGCACCAGATCCTCGGAGTAGCCTAGCTTGAGGGCAAACTCCACCTTGTTGCGGTATACGGTGGTAGGGTCGCTTTGGGATGTTGTTTCTGGCTGTGGGAGGTTTCCAGGGGATCCACTTGGTGCCAGGTCCAGCCTGACTGTCTGACAGACTGAGGAGGAGTCTTGATGCTGGAAGGGATCTTGCAAAGGGTTCTGAGATTCAGAACCAGACCCATTCTGGAGCCGTTCATCATCACTGTCGAAGACGGCACTCTCCTCAGAGAGGTTACTGCAACTACTACTGTTGCTGTAGCTTGAATGAATACTGATACTGTTACTGCTGTTACTCGGGGCACCACCCCCGACCTTCAGGACCGCTATATTCCCAGCACCTGTCACAGTGCTCAGACCGGCCTGCCGCTCAGCACCTTCCACATGTAGGTAGTCCAGATCCAGCCTCAGACTGAGGATGTGGCACGTCCCATCCTCCAGATGGTCCTTCACGCCCATTAAGCTGTCTCATACATGCAGCTCCACGCCCTCCGTGACCTCCCGGGCACCTGACGGACCCCACCGTTACTGCTGATAGGGAACCACTCACTGACTGCTCCTGGGAGTCAAGCTTGAAGGAAACACAAGAATGGACTGGTTAGATTCCTGAGGACCGCATGAAGGTGGTAGCATGCAGACTGTTATGAGGTAACTTACTATGCAACCTTCAACTTTTTCATTGTTTTTCAACATTAATATGAGTCTAGAGACTCCCGAAGTATGAGAAAAAACAACCCAAGCTTTTTCTTCACCTCCAACTTTCTGAAAACCTGTGTTGAAAACCCCTGCTCAAATTTTATTCTCCCCCATATGATGTCACAAGGGGAGAAACCATGCGCCCTTATTACCAACCTAACTTAGCACCACCTCCACCTATGATAAGCAAACACCAGACACAGTGCTCAGGTCAAGTTTGACTTCCACTCACCCACATTCAAAAAACGCAGTGGCTGAAGGGATGAAGGGGCACTTGCATCTGTTAGACTTTACAAGAGAAAATCGTTACGTCTTTGAAAAAATAAATAAATGCAATCTGCTTAACTAGTTGAAAGGTCTGCTTACTCTGCTTCTTCTTGCCCTGTAATAACCAACAGAAAGGAAAAATAAGTTGAGCCCAGAGCAGCGTCACTTCCCTTGTCCTAAGATGCACTATGTTATGTCGGCAATTTAGCTCCACCTTCACAATTTCAGATTGAGTTCTCACCACATGATTGGCTAACTAATACTTAAGGGATCAAATGCAAATTCTCATAATGATGCCAAAGCTAATATTTAGTTTAGTTCCATGAAGCATTTCAGTAAATGCATTGAGCCGTGCTGTCAAAGATGCATCAATTAGACCAGAGGCAAACAGACACCTCCTGAGGCAAGAAAACAAGTCAAGGTGATGCCGAACCCCTTCACTGACATTTCCAATATGCAAATATGCAGGCTAGGCATTGTATAACACTGCTACAAATAATATTACCATCAATACAAGCCTTCATGTGACATGAAGATCTTGATTAAACCTTTCAATCATAAGTGATGTTTTAGGTTCTTTATTTCTTTATAAAAACTATAAATTGTAAATATGTAAATAAGTGACATAATTCCGATTTTCTATGCAATTTAAATGTTTGATCCGATGAGAATTACACAGCAACAGAAGCAAACGCTGCAAAGCTTTCATTACTGGCATGATACGATGATTACTATATATTAAAAGTGTTGTCTTTGTAGCTTGTGACAGCTTGAAACCCTAATCCACTCATGCATTCGTTGCTCAGTTCACATTTACGAACCTTTTGGTGCATTGGCTGCAGGCTAAGCTTACTTGTGACACCTTGGATTCAAACCATATGATAACATAAGTACATACATAATATTGTAAATAAGAAACTGTTCTTAATGTTCTATCTGGAAAAATTAAATACAATAAAAAAACGTATGGGCTTTTTAGGATTTACAAGCCCTTTATGAAGGATTCTCTGTTTCCTCTATAGTAGCAGAAAAAAAATAAAAATAAAAAAATAAAAATAATGGTCCTCAAACCCTTTTTTCTCCTAAATGTGACACATTGGCCCTGTGGGGGTCCACGGATCTGATGAAACAAAGGGGTATCTGTTGTGATGGGATATTTAATGCCTAGTGACCCCTTTAAAATAACAACATGTGTTCCTTTGCTCCCATATCTCCACTGCATCAAGCACACCCCTCAACACACACACACACACACACACACACACACACACACACACACACACACACACACACACACACACACACACACACACACACACACACACACAACACACACACTAGAACATACACTCATAACTGCACGATCACCATCCATTACAAAGGCTTCCTTTGGGTTTTTAATCCTGGGATCCAGTCCAGTCTTGTTTGTTTGATGCTTGATTTCTCATAAGTACATCAGGGCTTTAGGTGATAATTAAAGGTCATTATTCCAATTGCCTCTACTTGCCTTCTTGTTTAACACAGCAACTCATGACTGAAAGCAGGCCGTGCATAAAGGAATTGACAGTAATGCTCCACAAAATATATACCGTATCTGAATATCTGAATGTGTTAGTTATTACTGCAACAGCTTTATTTTGTGTCCTCCAGCCAATGGAACTTCTTAATCTTGATCTGTGATTTTCTGCCGTGGAAGCATCTCAGATTCAGAGTGACTGCTGTTTGGATAGTACAGCATCCTGCAGTCACACTAACTGAAACTTAACTTTTTAGTGTCTGAAAAGACAAAACAAGACAAAGCAAAAACTGCTGCAACATATAAATGAAACAATATCATATTTTCCTACATTTTTGTTTTAGTTTAGTTCTACAATTTTAGTTGTATTTAGGTAAGAGCAAGGGGAATCACAACAAAGGCAGGAAACAGAAAATCTCCAGGTAAAAAGATTTATGAAAGTTAAAGTTCGCTTACATCATCAGACCACCTTTTATAAAACTTGCAAACATTTGCAACATATAAGCTTCATGTCATATCAGTCAGAACAAAGCTGCAACAGCAAAAAAAAAGTGAGCTTGTGTTCCTCTTTTTTTCAACCCTTACATAGTCAAAAGTTCTTTACATATTTCAATTGAGTGCTCGTAAAATATTCTCTACTGGCATATTCAAAAGCATTCTTTGTAGCTTTAATTTAGAGACATTTGTAATGTGGAGTCTCTCCTTCTTCTTCTGAGGCTGAAGCACCGGAAGACAGGGGCCTCTTAAAGCCCCGACCCCAACGTCTAAGCTGCCACGCCACTGTTTGTCACCCTGAATGCCACAAGAGAGCCAGAATAATTTAGTCCAGCAACAACAAAGGAGGCACAAAAGGAAAGAGTGAGAGTGTGTTGCATGTGTGTGTGTGTGTGTGTGTGTGTGTGTGTGTGTGTGTGTGTGTGTCAGGGGGTGGGGGTGGGGGGAAGAAGTGTGTCTGGCTTGCCGTCCTTCAACAATGCAGCTGCCACCCAATCTGTCCTCCTGTGACGGGAGTATTGTTCTCTCGGCTGGAGCAGCGTGCACAGACGGAGGCTGGGTCTTTTTTTTTTTAAACCCGCTCACCCCAACACACACACACACATACACACACACACACACACACACACACACACACACACACACACACACACACACACACACACACACACACACACACACACACACACACACACACACACACACACACACACGATGCTTGGTAATGCATCAGTCACACAAGTTGCCAGACGAAATTTCTGACGAGTCAGCAGAAATATGACTGTGACAAAGCAAGTGTAAATGACCCAGTCAGAAGCAGTCTAGCACTGTATGTGTGATCACTTCGCTCTGAACAGCCAGTCTGGCTTACATTGTCCTGCTTTGACTACTGTGACTGAGTTTAGAAATAATGTCTAAAACTAATTGCTTCTGTAGAAAATTACAAAATGTGCAGTTAAAGTTTGGAGCGGAGATTGCGCCAAAGGGGTTTCATTGATGCCTTATGTTCATAGGGAACCTAAAGTAAGAACTTATTGTAATAACAATATTGCCTATGCTGATAACATATTCATTCTGAAATGTTTTATAACCACTCCTTGCAACTGAGAGGTCCATAAAAATTCAGAAATATCTTTCAGTGGTATATATAATGTTGAGATTTAGATATATGAAATTAGTAATGGTTTAGCCAAAATAAAAGTATACAAACGTCGAGGAAACCAATCAGTCTGTCCTGTTTAAAATTGTACTTGTGCTGTAGAGTAAACTTTTAGCACCAATTACAACTGCCATTCATATGTCTGTTTTTTCGAGGGGTATTTTTTTATGAATATATTAAGTAGATTCGGCATTCAACAAGATGTGAAAAGAATTTTGTGGAAAATAACACACACATTATTGAGTAAAGCAGGAGAATAAATATTCCTTTAGTTCCTTTGGTTGATCATTCCGAAAGTGAGAAATGCCAGGGAAAGAATAACTCATCTACCACATCATTTCTGTCTGTGTGTATGTGTTCGGTGGGAGGAAGGGGGCCTTCTATAGTGAGCAGATGCTGCAGCCTCCACCTCAGTGACCCAGCCTGCCTGCACTGCCTCTGTCTATCTCTGTCATGATCCAGGGTTAGCACCCTTGGGGGAATGTGTGTATGGAGGGATGAGCTCCCCCGAGGCCAGAACCTGACCGGTCCCTGAGGGCTGTCATTTGCCGGCTGAGCCCAGCAGTGAGCCGGTCTGCCACACCAGCGGCTGGCTAGGAGGGAGGGGGGACTTAGAGGGGTGCAGAGGGGTGGGGGTATATTTATATATGGGCAGAGGGGGCAACAGATGCCTGCTGAAGCCACAGGGGACCTCCCTGAAAGCATCTTCCTCCTCCTCCACAACCCTCCCCTATGCCGCTCCACTGCAACTGGTGGTGTCCAGATTCGTCCTCAGTGACACATATCACCACTGTCTGTCATGTGACCTTTTGGGGGGTAGGGGGTTGTGGGTATAGCACTCACTTTCACCTCTGAGATGTGCAGACTCTCAGTTGGCTATGTCTGGTGCTGCGTCGATGTTGGTAACTTAACCCAGTGGCAGACATGTCAAGGGGCAATCATATGAGGGGATACAGTGGTCAGAATCATTGATCGTCATTTGCTCCACTCGCATCATAATCGAGGGTTTTCTTGAATTGATTTAAGATGTAATAATCTAAAGTCAAATTAAACCATTGGTTTTCTTGTAGAGGAAACCATGAGGAATCCCCCAAGGAGCCCAGGTTTAAAACCACTCAAAACATTTCTATCCATCTCACTTTCAGTTATGAACAGACTTCATATTATACATCTAAACTAACATCTTCCAGAGTGAACGATGCATTGCTAAGAATCACACAATCTCAAATGTCATATTAGTCTATCTAATAGTTGTTTATTTGCGATATTACCTTTCGGACCACGCCAACCATGGAGCCAAAAACTTTTATTGTATAAGGCATTGTCTGTCTATACATTCTACCATCCAACCAAGTTTTGTGTTGATAAAGTATTTGCAACTTTTAACATGTAACACAGATTCGAGCGAAAGACAAAAGATCGTAGGACCACAACTTTGGTATGTTTTTTGTGTGCAGTATTACAGCACATATAAACCTTGAGGTCACCTTTTCATATGTCAAGTCAGTAGACAAAAGAAACAGACTATTATTGCAGTTAAACTGATTACTGTGAGTTGAATAACAAAACATTTTGTTCAGGTCTACGGTCTGGGAAATTTCCAAAAAGAGAAAACTGAATACTTACCACACAGCTCCAAAGTTAACTGCAGTAAAGCAAAACGGAGACAAGGCAACAACTCTTCCAATATCTCTCCTGAAACACTGCCTTTGGTCATTCTAGTGAAAACACAGAGTCAAGAAAACTTGAAGGGGAATTTTTCCAATATTGGTTCTGTCAAAGTAAGCCAGGATGTGAGACAAAATTCCTTCTTAAAGCAAAAAAAGAGACAAGTAAAATCTCAGTGTCCATAGAGAGTTGGAGAAAGTAAAGCTGTCAATCCAAGTGAAGCTGAGCAAAATTGGTTCCTTTTTGAGTTTAGCAGCAATCCAAAGATCAGCCTTCAAGTTCTCCTTTTTGGTTATAAAGCTGAACGCAGTGTCCTGAAGCTTCAGGCTTAGCAGTGTGACTGACACCAGATGGAGAGTAAGGCATCGAAGCATCCCCTCCTCACTCTGAGGCTTACCTACTGACCAATACGATGGCAGATATCAGACAACAAACGCACACACGTCTCACTTTCCTGTCCTCACCAAAGCTTATTCTGTAAACACACCAATAACACACCTCTCCACCAATGAAAACAGACCCTAGGATAAGCTAGGATATCTCCACCCATTCCAGTCCCCCCCCCCACCCCCCCCCAAAAAAAGAAAAAAAAAAACTTCACACACACACACACACACACACACACACAAACACACACGCCAGCACCAGCCCATCCACTGGCTCGAGCCATGAATGGACTAGAAGGCGTGAGTTGACAATGGTGGGGAGGGGGACACAAAGGAGGGCCCTCGGCGGGCAGCTGCACACACACTCACAATACTCATGACCATTACACAAGCACACACACACACAAACACGCACACAAGCACACACACACACACACACACACACACACACACACACACACACACACACACACACACACACACACACACACACACAAATACAGATACATGAGGAGAAAGAGTGAGCGCAGAAAACCCCAACAGGACCTAGAATTGAGCCTTGTGGAACACCTGGCCCACTGGGGACGGCTGCCGCCTTCGACCTCTTTGTTTCATGGGAGGGGGTTTGGCTTGACTCAGACAATGAGACGAATTATGTTAAAAATAGTGTGTGTTCTCAAAATGTGTGTAAGCAGTGTGTGTGTGTGTGTGTGTGTGTGTGTGTGTGTGTGTGTGTGTGTGTGTGTGTGTGTGTGTGTGTGTGTGTGTGTGTGTGTGTGTGTGTGTGTGTGCGTGTGTGTGTATGTCTGATGGAAAGTTAGCAGGTGGGGAATGAAGCTGTGGAGGGGAAAAAACCTTCAAACTAACAAGCAGGAAAGGGAAAGAGTAAAAAAGAGGAGAAAAAGGCGAGAGTTGGGCTTTATTGTTTGGACATAGCCCTGACAAAATGGCAAAATGACTTTTCAAAGGCCTAAGATTGTGAGGAGGGGTATTACTTTTAGGCTCAGCGGAGGTCAAAAACAAAGACTGGCTTCCTGTCAGGACGGACTAAAACAGTTCCAGGCCATTTTACCTTCAGAAAGAAGGAGGTTTATTTTATTTTGCAACACTGCCAAAGGAACAAAACATGGTTTACTCCTCAGTAGAGGAGAATACAAAATAGTGAATACAGGCTTAAACAACATGTCTAGCAATTGAACAACTGTCCAGTGTTGCATACCATACAAACAATTCACAACATTCCTGTAACAAACCATGCATTTACCCTCCTAAATCAACAGATCCCCATTTATGACTTCAAAAGCAGCCAAGCCCATCTCTCCTGGAAAGCCCAGGCCAGAACATGCAAATCAGTTGGGTGCAGTTTCCATTTTAGTCTTAAACCACAATGTTAATCTGATCTGGGAGGAGCCCTCATTTAAAGTTATTTTAGTTAATGTCATAGGTATTGTATATGTAAATTAAACTCTGCCTTCCTCATTCACATCAGGTTGCAAAAACCTGTGGTGGGTTACTTTGCCAAACAAGCCTTCAACTTGATTTATGCCGCGTCATTGTAGTCAGCAGAGTAGGTGGCTTCAATAAGATGAAAGTTTGTGATAGTTGCAACCAAGACTAATATTTTAGACTCATAGCCAATACCTTTTTTTATTTACTAGTTTCTTCATCCACAGTTCTTAATGTTTCTCTGCCATATTATATATCTGTCTCACAGAAACTGTGTAAAAACAGGCAGGGGACACGACAACTCTACAGTGAATTAAAATGATTTTGGGGTTATGATCAGTATGGTAACCCTGAATACACACAAAGGTATACTACACTGAACATTATGTTGGAGGTTATATCTGCATTCATAAGAAATAACGAATGACCAATAAGCAAAACATGTATTTTCCATACATGTACAGTACATGGAAAATCTATTCAAATGTGTTGGTACAAACAGAAAGGAAATAATGAGTAAAGAGCAGAAGTAAACACCCTACTGGGTATATTACAGTAAATCACATGTACTTGGAAATTCTGTCACTGGTATTTCCTCATCTTTCAAAATCCCACCTCAGTCTGTGGTGCGAGCAAGAAGTCTAATATTTTTTACACTTTTAACCGACTCGACTAACCAAACACAACATCTAGTCAGACAACACAACAAACATGACATATCATCATGTCAGACATTATACTTGTATATATCTTCTATCAGTGCTTATTTCCTTTTTTTTAATGAATAGTTACATATACACAGTTCAATATGAATGAATCCTATGCAATTATTGCTAGTAAGTGTAATAATATTGATATGTTAATCATTCGGACAGTATGCAGTCAGTTAAACTCAGTTGCATTTTGATATGTCCTTATTGTAGTTTATTATGATTTTGACCAGGTAGCTTCAAATACTACAACTTATATTGTCCCATTTTAGATAACCTGCATATTTGCTCATTATGTCAACATCATTAATATCACATATTTCTCATACAAGTAAGCCCGCAATCATTTAAAATGTACAAGAAACTACTTAAACAATATCATAACAATGAAACTCGTAAAAACATAGGGATGTATACTGGTTAATTACAGAGTTTGACCCATTACATTGTTTAGGAAACTTCCATATCTTGTCATAGATACAGTATATGTAGTCCCCACTGTGTCTAAGATACTGTATTGCAATTCCAAAATCCTATTAGGTAATTAATAACATTACACTCACTTTATTATGAGACTGATACTCTCCATGCAGCACCCCCACCTCCTGTGACTTGCAGTGACTCCTTAATTGGGGCTCAGCTGACAGGTTTTCCCCTCAGGGAGAAAGAGCCATGTGGACCATCTGCTTGTGGTTTTAGAATGAACAGGTGTCCCGCTCCCCGCCGCCTGCCTGCACCTTACCAAGCCTCTTCAACGCAATACGGTGCAGTCAGTGTAGCTGCTGTTTACACAAGATAAAAACCTGAGTAGTTTAGTTTGAACCGTGTGGCATTTTCTACCTTCAGACAAAAGAGGAAACATGTGGAAGTGGCACCAGATTTCTCAGAATGATTACAAAGTCTAAGGAAAGTCTGTTATTACAGTTCTCAGTCAGTTTGACTGATGTATTTATGTTCTTAAATTAATTTAAAAAAATGGAACCCTGTAATTTATTAATCACTTTACAAAAAAAAATTTAATCTGCAAACACCCACAATTATGTAATGTTCACAATAATGTTATTTTATTAGATTATAGCTCTGCAGGGTATTTCTCATTCCCCTTTGTGGATTGGCGAAATGATAATCCCATTTCTATCTTTGTCTTTAATTAATTTGACAGAGTCCAGACATATTTTTTTGCTTAACCCATTGATGACTATGGCAATCTAGGATGCATGTCCTTAATGCCTGAGGGTTTTCTGAAAAAATAGTACGAATTGTCAAGTCTACCAAAACCTTAATATCTAAGCCTGTG
This sequence comes from Ammodytes marinus, assembly GCF_949987685.1. NCBI lineage: Eukaryota > Metazoa > Chordata > Actinopteri > Uranoscopiformes > Ammodytidae > Ammodytes > Ammodytes marinus. The sequence continues at coordinate 24,577,518 of NC_137216.1, forward strand.
TAGCACATAGAAACATGAAATAAAATACATTTAAAAGTTAAGGTTCACAGGTTTTATTTAAACATGCTCCCTTAGCGCTTACAAACCAACAAATATTTCTAAAAATCGTCAAAATTAGATGAATTAGAAAATTATTAAATATTGTTAATAAATAGATGCAATGTGTTGTGTGATTTTCGTCAGTAGTCTATAGTAGACCTTGATTCTGCGCACCAAACGCCACTAACTGTTCTGTCGCCGACATAGCTGGCGTATTTTTTTTATTATTTTGTTTTATTTTTTTATTTTTTATTTTTTTGATTGACATGATTTTCGGCAAACCACACAACTTTTGGGTGGTCACGTGGTCTTCAAAAAATCAACAAAACCCACCTCATGTGTATTTGAACCAATGACAGTGCATTCTATGCTGGGAATGCCATGAAAATTAGATAAAGTAATAATACTGCGCGACGCAGCATCAGGCAGGAGAGCCAATGTGGCATCGCGCAGCAGCCGTCATCAATGGGTTAAAAATTGATGCATACATACCTACGAATATTTATATATACAGAATATTCAATTTAGACTTGTTTTAGGATAAATATGTATTTATTTTACATACAACAAACACATTTTCTACATAACTGAGAGTCTTCAATTCACATAACTGGCAACTAGAGCACAAGGAGAAAAGGGGTGGGACCCAGGGAGTGGGCTGGGACCCATATACAATCCACACAGAAAGTCTACAGTGAATGTGTAGACTCAAACCCAGGACCTTCCGTCTTGCTGTGTGAGTAAATGTGTACCAATGGTAAACAGCACCTCTAGTCCAAATGCAACCACACAAATAAAACTGTAACAATATTGTGTAAATTTAGTTCATTACAAGCCGGAGCCAGTGTCTGTATTCACAAACAAAAAAATCAATGACTGCATCGATATCAAAACAAAGAATACAGATGTGTGCAGTTTCATAGCGTTTAGCAATTTTTGGTGGATTTTATGATGTTTGTTCATTGATTTTTCTGAAGAAAATCTAAATTATCAGAGGAAGCAATGTTTTAATCTATATATATTATGAGAAACTAGTTTTCATCAGACCAGATCCCATGACTGTTTAACTCTTAGGACGACTGTCTTTTATTATCTTGCATCATATGAAGAATTACAAAAAACACATTACCACTCAGTCTCATACCATTGGATGCATTTAAACTTTACATTTAGGACCTTGAGAGGTGAATCACGAGGCCATTTCTCTTTGAAGGTTCTCAGACACAGAGTAGATCCCGAACACACTGGAGAGATTAATATGTATCTAATCGAGTTTGGGAACAAAAAGGGACAAATTACAATCTGCTACGTGACATCAATCCCAAAACACATGTTTCACAGAAAACAATTCTAATGTGCTGGAATGCAAAGACCCATGTAACCTCTGCAACATGGACTGTACATTTCACTTAGATCAGTGATTCGTACAGCTTTATATTCATACTTAGTCTGTACATTGTTCTACCCTCATATTGCCCATTTTCAATGTATTCAGTTTTTGATACGATTTGGTTCGCCCAACTTTTTGCACTATTTAGAATTTATTGATTGTATATTTTATCTTTTTTATCCTTGTTCTTATTGCACCGTGGTTTGGACACAAGCGTACTTTCGATTCCTCTGTATGTCTCGCACATGGTACAGAAATTGGGAGAGAGAGGGGGGAGAGAGAAAAAATGATAGGACTGAAGAAAGAAAAGATGTTAGGCTAATCCAGGCAGAAGGGTGACAGTAAGGAAACAGCAATAGCAGAAGCTGCAGCAGCTCTTCCCTCAGCCCTCAGGGTAAACACACTGATCCAGCAGAGATTACTCCAGCCCTGGAGAGCTGGACACAGGGAGAGGAAGAGGGAGTCCAGCTGCTATCATCCACACACACTTCACAGGCACAATGCTATACTAACAGCCCCCACACATGCTCCTACCTATGGAGAGGGAAGCCAAACAAACCGGACCGGACCACATGGTGTGCGTGTGTGTGTGCGTGTGTGTGTGTGTGTGTGTGTGTGTGTGTGTGTGTGTGTGTGTGTGTGTGTGTGTTTGAGTGTGTAGAGGGGGGTAGGACAGGGTCACCAAGGACTTTGAAGGCACAAAAGGTTGGCCTTAGGCCCAGTGCCCTTTGGGTCACTTAAGGAGGCAAGGAGGCAGCATGAAAACGTGTGTGTGCGCGCACGCACACACACACACACACACACACACACACACCACCTGCTGTTCACACAGGCTCGTGTTAGGTGTAATGGAGATGGAGTGAATCAGCAGTCACACAAAGCAAGACACATTGCTGAGATTTACCACATAACTCAAGCCAATAAAACCTCCACAGCAACCTGGTCAACATCGATAGAATTGAGGACCGGACTGCAATCAAGATTCATTTTCATCAGTGATTTTTTTTGTCTTGATCAAAATAATATGAACATTTCAGAAATGAAACATTACATGTTTCCATCTGACCATATACAACCAAGAAAAGTTTAAAATAATCAATAATTGAGAATATGAAACCTGAAATATGTGTTATTCGGTTAATACATGAGCAAGCTATTCTACATCTACAAAGCATTTCAGCAGATCCTTGTCCATACATTTGGCTGGAAAATCAAAACCATAGTCAATCCACACAACAAACACTTCACAAACATGTGAAACAAGGAGAATTTTCAGAAAAAAAACACTGCTTTTAACAACATTCTTCTGTTTCCTTCTGCAAATCTAGTGTCTTTTTGAAACAGTGGGAAGCGGAGCGTTCATCATTTTGGGAAACTCTGTAATGTTCTGGGCTTCAGGCGGATGTTGCTTCGATTCTTAAGGGGATTCCAAGAGGTTTATTCCACAAAGACAACATCAGGGAGGGTCTGGGAACATATTTTCTGTTAAGTCATGGAGGCATTTCTGCTTGGTAATGTTAATATCTTGGAAATTAACGTTCAAATTTGACTATAATGATGAAAATGTCATAGAATACATACATGCACACATAAATCCACAGCTCCCTGATTAAGTCGAGATAGATCGTCCCCACTGGGCTGGCCTATTGAACACAGTTTGTGTGCATGCATATCTGGTGTATTGCCAAATATCCACATTTACATATGCTGCTGGTGCATGCTTCTATGTGTGTGCACGTATGTGTGGTCGTGTGTCTGACTGCACGCAGGTGTGTGTGTGTGTGTGTGTGTGTGACACTGGGGCGAGTGCCGGGTCAGCTGGGGTCAGAGGGGAACAATAGAGCGGAGCAGCTCCCAGCTGCCGGGCCAAACGTCATCCAACAGACCTCCGCCCCCCCATCCCCCTTTCTTTTCAATGGGAGCGTGCCGCGGCCCTGCCTCTGCTGACACATGCACATTTACACACACACACACACACACACGCACGCAGGCACACACACACACACACACTTGCACGCAGGCACACACACACACAAACAGACACACGCACACACACACACACACACACATGTCCACACAGACACACACATGTCCCATGAGGCGGTCCACACAGTCATGTCTACAGCTCGCTGCAGCGGGCAAAAGGGGGTAAAAGGGCACATGGGGACATATGCAGTGCACGGATGCAAATTAGCTCAGATTTTTTACTGAATTTAACACAAGACATTTAAAAGACACTCACAATTCTTTGCCAACTTTATAATGTAGATGAGAAAGTGCAGGAAATAAAGATTAAGAATAGATAATAGAGTTAACTATTCTAAACCAGGCTGTTGGATCCAAACAGATAGTTTCAATGCTTTATAGGTAAAGTTTAAACAACTAGACAATTCAGTTTTGAATTTACATGAAGTTTAAAAGCAATGAAGATTTTTTTTTGTTTATTTCCAAGGTAATGTGGTAATGTAAAAATTGATTCTGCATAGTAAAAAAAAAACATCTCGATACTACCAGTGGAATAATTTGAAAATACTTTTTTATTTTCTGAATTGATAGAATCTAAGTGTTCTTGTTTATTCAGCCTCCGCAGCCATATGACACAGAGCAGTAAGTACCTGTATGTCAGTTCCTGTGCATTGCCTAGTTTTACTGCAGCTTAATGAAGCACTTTTTCATCATAGTAGGAATGCATCTATTTAGGAAGCTTGATGTAAATTAAGAGTCAGAATTAATTTGATAACATATTATTTGGCTTAAGAAGCAGGACTGCGTATTGGCAAGGATAAACAGTATATCATGATAAATTGCGATACAATGGATATTGCGATATTCCACATAGTTCTCTGAAAATGTAAAAACAGAGCTGAAATACAAGTTGCTGTGTACAATCTGTTCGGGTTTTAATAAATCACATTGCATTATATTGATAATTCAGAGGACAAAATCAGTCGAAACTATTTATTTCAATGCTTTACTTCAAATTCAAAACCTGGCAATTCGAGGCAACTTGCTGTACTGCGACATCTACAGGAATAGAGCTTGTAGTGTACGACCTGTTTAAAACTTGATTATTTTTTTTTAAATATAAATGTATGGAGCTGGAAATTAATACAGATATCACGAAAATAATTATCACTAAATGTCACTGTATCGATTTTTTAGCACCACCCTAACATGCTACAACCTTCTAAACATCCACTTTGCATATAAGCACACCAAGTAGAGAGAGAGAGAGAGAGAGAGAGAGAGAGAGAGAGAGAGAGAGAGAAAGAGAGAGATTTTAGTTCACTAAGAGTTACAACATCAAATTCACATGTCTTCACAACGGAACCATCATCATGTTCGAAATCTTTTACTCCCTCTGCCATTCAGGCGTTGAACACAGTATAATTTTGCTGAGAACACATTCAGAGAAAGTCAATGTAATCTAATCTGATCTAATCACAAAAAAAACACCTTCCATGGGTTGAGATTCCAAACAAAGGCTCAACAATAGAATGAACTACAAGGGACAAACACTAGCCTATTATTGAAAGAAAAACAGCAACACCCAGTGGCCTATTTATGCTACTAGCCTACATCTAACCCTCCTTTAATTGATGACATCAGACCAAGCAAAATTGAACAAAGAGCTACCAGAAATTCCAAAAATTTAACTAGAACTGCGAGCAGTTGTGACCGGGGGCCAAGCCTCCCACGCGACTCGGGATCGGGCGTCGTCGTCCGCGGCGCCGACCCCTCGCTTCACGGAATCCGGGGATGTAAAGTTTTTGAATGTGGGATGTTTGGTTTGGGAGTTATAGACCAAAAGGCAAAAAAATCGCAGAGAAAGATGCTCAAGTGTGTTTTTGGCGCCCCCTTTTGGAGCAATTTAGCGAAAAAGTAGCACCAACCTGAGAACCATAGGACAAACACATGTGTGAAGTTTGGTGTTACAGTTTTTGCCAATTGCTTACACACATGTTGCAGACTTTGGCCCACTGTGTCAAAACTTAACACACAGGCCGAATAGGACAAAGCACATGGAGATAAACTTCTAACTTATACGGCAAAATGAAACTCTTGAAACAAAACCTAACAATCCCATTTCAAAACTGTTTTTAGCATCAAAACAATACACACATGCATCTTTGAATTACTCTTTCCTAGCAGCAACAACACACAGATGTGCTTTATGCAAAACACATCTGTATTCAGTACTTTGGATGGTTTTTGACTTTACAAGTTTCATACAGATTTTTTTTGTGAAAGATTGATCCACTACAGTTGATCTAGACACATGAAAATAAAAATAAAAAAGCTTCTGAAAAAAAAGTGTATTTTGCGATGTCATTGTTTTGGCCAACAAAAAAACGAATAGGTATTGCAGTTCAAGAAGCAATTCAGTTTGTCAATATAAACTCTGAAATAATTACAGTAAAATAAAATAAAAACAGTGTTGTAAGGAATGGGGCGGGTGGAATATGAATCTTTTGGATACGGCCTCCCGTTAGCGTCTGGCCACATCGCCTCATCGACATCACATGCAATGTCATCCTTTGAGAACCAAGAGCGAAAATATTCCTGATATCCAGTATAAATGTCCTAATTATGGAGCTACTGTGTAGTTGGGCTGGACTCTCTGCCCAGGCTCTTATATTGTTAGGCCATGATCTATAACATGGTCCACTAGTGTCCCTGTTGTTTGTGTCTCCGTCTGTTGTCTCCTTTGTCATCGTCCTCCTGCCGCTCTCTCTTGTCCTCTTCCCCTGACTCTTACTGTTTTACAAATAAGCTGAGCTCACCTGAGGTCTATTTGTAATGCTAAAGCTCACACTGATTGGTATTCAATTAGCTTTATTTTTGTATTTTTAATGTGTGTGAGTCTGTGTGCTTTTCCAATTTTAGTTGTGTTTTGAATTTTAAATAGATGTGTTTTCACAAGGATTGCAGGAGATTTCCTTTTTGAACAATGTGTCTTGTGTAAAAAACAGTGTGTAGTGTTTTGCAAGAAGTGTGTTGCAGAATTTCAAACACAGTGCAAAGCCTATCTTGTGTTTGTGGGGTTGGTGCTTGTGTTTAGGGCATGGTCACAAAAGTTAGAGGTTGTGATCCTTTGGGCATAGCAACCACTATTAGTGTTTAAGCATTAGGCAAAAACTGTAATAGGATGAATCGTTATGGATTTAGGAGCAGTTTGGTACAAGGTAGCTAATGTGCAAATCTTTAAAGCGCTACCGCTTGGTCTTCTGATGGTCGTAGAAAAATTCTTTACCCAACTTTTGCACGTGGGAGTCGGTAGAGCATAATGCTTTTGGTTTCGTCCAAATCGGGCGAAAACTGTAGGAGGAGTGTGTTTTGGTGACTGACACAGTTTTTTGCGATGTAGCGAAAAAAAATCCCATACGCAAATGGGCGTGGCCTATCTGAAAAGATGCAGCTGACTTGTGGGCATCTGTGGATATAAAGTGTTTGACTGTTTGGTGTGGAAGTTATAGCCCCAAACGCGTTTTCTTTGCTTTTTGTGGTTTTGGCGCCCCCTATGGATGACATTCGCAAAACTACGTTAGATAGAAAGATGCAGCTCAATGTACCAAACAAGTGGATGTCAAGTTTTTGAATGTGCGATGTTCGGTTGGGGAGTTATAGCTAAATCAAATTGTCAACCTCTCCATTGTAAAGACACTTTTTTTTAATAAGTCCGGCCCACATAGGAATTTCTTGCCCATATTTTTGCCATAGGCTCAGGTATGCCCCATGATAGTCTCCCTTGAGTTTCAAGAAAATCAATTTTTATTTTTATTTTTACGGATTTGCGCGAATCTTTAAAGCGCTACCGTTTGGTCTTCCGATGGTCGTAGAAAAATTCTTTGTCCAACTTTTGCTCGTGGGTGTCGGTAGAGCATAATGCTTTTGGTTTCGTCCAAATCGTGCGAAAACTGTAGGAGGAGTATGTTTTGGTGACTGACGATGTAGCAACAAATCTATCCTATCGCAAATGGGCGTGGCCTAACTCAAAAGATGCAGCTGACTTGTGGGCATCTGTGGATATACAGTTTTTGACTGTCGGACTTTCGGTGCGGAAGTTATAGTCCAAAACGCCTTTCCCTTTGTTGTAGCGCCACCTAGTGGTCGGCTTGTCTGAATTTTTGTGTCTGCGTACCAGGCACGGACCTGGATAAGCCATGCAAGTGGCATGTCCCAACCCTTTACGGTTTGGGCTGCAGCACCACTTTTACCCACTTTTACGTAAGGAATAGGAATAAAAATCTCAGCAAAAACAATAGGGTTCCCTGCCCAGCAGGGCTTGGGAACCGCGTTGCTCTGCAAAACGCGGTCCCAGGCCCTTCTCGGGCTTGGCCCCCTAAAAATCCCAGCAAAAACAATAGGGTTCCCTGCCCAGCAGGGAACCCTATTGTTCCCTGCTGGGCAGGGAACAATATTCTCGGGCTTGGCCCCCTAATTAGTTGATTTAAATATGAAGGACTGTTGCTTTTCTTGTTTTAGCCCTTCAGCTATTGTTGCTCAACACAAAGTGTCAATATTTGAGGAGCTGGGAGCATGTTGTGCTAGTTCAGAGCCAAGAGGAACTAGACATAAAGGGTTATGTTCACGGGTCAGTTACCTTTTAGTCATTCTCCTCACCTCCTGAAATCCACTTCTATTTGATCAATGAGATAAGACTTAGACAAGAATAGATTACGATTGACCATTATTCACTTCAGATCTCAACGAAACGAAACCCAACCCAATTATCTTTATCACTTATGTATTTGATTAGGGTGTTCCCAACCGGTGAAAATAGTTTTCCCTGTTGTAGTTCTTTCTCTGACACTGATGTGACTTTTCCTCCAAGGAAAATTTAAACTGAAGCCCAGGCTACACACGGTAAGCATTTGCTTTACTACCATATGTAATGTATGCATGTATTGTCATTTATTGATGGCCTATAGAGCAAGTAGTGCAAAATGATGTATGTAGGACTATTCAGATACAGAGAAACAGCTTTATACACAATTTAAATGTTGAAGGAATTTAAAAGTATAGACATGGCATAGACAAAGTGAAAGGTCATCATGTAAAATAATTGTTAAGGATTTAAAATAAAATAAAAATATACTTACAAATATCTAAATATAGCCAAGCATGATCAGGCCTGCCCACACAAATGGCTGGGCCCCTGAAAATCTCCAGTCAATGGGCCCCCCTTACCCATTACTCCTATCAACAATGAGTGTGAGTGCGCTCATCCCTCAATAAACACATGTAATTGTAGAGAGAATAACTATTTTATCAACCAGGGATTTGCAGGGACAGTTGGGGGAGCAAGGGCTTATTATTTTACAATAGTAGCACGTTTCTGACTTAGCCCAGCATACCAATTTATTTTGATTCCCACTCACACAATTGTTTAACAGATCAACAGATCTCTACAAAATAATCAGTTCACACAGAGACATTGCTCTTCTTTAGTATTCACTAAAGCAAACTAAAAGTTTGTTCACAATTTGCACGTTTTCTATGCTACTAGTTTCTGGTATAAGATACATTTACACTAATTGACTGCACCAAATATTGCACTTTTTTGTATTTCAGCACATGACAATAAATCATTTGAAATCTTTTGGTGGTATTGTTGAAATAAATAACGCTTCAAAATCAACATCAACAACAAATTCTTCACACAAAAATAAAAAATATACATGAATAACCAAACCAACCTACCCTCAAAACTATAAAGTTGGCCTATGTTTGGTTGCAACATTTAGGCTTAGTTCATTCTGCTTTCATTGCAAAATTACTGAAAACATTACTGAAATCATTACAAAACAGTTCTTAATCTTTGAACTCAAATCTGTTACTTAAATTATTTCCAACTTCTTTGTGCCTTGTATCTTTCTTTGCATTAAGAACTGTTTTAGGTCTATTTTTATTTTTAGAAACAATACAGAAAGCAGGACCTTGGTGGTTACAATAATTAAAATGATGCTGCTCGTCAGCTTCATTGTGGTAGACCCGGCTGGTTGGTCAATTGGCCAGGTTTCTGAAAAACTGGTCAGACCTGGCTGGTCGTGTCAACCTGAAGACGTATGTCAAAGCCTTTAGAAGTTATATTCCCCAAATTCTTTTTCACAAAAATTTACTTTATGTCCTGTCCTGTTTATAAGAATGTAGAAGAACTACAAAAGGTACCCAACCTGTTTTTCATGGGGTCCAAATACTTTTCACAACCACACCCAGACACAAGTAGCAGGTACATGTGTCTGGGTGTAAACAGTAAGGATAAACAGTATATCATGATAAATTGCGATACAATGGATATTGCGATATTCCACATAGTTCTCTGAAAATGTAAAAACAGAGCTGAAATACAAGTTGCTGTGTACAATCTGTTCGGTTTTTAATAAATCACATTGCATTATATTGATAATTCAGAGGACAAAATCAGTCGAAACTATTTATTTCAATGCTTTACTTCAAATTCAAAACCTGGCAATTCGAGGCAACAGGAGTAGAGCTTGTAGTGTACGACCTGTTTAAAACTTGATTTTTTTTTTTTAAATATAAATTTATGAAGCTGGAAATGAATACAGATATCACGAAAATAATTATCACTAAATGTCACTGTATCGATTTTTTAGCACCACCCTAACATGCTACAACCTTCTAAACATCCACTTTGCATATAAGCACACCAAGTAGAGAGAGAGAGAGAGAGAGAGAGAGAGAGAGAGAGAGAGAGAGAGATTTTAGTTCACTAAACTACATGATTCAAAAATATAAAAATCCTCCCGCGCAAATCTGCGTATTTTGTTTCCTAATACTCCTAAATTGCTGCCTATAGGCTTCAGGGACCAACTCATATGCCGTCAACACGGCAGCCTTGACTATATCCTGCTGGCTGACTTAGAAAGTGAAGCATAGGCCTCTTGTGCGTTAGCTCTCAGGACACACTGGAGAAGATGGTGCAGTCATCATCAAGCCAATCTCTCTGCCTCCCTCTCAAAAAAAAATAAAAAACAAGGGGTCTGGATCCTGCTCCGGGAATTTGGGGACCAAACGCAAATGAGTTACAACATCAAATTCACATTTCTTCACAACGGAACCATCATCATGTTCGAAATCTTTTACTCCCTCTGCCATTCAGGCGTTGAACACAGTATAATTTTACTGAGAACACATTCAGAGAAAGTCAATGTAATCTAATCGTATCTGATCTAATCACAAAAAAAAAACACCTTCCATGGGTTGAGACTCCAACCCACTCAACAATAGAATGAACTACAAGGGACAAACCACTAGCCTATTATTGAAAGAAAAACAGCAACACCCAGTGGCCTATTTATGCTACTAGCCTACATCTAACCCTCCTTTAATTGATGACATCAGACCAAGCAAAATTTAACAAAGAGCTACCTAAAAATCCCAGCAAAAACAATAGGGTTCCCTGCCCAGCAGGGCTTGGGAACCGCGTTGCTCTGCAAAACGCGGTCCCAGGCCCTTCTCGGGCTTGGCCCCCTAATTAGTTGATTTAAATATGAAGGACTGTTGCTTTTCTTGCTTTAACCCTTCGGCTATTGTTGCTCAACACAAAGTGTCAATATTTGAGGAGCTGGGAGCATGTTGTGCTAGTTCAGAGCCAAGAGGAACTAGAGATAAAGGGTTATGTTCACGGGTCAGTTACCTTTTAGTCATTCTCCTCACCTCCTGAAATCCACTTCTATTTGATCAATGAGATAAGACTTAGACAAGAATAGATTATGATTGACCTTTATTCACTTCAGACCTCAACGAAACGAAACCCAATTATCTTTATCACTTACACTCAACAAAAATATAAACGCAACAGGGAAAACTAGTTTCACCGGTTGGGAACACCCTAATCAAATACATACACTCAACAAAAATATAAACGCAACACTTTTGTTTTTGCTCCCATTTTTCATGAGATGGACTTAAAGATCTAAAATTCATTCCAGATACACAATATTACCATTTCTCTCAAACATTGTTCACAAATCTGTCTAAATGTGTGATAGTGAGCACTTCTGCTTTGCTGAGATACTCCATCCCACCTCACAGGTGTGCCACATCAAGATGCTGATCTGACATCATGATTAGTGCACAGGTGTGCCTTAGACTGTCCACAATAAAAGGCCACCCTGAAATGTGCAGTTTTGTCTCACAGCAAAATGCCACAGATGCCACAAGAATTGAGGGAGCGTGCAATTGGCATGCTGACAGCAGGAATGTCAACCAGATCTGTTGCTCGTGCATTGAATGTTCATTTCTCCACCATAAGACGTCTCCAAAGGCGTTTCAGAGAATATGGCAGTACATCCAACCGGCCTCACAACCGCAGACCACGTGTAACCACACCAGCCCAGGACCTCCACATCCAGCAGGTTCACCTCCAAGATCGTCTGAGACCAGCCACTGAGACAGCTGCTGAAACAATTGGTTTGCATAACCAAACAATTTCTGCACAAACTGTCAGAAACCGTCTCAGGGAAGCTCAACTGCATGCTCGTCGTCCTCATCGGGGTCTTGACCTGACTCCAGCTCGTCGCCGTAACAGACTTGAGTGGGCAAATGCTCACATTCGATGGCGTCTGGCTCTCGGATGAATCTCGGTTTACATTGTTCAGGGCAGATGGCAGACAGCGTGTGTGGCGTCGTGTGGGTGAGCGCTTTGCTGATGTCAATGTTGTGGATCGAGTGGCCCATGGTGGTGGTGGGGTTATTGTATGGGCAGGCATCTGTTATGGACGAAGAACACAGGTGCATTTTATTGATGGCATTTTGAATGCACAGAGATACCGTGATGAGATCCTGAGGCCCATTGTTGTGCCATACATCCATGAACATCACCTCACGTTTCAGCAAGATAATGCACGGCCCCATGTTGCAAGGATCTGTACACAATTCTTGGAAGCTGAAAATGTCCCAGTTCTTGCATGGCCAGCATACTCACCGGACATGTCACCCATTGAGCATGTTTGGGATGTGCTTGACCGGCGTATACGACAGCGTGCACCACTTCCCACTAATATCCAGCAATTTCGCACAGCCATTGAAGAGGAGTGGACCAACATTCCACAGGCCACAATTGACAATCTGATAAACTCTATGCGAAGAAGATGTGTTGCACTGCATGAGGCAAATGGTGGTCACACCAGATACTGACTGGTTCTGAGTCCTCAGACCCCCAATAAAGCAATAAAATGCACATTTCAGAGTGGCCTTTTATTGTGGACAGTCTAAGGCACACCTGTGCACTAATCATGATGTCAGATCAGCATCTTGATGTGGCACACCTGTGAGGTGGGATGGATTATCTCAGCAAAGCAGAAGTGCTCACTATCACACATTTAGACAGATTTGTGAACAATGTTTGAGAGAAATGATAATATTGTGTATCTGGAATGAATTTTAGATCTTTAAGTCCATCTCATGAAAAATGGGAGCAAAAACAAAATTGTTGCGTTTATATTTTTGTTGAGTGTATGTATTTGATATGGGTGTTCCCAACCGGTGAAACTAGTTTTCCCTGTTGTAGTTCTTTCTCTGACACTGATATGACTTTTCCTCCAAGGAAAATTTAAACTGAAGCCCAGGCTACACTCGGTAAGCATTTGCTTTACTACCATATGTAATGTATGCTCCTCTCATGCGAGACAACACTTTTGAGAAGTTTTCTTGAGCTTACACACGTGAGCCACATGGGCCACCGGCAGTGTGGATTTCCTGAATTCTATCAACTTTTTGTTTTTTACTTAGACCTTATGACTAGCCCAGTCAACAAGCTCTTGGTATGCATATCACAAACTAACCTTTGTCTTGTGTTCCCAAGCTCTCAGAACTTAAATGTGTGTGAGCTGGATCATGACACTTATTTATAAACTTAGTTGTAGTAGGGTGTTCAGCTTTTACACAGCAAAGTGTTTCAGCACTAGCATAGACGGTTGAGTTTATTGCTCACAACTCATTTAAATTGGTTTCCTGAGAAGTTGCTGTGTTTTTACTCATCAGACCCCTTGTGATGGCAACAGAAAAATTCCTGCAGCAGCTGATCAAAAATCCTGACCGACTGAACGATTTAGTGGAAGAAGCAAAAAATGTGGCTTTTGAACATGGGCTTATTATGCACACGCCTGATTCATCTGAGGTAAGCACAAATTATACGCCTATTTGTCTTTTTTTCTTAATACATTTTCACCGACTGGTTAACTGGCTAACATACAGTGTAGAACACTATGGGACCATTGGTTTGGGGGGAAAAAACGGCATTGGTAGGAATGTACATACAAAGAACTGACAACATAAAACAAACTAGGCAATGATATTTACATGATTATGTTTATATTAAAGAGGCTATAATCAACATTTTTGTCAAAATATTTTTAATTGACTATGTGTAGGCCTACTGTTCATGTGAAAGGGCTAATATTCAAATGTTGGTTCAATGTTTTTTTTTGTTGCTGCATAACAAATAGTAATGAAGGGATGCCCTGCTCTTGTTTCAAAATAAACAGAAAATAGACAGATATTGTACTAGAGTTAAAACCTTGGTAAAAAAAAGAGGTACAACTTACTCCCTGATGTCTGTTATAGCATAGTAAAAAATAAACACAAAATTGTGTGTTCATATTAACTAAAACCATTTTAAACTTGTTGTAAATGATTTAGTTCTTGAATGATTCATAGTGATACTGATGATAACATTTTTATCATGTTTTCAGGTTGTGACCTATGTCCCGTTCGCACTCTTCCCCTCTCCGATGCCTAAAGCCGCCCTGCTGCAGGCGCAGGCAGTGCAAACACACTTCAACACTTTGGTGGACAAGATCAGCAGGGACCCAGTCTTTCTGGAAGAGGCTCTTGCAGGGTACAATAGGGGAATGCATGGTTACATGGTCTTGAAAATATAGATGTTGGTCATATTCTATAACACCCTGTGCAAATCCTGGCCTTTGAATCCCACAACCACAAAACAAACATAAACTAATTAAAATGACTGTCCCTGGATGACACAGAAGTAGATTTGATACATCACAAGACAAAGAGGTTGTGACCGTTAACCAGCAATGGTTTGCAGTCAGAACTGGTTTGCAGTCAGAACTTTTTATTTTAATTAACCTTTTAGCTTTTTGACAGGTTTGATGGTATAACATAATTAAATAAGATAAAAAAGCACTGCTTCATCGCTGATGTATGACATTTCTAATGGCTTGTCTCCTGCTACATCTCAGTACTATCCAGGCAGATGATTTCACAGCTAGGTTGTTTGGCATCTACAGACAAGTGCAGCTGGAAGGTCGGACACAGGTGAGAGAATGGATTGATACTGTGTTATTGGTGAAGATAACCGGGCGTTGAATCTGAATTTGCACTCTAAGAGAATACAATTGAACATTAGAAAATGTGTTTAAATTGGCTAAATCATTTTTCTAAGATAGCTGCAATGAGATGAATACGAAGAAGATAGATATGACTCTAAATATGAAGCTACAGCCAGCACAACATTTGCTCAGCATCAAGATCGGAAGCAGATCCAGAGGGAAACAGCAAATCAAGTTTGGCCAATAGCAAAATATATAATGAATATCTGCTTCTACTTTATTAAGTTAGATATTACAATAGTGACAGTAGTAAAATGTACAGGCGATAGTAATTTCTGAATTCTGAACTAAGCCAGGCTAACATTTCCCTCTGCTTGCAGGTGTTATGCAAATTGAAGCATGTGCTTGCTCTAGCTTCATATTTAGCACACACGTACACAAAGACTAAAACTGTCCCCATTGATTAAGATGAGATGATGTACTGTAGGTTTACATGTTCTAAATCATAGTTGGTTTGTTTGTAGTAACATAAGATTATTTCTGCAGGTGGGTCTGCAGCGGTTGATTTATACGGTGAAGTTTTGCTAGATAATTGTGTGTTTTCTCTTAAGTCCATTGTGGTGGGTTTGAACCGGTGTGACTACATGGTGGACCGGAGGGAGGATTCCCTGAAGCAAATAGAGATCAACACTATCGCTGCTGCGGGTTTTGGAGTGTTTGATTGTCTCCCAAGGATGCACAGGTATCTCTTCTAATTCCTGTTTAACCAAAGGAATTATATGTTAAAGGTGCAATGAGGAACTTTTAAATATCTCTGAAACAGTCTTGTTTTTCCTCTGAAGATCATAAATGACATGTTACAGCAAACGAGACCATTATAAAAAGATTATATTTTTATATAGTTTTTCATAATGCCTTTGTCATGGGTACACTCAACCAGGAACTACAGCTGGCGTTGGAAAAACACTACCGCTTTCGTCCAAAGGGGGTGCAAGAATTAACTCAAACTGAAAGTTCCTCAGATCATCTTTAACCATGTTGTACGGCAGTCTAATTCAAATAAAGGTGGTCGGCCTACATGTAGAATTTCCCAATTTTGTACACTAATACTTCACCTGATTTTGTCAGGAAAATCCTGAAGTCTGTTGGTCTTTTGGAAGAGAGTGAGAGTGTTCAGGACAGACAACAGACTCCTACAATGACTGCCGCTCTCGCCAAAGGCTGGGAACTCTACGGACAAGAGAAGTGAGTGTAGCGATAGTACAGGTCAACCTACTGTGTGAGTTATCAACAAAATATTTAGATGGAAAAATGATCTCATAGATATTAAGATAATACAAAAAATATACATAGGGGAGAACGGGGGAATCTGAGGCATCGGGTAATGTGAGCCACCCCCTGTATCTAGGCAACGGAAAACATTTGTGGTCATGTGAGATATATGTTTTCAAGCCCCTCTCATTTCCCCATGGCCCTGAAAGAGAAGACCTCATGGTGCTGTGGTAAGCATGTTTTTTTCACCAAAATAGGTATTTTGCATGTAAAAGTAAATTTTCTTGCTGTCAACTTAATCAACTGTTGTGCCAAAGCAAATGTATTCATGTAGAAAAACTTTTATCATACGTGTTGATGAACTACCAACATATGAAACCATGTAATGCTGATAACTGAAGATTAGCCTGATATGCTAAGAGAGGTAGTTTTTTCTCAAATTGTGGTGGTGGGGGAAAGTGAGCCAAATGCTGTGGGAGAAAGTGAGCCACTGTCTCACTTTCCCCCACCATGAGGCACACGTTAAATTTAGGCTTAAACATATTTTAATGTAATATTACATGACATATGTTTTATTTTAATGTCATACACATTGTAGAAAAGCCATCATGCCAAGGAAATACACCAGGAAGACGACCTGGGGCAACCACACGGAAAGAGCACCTTCTCATCTTTTCCTGTAACCTTCAGGGCTGGAATGTAGAGTAGGCCTAGTTGTAGAGTATGACAGGCTGATGTTATAATCCAGTTGGGTCTTCTCCTGTGTTCTGAGTCCCAGGCTGTTCTCGCTGGTTCTGATTTTCCTATGCTTTGACCCCCAGACACTAGCTGGCTCTAAGGGTCCTGTGTTCTGACCCCCAGACTGTGTTCTAATCTAACTGGTTCTATCTTTCATTGGAATCTTATTAAAACCTTTTGAATTATAATATGTTGTATTTGATTTTGTTCAGAGTTACTTTCAAGTGTTTAGAAAATTTGCTTTGCTTAATTGACCAAACCCCATAATTCTTTTACTAGTCCGACATTAGTTCTGGAATGTGTGGCTAGCTTTCAGGATTCTTACTCTTACAATATGTGTTGTTATGGTAGTTTCAGAGTGGAAAAAGTAAGTGGATCAGTTTACCCCACAGCTGGGGTAAAGTGAGCCACGAAAACTTTGTTTAAAACAACCATATTTTCACTGCCCTTTGTCTTGAAAAAATTCTGCTAATGCCCATTTCTAGGAAACATCCTGAATTAATGGGAAATGTGTAAATTTGAGTGATAAATCATTTTAGCTCGCTTAGAGGGGAGCAAATGTAAAAAGTGGCTCAGATTACCCCGTTCTCCCCTATATACTTCCCACGTTATTTCAGTACATATTCATTTGGATTGGTACAGTGCTTATTTCAAACATTAAAACCCTAAAGCAAAGAGCGAAATTCACATTGATTACATTTTCAGAAAAACTAAATCTCTTATATGCAGACAATGGTATGTGTTACTTGCAGTGGTTTGTTTGTAACAGCATGGTTCTTATATATTATTTTACTACGCAGGAACAAGAAAGTTTATTTAGTTAAGTGTGTTTTATTTAATACCTGTTATCAATGACTGCATTATAACAAATCAGTAATTAACTTGGGTTTTATACTTGCAGTGCGGTAATCCTGTTTCTGGTTGAGGATGTCCCGCTTTGGAAAATAAATCATCGCATCATTGAGAATGACCTTCGGAACAGGTTTCAAAATATATATGACGATATCATGAAAAGACAAGCAGGTTCACATTTGTTAAGCAGAAAGTGCTTGAGCAAAAATGTTGTGTATGAAAGAGAAAACGTTACTCTTTCTGTCCAGGAACATTCCAGTTATCCAAAGAAAGTTTAAAGATGTGTGTACAAGGGGATCTCTTGATGGCGACAAAAGGTTGTTTATGTGAGTATCCATTTATGGCTATGAAACATGTAGTTAAATGGTAACTGGTTCAGAGTGATCTGCAGATGGCATATACAGTAGTTGGTTGGGGTGTTATGTTGCTTTCCCATTATATGGAACCGGCTCTACTCCACTCTATACTTTTTGGGGAATGCGCTCATTTGACTCCTTGTTGAGAGTTAGATGGGAATTTAGTTACACAACTTTAGACTATCTTAATCAAAATCAAATAACAAAGTTGAGTGGTTTTAGATAAACCTACGTTATATTTCCCACAAGATCAGAACTATTCTTTTAACATGTTTTTAATGTTTTGCAGAGATGGGCTGGAGGTAGCTATAGTGTACTACCGCTATGGCTACATGCCATATAACTACACAGAACAGGTATGATATGACTATTCCTTAACATTTATGTTACTTTGGATACTTTGGGCTCTAATGGCAAAGCTGGCCTATCATCGTCTCATAAAGTTGATAGGGTAAACTGCCTTCAGATAGTTTTGAAGAAGTTTAGCCTAACTTTGATCATTTGATAACACAGAGTTTATGAATGTTATAGGCTTGGGATGCTCGCCTTCTGATGGAGCGCTCTATGGCTGTGAAGTGTCCAGATATCAGCACTCACCTGGCTGGAACCAAGAAGGTCCAGGAAGT
Source organism: Ammodytes marinus (assembly GCF_949987685.1). NCBI lineage: Eukaryota > Metazoa > Chordata > Actinopteri > Uranoscopiformes > Ammodytidae > Ammodytes > Ammodytes marinus. Next base: position 24,596,113 of record NC_137216.1, read on the forward strand.
GCTTGCCAGACCTGGAGTTCTAGAGAAGTTCTTCCCCGAGCAGCCCCAAGCCGTGGAGCAGATCAGAGCAACGTTCACTGGCTTTTACACTCTAGACATGGTGAGAAAGTAACACATTAGGTAAACACATGTCCTGTCCTTCTGTCTTGCAGAAATGACACCATCCCCTTAAAGGTGCCCTGCCAAATGTGATGAATACATTTTGTTCATTTAACATTACATTTGCACTAAGTTGATTGTACTTGATGATCATTTAGGAGGATGAAGCTTGTGGTGCGGTTGAATTGAACTGCATTAGACTGAGGGGTACTTCACTGTTATTTAGCCGACCCACCTTGACATCAAAATAATAGAACACCTGTCAGCATTACACAAAGCAGTTCAGCTGCACTACAAACTGAAACCTCTAAAATTATCATAACTTTGAATCAATACTTCTGCAAAACAAACTAAACATTCATGGAAGTAGGAACTACTTAATGATTGTCTTATAAGACATCATTAGTTTTAGCAAGCTGTAATACACTGGCAAGATATAGCCTTTAGAAAAATATCAAACATTCTGTCTAAAGAGTTGTCTTTGCTCATATATTGAATTTCTTATTTGCACTCAAAGTAAACATGTTAGTTAGTAGAATATGTTTGATTACAGCATGCTGAGAAAAATGTCATGTTGTTTTTATTCTGGGGTCCAGGGTCCAGAAGGTGATCGGGCGGTGGCCATGGCTTTGGCAAACCCAGATGACTTTGTCCTGAAGCCTCAGAGAGAGGGAGGAGGTAAGCTCAAACAAGTTTTAATATTTCTTTACAAGTCACTGAACCTAAGTAGTAATGGTTGTAGTAACATAGGTTCAGTGATCATTGCCTAAATTAAGACTGCACGTTGCCTCACTTGTTTCGGCTTTACCTTTACTTTTCAGGGAACAATGTTTACGGAGAAGACATTGTAAGAGAATTACAGGAGGTAAAAAGTGACAAACGGAGAGCTGCATATATTCTGATGGACCGGGTCCGACCCAGAATAGAACAAAACATCCTGGTGAGGAAAGGACTTCCTATCAAACTCACCTCTGTGTGTTGTGAAGTCGGAGTTCACGGAGCCTATGTCAGGTATTGTATATACACAGAAGCATCACACAAATGCACTCAGCATGGTGGTATTATAGATGATTGAAAATATATTTTGCTTTTGCTTTCCATACACAGTGTCGGAGAAGAAATGGTCTTCAATGAGACCCATGGTTTCCTTATGAGGACAAAGAGCATAGATCAGAATGATGGGGGGATAAAAGCCGGTGCTGTGTGTGACAGTCCGCTCGCCGTATGAACACTTCATGCACCATCTATGGAGAGCACTGCAACTGAAGAAAATGCACGCCAATAGACAAAACCCCCAGCTTATATTGAAGAAACCACAGTCACAGTTTGCAAACACATGAGCAGTGTGTATGTGGATACCTTTTTTGTATTTGGTTGTGTTTGTTTGCTATTTGGTTATCTTGTGTTTATTGGACTGTGTTTGATAATGTTTTCTGTAATTGGTTGTGTTGTGTGTATTTAAAATGTATCCATGGGAATCGTGGTAGGAAAAGTACTACTTTCTACCAGAGGTGTCGTAAATACACTCCGAAAAGCAAAGTAACGAAGTATAACTTTAAGCCATTTAATGTTTTATTAAAAAATGTTGAGGATGTTCTCCATTGCTGCTTCATGCAGACATGCTATAAACTGTGGTCTTTTTTCTGTTATCCCTGAGTGCATTTTAACATTAGTGTTTCTCTTTTATAACTTCTGCAGAAAACACACGTTGTAAATATTTATAAATTAATATGGTTTTATGAATGTGGATTTATATGTTAGCCAGCATTGGGAAATAAGGATATGGGCGATACAAATGACAAACTTTAATGGATTAAAAAAAACATATTTTACAGTAAATGCATAGACTCTATCTGGACCACATATACATATTAGTGATACCCGTGAGTTTTCCAACACATCCGTATAGAGGATCTGTATGGGACTGGGGTATCTTACAACATGCATCATATCTGTTGTTGAAGGAAGGCATACATCCATGTTCATTTGGTTTTTAAATGATAGAAGACTGTTGACATTGTTTGGCAGGTCTAGCAGGCATCAGGTATCTCACTCTCTTCCAGAAGTGTGAGTTCCATGCGGCCGCTCCACGCGACCCCTCCGGCCACCTGACGGGGGCGCTCTTCAGAATGAGATGCTGCAGACCAGGGGGAAGGTGTGTGTATCCCTGAGGCTCAGTCTTCCCCAGCTGAATCAGAATCACACTCATCTGCCTCTGGACCAGCACATGGTGGAGCCCCACCTAGACAATTGGAAATTATTCTTTAAAAAATATCTTAATAACTTTTTTTTATCAACTTCTTTACCCCAACACTTTGGATTGTATGTTACACAAACAGTGCAGGTTGTAACAGGTTGAGTTAATACTTCAGAGGTGGTGTTCTTAGCCTTAAAGCTATAGTGCGTAACTTATTCATATGAATGAATGTTGTTAACTTTCAAGCCATCGCGAAAAGAGATGATCCAGAGTTTATTGATACAAGCCGAGCTCAGATTAAGTCTTTACTATCTCATCATCGTAAAATAACACATTATAACCAATATAATTATTTAATGTCTTCAATTCATAATCTGCTCAGTACTCATCTCACAAGTGCTACATCATTGACTTCATGTTTATTTCTGCAGTTTATGTGTGAGACTCCTACCTGCCAGTCAAACCCTCCTATAACTGAGTTTTGGGACGATGCCGGCTGTTGGTCTGTGGTCTCGGTCCCTGTTTGTGAACCCGGAGTGAGGATGACCATCAGTCTCCTGCTCTGCTTCATGCGGTCCTCCACCAGCTCCAGGCGGTCTGTGCCATCAGAAAAGAATGCTTAAGAACAACTAGTTTTAGCTCAATAAAAAAATGGCCCCTTTGGTTTGTACTAAAAATTAAATTGTAATGATTCCAAGGGGATTTAGATGACGACTGTTGGAGTCCTGTAAATTTACACTCAGAGCAACATCTAAAAGGGGGAAAAATGTTTTCTATTGAACTATGAATCATAATACCATGAATCATTGTGTCCCATAACTCTACAAAATAGAGGCCAAAACATTACTAATTCAATCCATGTGAATGACACTTTAAATAATAGAACATAACAAAGGGGTATCAAGTGTAAAACTCCAGATGGTGTTTTAGGGGAGTATTCAGTTTATTCATCCATATTTGCTGTCTGGTATCTAAAAGTGTCTAAAAATATATAATATGTTGAATTCTGACCTTCCCCAGGTATGTCATCCCTCCCCTGGATGAAGAGTCGATATCCACACTTTTCCTCCAGGACAGAGGGCAAGTTATTAGTGACGAACTGACAGAGTGTGTTCTCTGTGACCTTGTCCATACTCTGCATTTGGTAAACCACATAGGCGTCGTACACCCTCGTATCTGGGGAAAACAAACATATTCATGATTTAAAACAGTTTGTCCATGGACACAGACACTTCAGCATCATGGACAGGGTATGTCCATTAAGCTGGAGTCTTTATATTTTATGTCAAGTTTGTTTAGAAGTTATTGAATTGTTTCCTTCTTTTCCTTGCGATCATTATGAAACAATGCAGCTTTGTCACCACACCCAGCCTACTGATGAGGGAAAACTGTGTGACTAATTATCCCAGCTGCTTTTTGTAAAGCAGTGCAAAAAGTGCAAACTCGAATCACATGTTAAGTAGGGTTACCAGACATGCACACATTGTTCTTTCACACGTGTGTTAGCGGCTATAATGAAGCCTTGAGCCACAGGCCTTAAGCAGAGATGAACGCTGGCTGTAGCTCTGTGAGAAAAAAACACCTACAAGTAAAGCTAACTAATAAACACTTTTAACAAAAATAATGTTTTTAAAGAGAGAGCTATCTGAGATGTGACATAAAGATCATCTAATTTATTTTAACTAAATCCATCCTTTGAATTCTTAAACTTCTAACAGATTAAAAAAAATGAATCCTCTCTTTCTTACCTTTATTGTGACGGACTAGTGGGAAGTAGGGTCTGAAGCAGAGGGCCAGTTCAATAGCGAAGCACTTGACCAGCACGGCAGCAAACACACAGAAGGCAAACACACACACTCCGCAAATGACAAGTGGAATTATTGACTCTGGAAATCAAACACAAACATAACATTTTGTTGATGTTAACAAATTCCATAACAAGACCTACCCAACAATGATTTGTTTCAGCTAACGCAAATGTCCTGTGTAGCCAAAGCCTGGCATAGTCTCATGGCATTGAACAACACACAATAATGATCCTGTCACTGACCTCTGTGCTTAAGAGTTAAAGTGGAATTTGCCGTTCTGAAAAGGCCCACACCGAAGCATTGAAACTTAGACTGGAAATCTTTCGCAGACACTTTTTCGATGGTCAGGATCACGGTGGAAATTGTATTTTTTGCAGCGTTCTGGTTGACTCTGACAAAGGACAAAGTTGGTTCATTAAATAAAAGGACACATTTATGTGGGTTGTGTTTTTAATCAGTGTTAAGCACAAGTGCAAACATTTTGGTGTGAGTGTAGGGTATATTACAAACATGTTACAACAGTACATACGGGATAATAATTAAATATTATAGTTAATTTGTTGTGAAGTTTTTTTCAGTTCTGCTGGATCAGGCCTACCTACTGGGGGATAGATGGTATCCATTGGCCTGCTTGAAAGTGTCCCCATCAACAAGCCAGCTAGCAGTACAGGCACGTTCAACGTTAGTCCCACAGAAAACTGAGCAGTTCAGCTTGATCTCAAAGCCTAGAAAATCAAACAGCTCCCATTTAGAGTACAAAAACAACAATGTGTAAGTCCATCTCTTAATCATTTCTAACTGCATTCTACCCCAAGCCGATTTGTCATAAAATAAATAAAACCTTAAAAGGATGTCATTAATCAAATAGCTTACTTCTAAAAAATAAATTTGGTAAATTGTGAATGAATGGACTACAGGGTTTAAAATGACTTCGACTTTATTGTACCCAAGGGGAATTATATATACTGTATATTTTACAACACCGTACATTATGAACAACACACATACAGGTACACTTAGACAATAAATAACAGGAGTACGGCATAACATGGAAAATGGACAAGGACACACACAAGACATGTTCCCGTCTCATGATAAGTCAAGTCAGAGTTCAAGATTAGGTTCAGGATTTGTTAAGCGTGGTTTCTCAAACAGGCCCTTGGGAACCTGCAAGTCACACATGCTGATGGGATGGGGTCATTGCTGCAACCTGCCTACAGACACACATAGCCTTGCTGAACAGTTCATTGGCACAACATTTAGAAACAGTAGATGAATCATGCCGATGTTAGTCATCTTTGTGTTCAATATCTCAACCATGTATGACCAAAAAATATCCCCCAAGGATGGATTGTAACATGTCTCCAAAGTACCTTTCCACTACATGAATTGCTTGTCTTTCCTTTATTGCTTTATTACTGTGAAAGGATCCCTTTTGTTTGCAACTCAAGCACCAACAATTTTGATCAATTTTATATTCACCAAAAACACAGCACAATTCTAACACATGTAATTTGACATCAGGAATTGTTGTTTTTGCAGTGAAATGACAGTGCTGTTGAGTTATTTTGTGTGAAGTTTTCATACCTTCATCAGCAAACTGCTCCTTGTTGGTGGGAGAGAGGATTACTGGTGAACGATGCAGAACTGGATCTGTAGGCAAGGAACAAAGAAAAAAAACTAAATTAGGTCTCCATACCTTTTCCTTCTACGGGACATGTAACAATGATCAAACATTCTTAAATATCTAATATATAAATAACATGGTATTAAGGCTGTTCTATTACGTGGTGTATTTCACCAGGAATCCACCAGGAAACACGTGGATGATTTTGGTCTGTGCATCATCAGTCTGCAGGTCAGTTAACCAATAAGTTGATCTCCTATACTTGTTTTGTTGTTCACTACACAAACTGAAGGCTTATAAATACCTGAAAATTGATTTTTGCTTCCTCACCTTTAGCTATTAGCCTCCGGGAGCCTGACGACTTGTACTTTTTCTTATTGTGTTCCCAGGTGCAAATGCAGGTGTAGATTCCCTCTTTGTCTTTGGTATTATTAACCCGCAATTCAGCACCATGTCCTTCAAGTGGTTTGGAGTCCTGCAGGAGGGACCAAAAATGTAAGGAGGGGACGAGAGCATTTGAATAATGAAAATAAGGAAGTAATAGAATAAAGTCATATAAGGAAGACATTTGGAAACAAGGATATGAGAAAGACTTGGAGGGGATGTGGAGATCATTTTAACATGTGTACTGACCACATGCTCTAAACAGTGGGCCATTCCAGCAGTCGAAAATATAAAGGCATATATAGCAATACATATACTACAACCTATATGAATAATTATTTGTGTAAAATATAATAGAATAATTTTTTCGGTCATTGCACGGTGTAAAACAAAATGTAGCAGAAATCCCCATGTTCAAATCAATACAAATAGCAATTATAAATGAGAGAAGGGTAGAAAATATAAATAACTATCAATATTTGAATAACATAAAGTGAATTTAAATTGGCATTTGCTGCAGAGGCCAATAAAGGATGAAGAAGCTAATGCGGTCATGGAGACATTGTCATAAAAATATACTTCTCAAACTTCTCTACCCATAATCCCTGTGTACCATTTCACTATCCCTGTCCACCCAGCACTCGTCCTTAGTCCCCTAAATAAAAAAATTATGATCTTCCATTCACTTCACTGTACGCCAGTTGTCACTGTATTCAGAGGTGGCCATACCTTTTCCCAGGTGTAATTTCCGTTCAGCGCCTCACATGTAAATTCGACAGGTAATGGACATTCGATCTTATTGTCCATGTCCTCGTCAGAGCCGTAGAGGAGTGCCTTGTTCTCTGAAGGGCCTGCTTTGAACACTTTAATTTTTAAATAACATTCGGAACAATCTCCCGATGGGGGTTTGTGCCTGGAGAATAAATAATATGTATCTGTGATTCAAATGAAATACTATAGATCATATTGATGTAAATAAAATAAAAATAAATGTAAGAAGAAAAATCCTTCTTAAATTTTCCAAAATGTTTTTGTATTCTTACCTGGCAATATAAACACCAGAGTCTTCAGTATGGAGGTTTAAAAAAAAGAGCGCGACACCGTGGTAATGTACCATCTCCTTCTCGTCAGTGGAGATATTCTCAATCTGGGAGTCATTTTTGTACCATGTGATGTCTTTATCGGGGAAGTTGCTGTCAGTCATAAAATCATGCACAAAATAAAATGCTTCACCTTCTAGTAGGTAAAATGACTCCTCACCATAGTCCTCGCATAGGGGTTGGTCTGATTCTGAAAGTGATGTGTGAAGATGATGAAGATATTGGTTAAAAGTGAAAAACACAATATTATGAACTCAAGGATATGGAAATCTGCATATAGAAAGACAGAGGCTGCAATGATCACATCTGAAAAATGTGTTTGTCCATCTCTTAATGCTTTCGAGCACTCTATCCCGAGCAGATTTGTTCCCATAACACTTTAAAAATATATTATTAAACATAGCCTATAGCTTACAAACTTAATTCAAATAGCAGTCACTAGGGTTAGGGTTAGGATCAACCATAGGCCTATCAGCACAAAGAGTGTACTGCATATGTGGGTCAAAGGGGATACACTTCTTATTTGCTCATAGCTTCATTATATTAACTAAAATACTCATTGATGCGCCGCTGTCTTCCTTGAATTCCTCCTCATCATAATGTAAAACCCACCTGAAGATTGAGACGAGGCTATCCCAATGGAGATGAGAAACAGAAGTCTGAAAGTATCCATTTCCTGGGACAGACAGAGCACATTGAAAAATAAAAACAAATAATAAGCATTGCACATTTTGGCACACTTAGTCAAATGCGTTATTAATGCACATGTCAGCTATGTTGGCTATGCAGGAAACCTTCAACAACAATGCTGGTTTCTGAAACTACCTCCAAGTGCTCTTTCTCTCATGCAAAGATATGATCGTAACAGTCTCGAATGAAGTCTTTTGATAACGCCCACACATTAGAAGATTTAATCATGTTAAAATAAGCAAGTCACGCCTTGTTGCTGACTGACTGACTTTTGGCAGGATGTCAGACTGCCGTGTGATATGCCTATCGGGTGGTTGGTATTTAAATATGCTTCTTTGGTATTCAATAAACCTGAGATTACAAGATGTATGGTTACAAACTCACATGACTACAGCAGGAGACGCCCTCTGTTAAGGCACATCGCATGCAATAGATCCATTTGGGTCACAAGAACTGGATTGCATTTAGGGAAAGAGACTTCAGTCCAAACTGACACGGATGTGATCGGCCTACATGATGTTGGCGAAGATTGCCTCGAATTTGTGAATACAGATTCCCTAATAATTTTTAATTAGTTTGAAACTATGAAAGAGCAATTAAGTTAAATAGGCTATATAGAAAATAACTATTTTGTCAGTCACGTCATTTTCATTCCAGCCATTCTACGCCCCTGTCCAAATTTCTGTCCAAACGTGCATTTTGATATATTTCCTTTGTTTTTACTATCTCTTTAATGCAATTTCTAATAGTCTTGATGTATGTTATGCCCCTATAAAGCACTTTGAATGGCCATGTGTCTGAATTGTTCTATGATTAACTTGCCTTGCCATGAGATATATTTAGATGGACATAGATGACAAGCAACTGGCAATGTGACTCGTCAACTAACAATTCAAGGGAAACTGTTAAGTGAGAAGGTTGAATAACACTAACAAACTGTTGCACAAGCGTTAGGTGGAAATTGGAGGTTCTTGCACAGTATCTACATAGGACAGATGATTTTTATCTTTCATGCAGCAAGTTCCTCTCCTGATATGACAGATAAACACACAGTTCAAAACAACTCTTGAATACAATTTTCCTTTAAGATATCAGCAACATTGAGTTAACCCCCTAAAAAAAATCTTCCCACTTTAAAATAGAATTAAAAATACAGTGGGGTTTATTAGGGCTTAATTTAACTGATAAAGCTGCACTTTGCTTCTGGAAAGAGATTTGACAAGAATGGAGTTTGTTTTGGATTCTCAACCTAATTCTCTGAAGATCTCTGTTAGTTTGTAACAGCGAGTGACTCCTTTCACAGAACGAATTTAATTCATTGTGAACATAAATGTATTGATTATAACAGCTTTGACCATTCTGCAATTGGGTTGTGTAGATACTTATAAATAACTAATCCATAAATCAAATAAGCAAACCTAACCCTACACAGTTTGTCTTGTGTTTTTCCACTCCCCTGCAGGGCTGTTGTTGCATCATGCAGAAACATTTGGAATTTTATGTAAATTTACATTGATGATAACAGAGTGCTTTGGAAGCAGATTTGGTCATTTGTAGATGAATAGTGCTTTAAGTATTTGCTTATAAAAAGACAGTGTTTTTGCCCTTTCCAAAGATGGCAAAACTATGCGAAAGATTGCAACAATAATTAATGTACCTTCACCACTGCAGAATAACTTAATAAGACATTGTAATAAAATCAATCGATTAAAAAAAATGCTGTCCCCCTCAACATCTGTTAGTTTCCAAAATGTCCTATGCAGTTCTATAGTTGTGGTAGCTCAGTGACCTAGTTACCTGGCAGTATACTCACATACACTTTAAATAAACATATACTCTAGTTTTATAGTACAATGCCGTTTCAAATTGCCATACTCCCCTGTAATCATTAGAAGGTTTGCTTACCTTATAAAAGTGTGTGTCGTCAGCTAGAGTGGAATCGGACAAACTTGTGCTTTGCCTCTCCTCTATGTGGTTTTATATCTTCTCAGCTATTGGTGAGCTCGACATCAACAGAAAGAGAGAGAAAGAGAGAGAGAGAGAGAGAGAGGGAGAGAGAGGAAGAGATATTCACATCATGATACGTCCATTCATGTGTGTGTGTGTGTGTGTGTGTGTGTGTGTGTGTGTGTGTATGCGTGTGTGTGTGTATGTGGCCGTGTGTGCGTGTTGTGTATGTGTGTGTGTATCTGTGTATATGTGTGTGTGTGTGTGTGTTTGGTGTGTGCCAAAATTTACATTAGCCCAAAGAGAAGAGAGTTTACTCTTGAGCATTTTACCTTTGAAAGTATTCAAACACCCACTGTGTTCATCCTACAGTACATATAAATAATATAAAGCAGGCACTAGGCACATAGCGCAGTGGGAAGTCATACTATGTACACAGTACACAGCACTGAGACAACACTAACGTCTGATGCCTCAATGCAGAGCAAATAGTGGTGTGTTAAGGATCTCTTTGGTATTGTGAGTTTATTCAAAGTGTTTCAGAGAAGTTGCAGTGTTGCCTTGTCTTTCATCCGGGCACTAAGAAATATACATATTTACATAAGATCTGAAAAGGCTTAATCACAGATTTTTAGATTAGATTATTTTAAAGAACAGGATACTGTGTAATGAACATGTCGATAGCTCCTATCACTACAATATTGATGATCAATCAGCTAAATAATAATTCATGCTAACACACAAGGATGTGCATTAGGGAATGTTGGAATAATCTGATACGATGACAACATAACCACTTATAACTTGACAAGAAAATTAATAAGTGGCAATACAGACAAATAAAACAGCAATCAAAGCTTAAAAAAATATATCATATGAATTTGCATGACATTATTTTGATCATATAAAGCTTATGAAAAAACTTTGTATGTTCTTCTCTTACAAGAAACTTCAATATATATTTAATCATCACTATCATATCACGTGTAAATATTAATAAATAATATCGTGAAAGAGTGTACAAACACTTAAAATGCCAACAAATCCTTTTTGAAATATCAAAGTAGATGAAATTGAAAAGTTTTTGAGGAAAATTAATTCGGTAACACTTAACAATAAAGGAGCATTAATTAACTGTTAGTTAATGCTTTAAATTAAGGCTTAGTAAGCATTTACTAAGCATTACCTAACTGTTAGTAAATTCTTAATAAACATAAACTAAGCATTAACTAACTGTTATGCTAAGTTTAATTTAAAAGGTATAAGCCTTTTTAGAGGTTTAGGTCAACTTCTGGTCAAGTAGATACCAGTGTGGACCTGCATGATCCTCTAATCCCGGCAACACACTTTGGAATTCCCCAGTGATATTATACAGGACTTGCGGGAATGTGTCGTGTTGTATGCCGCACATAAAAAGCTCCACTCAGTCAACTATTCCTGGAATCATGTAACGAGACTCCTCATAATGGCAGACTTCATCTTGTTATCGAATGGATGGCTTTCCAGCCAAATCATTCTCCATTGAGGATTCCCACTTAGTGAGAAAGTAAATGCCATTGGTTTCAGTTACAGGTTGAGATTCCACTAAAAAACCTCAGGAAGTTTCTGACTGTTAGTGCTATTCAACAAGGAAACACATTGACTGGATGACTGGATGACTATTTCAGGTTCAGCATCAGATAAAATTAAATAAGAAGCCTTTATTGTCATTGTAGGTACAACAGAATTTCGAGTGCCCCCACCCCTTGCAGTGATTTTTACATCACACTCAACACATACACATTTCAAACAAAAAAAGGAGTGCAGGGAAATTGTGCATTGGTATACAATAAATCAAATAAATAATAAATTAAGCTTGCATACCATGCTGTGAGGCAGTATGTCTGGATGCTCTCTATCACAGAGCGGTAGAAGGCCAACAGTATTTTTCGACAGATATTCTTTTTCTGTAGAACTTGCAGGAAGTGCAGGATGTTTGTGGACCAGGAGTGAATGTCCGATACGTGGGTTCCCAGGAATTTAAAGCTGGGAACTCTTTCCACACAGTCTCTGTTTATGTAGATGGGAGGGGGTCATCTCTGCACTTCCTGAAGTCCAGGATGAGTTATATTATTATTAGTAGTTGTTTCCTTTGTGTTGAGTGACTGGCTGCAGAGCATTACAGTGTCTGTCTGTGGATCTCATCTTGGTATAGGCAGATTCATCATCTCCTGAGATGAGTCCAACTACAGTACAGTTGTGTCGTCTGCAATTTTGATGGTGGAGTTGGAAGTACTGTTTGGGTGAGTGTGCAGTCTTATAGAGAGTACAGGAGCGGGCTCAGCACACAGCCCTGTGGGGTGCCAGTGCTAAGTGCGAGGGTGGATTAGAGATGGGGGTCCGAGCTTGACAGATTGTGTGCGGTTTGTGAGAAAGTCCATAAGTCAGGTGCAGAGGTGAGTGGGGAGGCCAAGGTGGAGCAGTTTCCTGATGAGTATGTTCAGGGCCGCCCATAAGGTGTAGAACGTGGGAAAGCTTTCTAGGGCCCAGCCACCAGGGGGGGCCCAGAGAGATTTTTTTTTTTTTTTTGCAGATTACTTAATTTAGCCAACCTTTATAAAGGTGCGAACACACCAAACGCGTTGGGTGTGGTGGCGGCGTTGAAAAATCCTATTTTTGCATAGGGAACCATTGGTTTAGGTGCGATGATGCATTAGCCGCGGTAAAGCGGTGCTTTGGGCGCGGTAGCCGTGTTACCAAAGCGTCACCGCACCAACTTTTAACGCTCCATCGCGTGACGTTTAGCCGCGTTGGCCAATCAGCGGTGAGCTTGACCCGACGTCACGGACATCGGCACGGTGGGAGGACAACACAGAGGCTGAGAAACACCGAGGAGGAAATGTATTTGTGGCTGGCTGGTGATATGAAGCCGCTCGGGGTTGGGTTAGAAGACGTGGGTAAAGTGAGCCAGGAGAATGGGCTTCCTGGTTAATTCAGTGAATATGTGCCGATTTAGCCGATAAACCAAGTTAGCACCGGTCGGATAGTGTTAGTTAATTCACCCGGTTGTGTGCGGCCACCACCTCCATATAATGAACCCAAACATAACGGCTAAGTCCGGGGAACTTTCACAATGAGTACAGCGAAGCACCGGTGTTTATGCCTATCTACGCCAGCCACGGTCCCCTGTCACAGCCAGGTAGGGTAATGTAGGCTACTTGCCTTTATTTTCTGCTCCCCTGCGCACAATGCTGCTGTAAATGTGTTTGGTATGGTGCTGCCTTGCTGTTTGTGTTCATTTCCGAGTGGCGTGAATCTGCAATGCTGTTTTAAGGCTATTTGTTCCGTTCAGTTGCTGTTTATTTGTCTTTTGGCACAATTGTTGGCCGTGTTGTTGTTGTTTTTGTGCGGACATGATCGCTGTTGTGTCGGGTCGGGTCTGATCGCAGCCATGGTTAATTAGGGGAATAAATATATCGGGGGGGAGACTAGCTGCGTAGCGTTGGGCACGTTGAACCATTTTTTGACACAAAATGACCAAACGCCAGATCAGGTGCGTTGGGCGCGATGGGTGCGGCCACCGCACCCAACGCGTTTGGTGTGTTCGCACCTTTATGAACGCTATATTCGCAAGAGAACTTTCTATAAAAGAAGACATTTTATTCATTGTTACTTGGGTAAAATATATCACATTTTATATTGAAAAACTAATAGTATCATGGGTCGTTTTTTCCCCCTCAAAACCGTCGCATGCATTGATGATGAGCGAGCTAACCTAGCAAGCTCGGTGATGCCAGGACCTGGACATAAATCAGGGTACCAGAAAAGAAAGGAAAAAAAGGGAACTTTCAAGGGCTTTAGACCCCGGAAAATTCCTTAATATCAGTATTTCTGCTAGCAGAACTGTATTTTCAATTCAGAGATACTGTGATATTTCATCAAGTTTTGAGGTGTCTTTGAAATTATTCTGTATATGTTATCTATTATTTTCTAAGAAAATCAGAAAATTACATATTTAGCCTTTAAACGAAGGTGGCAGATGGTTGTTATACTGATGAGGAAAGCTTCTGGTAGCAGTGCTATCATGGTAGACCCCCCTACAGCATTGGTGTTTCTAAAAGCTTACATCACAGTAAATGTTACAGTAAATGTGCCAAAAAGCAGGTGCAGAGATCTTGCAAGAGCACAAAATTTCCGCTCGCGCGCAGCGCGCGAGCATCGTCCGTGTCTCTGCCCACTATTATTTCCAGTAGCCCACCCTAATCTAACTGGCTAGAACCGGCCCTGTGTACAGGTATGTGTTTATGTAGGAATAAGCGCATCATGCACATTGATACAAGTTCACATTTTCAGGGGCCCAGTTATTTGTCTGGGCAGGCCTGAATATGTTTGGAATGCAAATGTGAAAGGCAGAACAGTAGTCAGTGAAGAGCACATGTAGGTCCCTCTGTGCTCCAGGTGCTCCAGTGTTGTGTGGAGATCTATGATGGCATCCTCTGTGGTCCTGATTTCCCTGTAAGCAAATTGATAGGGGTCCAGGGTTGGCAGGAGGCTGGCAATGATGTGCTTCAGCACCAGTCTCTCCAGGCACTTCGTCCCAATGGGAGTGAGTACGACGGGTCTGTTGTCATTTCGACTGTCTGCAGCTGACTTTTTGGGGGCCGGGATGATGGTGGCTAATTTAAGACAGGGTGGGACAACAGCAGTAACAAGTCTGTCAATTTACTGTAGAATGCCATGTTTAGTTTGGCTGTGTTTTGCTTAACAGGCAACGTGCACTGGGAGATACATACTCTTTAACATCCTGTAGGGGGCTTGCTGGAAGGTTTTCACTAATCTAGTTAGCATTTATCAAAAGACTTGTCTGTTATTAGCATCTAGGTGACATGATTTGGTTCAAGTTATCTTTCATTGTTTAGTCAGCCTGATCAGAAATCAACATGGACGCCAGTGGTGAAGCGCCAGCTTCCCAGGGTGTAAGTAATCATATATTAGACATACTTATTTTTGTTAAAATAACATTCTAAATACATAGATTGAATTAGGACATTTGTCTTAACATGCTGATGAAGAAAAAAAATCCATCTGTGTTTGAGGAGTTTTTAGCAGAATTTGAAATGTATGTATCCCCGGAGATACGTTGCCTGATAGGGGTAGACATTTGGTCAATGTTTATTATTCTGAATTTTATTTAAAACTTGAAGGCATGTTGATAATGACTGCAGAACCATATATTATCATGAACAGTTGTGTCCATTACAACATTATTACTGTATTTCATTTTAAAAATTATCTTTCTATATTTATGTATACTTAGGGCAGTGCTGCCTGGAAGGCCCTAACCCTAACCCACAAAGGGAGCCATTAAACTGGTACACAAGTAGGACACCGTGCCAGGTTCATGCACACCGCACCATAAAGTCCCTACATTCCTGTTGGACGGCCTCCATTTCACTGCCTTCGTGGACCACAAGCCACTGACTTCCGCAATTGCAAAGACTTCTGAGCCGTGGCCCGTCCTCCAGCAACATCAGTTTTCCGCCATCCCTGATTTCACCACTGATATTCAGCATGGCTGGTAAGGACAACTTTGGGGTCTGTGCACTTGGGACTCGACTACGCTGTCATGTCTGCAGACCAGGCCGCTGGCTCAGATGTCCCTACTACACCATGTCCTACAACTTCAGGTCCGTGGCTGCTGTGCTGTGTTTGATGACAGCAAGGCTCCTGTGCGATGTCTCTACTGACCAGCCCCGCCCGATGGTGCACGTGGGTTGGGGGCGCCTATTTATATACAGTACCTGATCAATGGTTTATGCAATCTGGGTGTTAAGGCGTATACGAAGCTGGTGGGTGTTACATTTGTCTGGCCCCGCCTCAGGAGGGATGTAAAGACCTGGGCTAGCTTCAGTTTGACCTGTCAGCGTGTTCAAGGTACACATGATACCAAAGCCCCCTTGGCGCCGATTCTGGTCCCCGAGAGGCATTTCGACCAGGTCAAAAAGGACCTGGTGGGCCCCCTGCCTTCCTCCTTTAGGTTCACTGACCTCCTCACCATGGTGGACAGCACCACCAGGTAGCCGGAAGCCATTCCTCTGTATTCGCTGAGGAGGACTGGGCGTTCCTCGGGTCGTGGCTGGCCCGTTTTGGTATGCAGGCTGACCTCACCTTGTACAGGGGCCCACAGTTCACATCTGAGCTGCATGGCTAAGGGGTCGCAACTGGGTTGAATGCCTCCCGTGGTTAATGTTTGGCCTGCTCTCTGCCCCTAAGGAGGACCTGCAGTTTTCATCTGCTGAATTAGTTTACGGACAGCCACTGGTGGGCCCAAGAACTTTGTGGTGGACATGGGAGATAAGCTAGAGCGGGTCACTATGGACCGTCTCAAGCCTGCCCATCTGGATGTGGCTGATCAAGTTTGATGAAACTAGATTGGTAAAACTGATTAAATTTACTTCAAAAGTAGTATTTGTAATTTAAATGGACAAGATAAACATCAATTAATCATTTCTGTTCATCAACTTAAAAATTTATATTTTTACCATTTCGGCTTTTTTTACACCTTAATAGGGCAACGTATCCTGGGAGATACAACTCGTAAAACCCAAAATATACAAAGTATAAACAAATTTGATGTGGAAATATGTTTCTTTGGTCTTGAAGAGATGAGTGATAACATGAAAATATTTTTAGAAACTCATTTTCCACTGTTGCCTGTTTAAGGGTTAACTACAAGTTATCTAGAGAATGTCAACTCCCACCATTGGGCTCTCAGCATCGGTTGACGTCAGTGGTAGGCCCTGTTGGTGAGAGGACTGCGGGCACAAGGGAAAATATCACTCTCCCTTTAGAGTGTTTTGAGTTGAGTCAACTACTCAGAACTACTTCCATATGTCTGAGTAATAAGGGCAGGGCTTGGTGGGGCATGCTCTCTTTTGTGTCACATTGTCCGATTTGGGGCAAATCATGACCTAATCTGAAGGAGAACATTTTGAAAATAAGTGACAGTTTTTCTGTGAAGAGATCAGAAATTGTGTGGTTAGTATACACAGCCTGGCTTGGGATGTGTAAGGACTTCTTCCCTGGGGACTCCCTTAACTGAAGTGTGCAGGGATCAAGGACTCTTTGTATTTCCAATATGACCTCTTTGACCTTGGGTTGACTTCATTGTTTGTTGCTGAATACAAAAAGTTTAGAAAAAATATTGAAATATCGCAAACATTTTTTATTGCTCTATAGAAAAAAAACAAAATGCAAAAAAGTGAAATGGAACTGGTAAATAAATAATGATGTTGAAAATAAGCACGTAAATTACCAAAGAATAGCAACAGACTGATCTGTGGGGAGACAAATGAACCAAAAATGCCATATTGAATTCTAATGAATTTTTTATTTACCATTTGAGCTTTGAAATAGTAGCATAGGGTGACCCCAGCGCCGTTGAGAGAGTCTCTTTTAGCGGCGCTGGGGATACTTTGCTTCACCCTCTTCTTCTGCAATAATTGAATAGCACCCAACCAGAGAATTGCACCAGCTACTGTTTATCCAACTCCTTGTTGTAACATAACCGTAGTTAATGAAAACGAGTGTTCACTTAAGTTTTCTTTTGCAGATTTTCTCAAATGTGGTTAAAATGTGGAATACATTTGGATGGGAGCTTGGCTTTAGAGAAATCTCTGCACATACTGGCATGAAAAGAGACACAACATATTGGTTGTCATGACATAAAAATCGGGAGGCTACCATACACCAGTGGGTTCATATGAGTGTTCAGGGTGAATATGGATTAGTCAGTTAACCAGGTGTTATACACTGGAATCTCTTTTTCCAGACACCAAGATTACTAACTAAGCACATAAGTACTATGTGTAATTTATTACGGCAACTAATGCCCAACAGTCAATCAGTTAACTGGTCATTGTACTCCCTACTGCTTTGGCCCCAGTCAAAGATTCACAAAATACAACTCAACAGGAATAAGAAACAAATGTTCAAAATGGCAAAAATAAATATATGTGTTTTCGCTTTTAACAGGTTTTGATTTCATCTCCTGCTTACAATACACCACATTCAAGGATTTAGAATCAGCATTAGATATAATACTCAATAATACAATCAAGCAATAAGTGACATTAAAATGGATACACTCCAAACAAGACCCAACCTTAATGATGAAGTATCTTGTCTCAAATTAGCAACACATTTCACTCAGTCACAAATACTTCAGTGAGACAACATAAGGTCCTACACTTGTTGGGGATTATACCCTGGTGTTTAGCACACAGTACATCAAAAAGTAATATAAATACAGGTGTAAACAGTCTGTGTAAGGAAAATAAATCTTAAACACTCTGCAGACCAATCCACATCAATCTCATAAATATTTAACGCAGCAATTTTATTAATATAAACAAAAAAATACTTTATAACTAATTATATAATATATCTAGTCTAAAGAAACTCATTCTTTCTTCAGAGAAGAGCTGCAACCTGTAACATTAGCTGGCCTGCACAAGGACTGTGACGTGTTAATAGTAGGGGAAGGTGGGGTGATTTGTGCATTTTGGAAGATGCAAAACCCCTTGTTTCTAGAAAACCGTGGAAGAAATTGGAAATGTGACCACATATTTAAGAAGAGCCATCCATTTGACTCATCCTGTAAAGAAGGGAGACACAAGGAATAAGATATAAGCACATTTAAGCTCAAAAAACTGTGTTTTGCCTTTCAAAGTAAAATTTCCATGATCAAGGTTTTTTGATTATTGTGTCTGAACAATTATAGACACGTTTGAAAACATTTGACACACGTTTAGTGCTTTGGTATGCTACACTTTGAGTCTATATAGTTAGCACAATGTCAACCCTAAATTGCTGCATCATGCCTATTATCCAAAATTCTGGGGATGGGGTGATTTGTGCGCAAGGGCCTGGGTGAGTTATAAGTAAGTAAGTAAGTAAAATGTATTTATAAAAGTACATTTATGACAGTTTGCACTGTCCAAAGTGCTGTACATAGTGCATTCAGTAGGTAAACAATGAAGGTACAATAACAATAACCAAAATAAAAGACGTAAAGCCCATACATCCACATAAACACAGATAGTAGTGCAGAGGTAAGATAGTTAATGGGGAGGAAACACCAGGGTGTACATATGGGTTTTGAGCCTTGATTTAAAGGCAGAAATGTAGGGGGAATCACATTTGTCAGGTGGCAGTTGGTTCCACAAGCACGGAGCAACTAGTGCAAAGTACATTTCTGAGAGTTGTGCCAGTGGCATGGCTGTATACGCTGGTCACCAAAAGAAAGTGATTGTCTACAGTAGCTCAGAAGAGAGTGACATCTCAATTCCACTTAACGACACCACTGATGAGAGTTCAGATGGCCAGAAAGATGATGATGGTGACTTTGTCATTGTGACACAATGACGCACAAATCACCCCACGTAGTGGGGTGATTTGTGCGTCAAGACAACTTTTTTTCCGAAAGCTATATTTCTTAAACAGTTTATTCCAGATCCAAAGTTTTTATTGCCAGGGATGCACAACATCCTGAAATATATGTACATATTTGAGTTGGAGACATAACTGTCAAGGCCTCACTTTAAAATCACTTTGAGTAAAAAGTTGCACAAATCACCCCACCTTCCCCTATGTCTCAATAAAGCTTGAGAAAATTGTCAGATATTGAACACAGTTTCAGGACAGCAATGAGGTCAAATCGGTAAGTGCAGGTTTGATGTTGGACGGAAACACTAAATGCATAATGTTTTCTGGTGAAGTAAAAGGAAATGGCAGCCGCACATGTGCTGATCTTCTGCCTCACGACTGTGTAGATGTCTGAGCTCTCTACGTTCTGTTCAGATCATAATCTAGCTACTGACACATGATTTAAACTGTTCTTTAAAGGTTTTTCTCTCTTCTTCTCTGAACCATTTTGTCACTTTCAAAACACATTTCTCAAGGTGGGGAAGAAAAGATAAAAGGGAATACTAAAATCAAATGATGGAAGCCGTCGTTTACCAAACCACAACAAACTTGAACAATTTATAAATTACGTAAAAAAGCTAAAGTAAATGATATTGTTAACTGCTTTGTTTGGGATCAAACAAGAAGTTATGAACCAAGGATAATGTCTGTAGTTTTTTTAAACAAAGCTGTAACATTTGTAAAATATTCTTCTTTTGCACCAGGAAGAAATCCAGCAGATGTCTCTCTGTGCTGGTTGCACACAATGTGCAGGCAGGAAGACAACCTATGATGGTTCCTAGTAATCCCACAGTATATGTGTCTGGATGCCATCTGGTCTTCCAATGCCCCAAATAAATAGTGTTTCCAAGAAAGAGACTTGAAGGTATGTAACAATCAAAGTGTTTATGTTGGATCCCGTTTGTGAAACTCCTTAAAAAGAAATCACTTGGTCTATCACACAATAGTCCGGAGGCTCCTTGAGGGCACTGAGGGCATGTGGTACCTCATACTCTTCCAGAAGTTTCTGTTTGAACGCAATGTGGTTAGTCTGTGGGTTCCAAAGGAGGGCTTCTTCCACTTCAGAGCTCCTTGTTTTCTCTTGATATAGCGCAGAGACTCTGACAGGCCACTGTAATCCACTGGACCACCTAGAGCAGCATAGATTGTTGTTGAACATACATTATTTTCAATATGTTACATACTGTATTTAATATGAAAAAAGACGGAAATATATAAGTGGTGTATAATTTAAAGGCTTAATTATCTGTACAATGGTCATTGGTCTCAGATTCAGCATATCAGTCTCAGATGTATGTTGCTAGGTTGACCCAGGTTGAATCAGTTTGACATGTGAACATACTATGGACATCCCATGATGAGCTAACTGTGTTGGAGAAGGTTTGATGGATGTTTCAGCTGTCAGTTATCAAATTGATCTACCCAATACCAAATTAGAAATAAGCTAACTAGGCAGACTGGGAAGGCAATGCATTGCTTCCATCCTTTTGTCATAGATTTTGGATTTGCTCTGACCCATGGTTAGTCTAAGTACAGGAGGATATAAAAAAAGATCACCTTCATTGTAGCACGCTGTGGTAACCAAGTGTATCACTATAAGCTCTATCCAGGTGGTGCAAATTAAAGGCTCATTCTTTTTTTGGTTTGTTGAGGGAATATGTAGTGTGTAATGAGTATCTTGAAGTGCATTGTATTGATATGTGTTTCCACTTCTGCGGGAGTTCTCGCTGGTCTTTTCTGGTCAACCTCATTTTGGATGGGGTCTAATTATCCCTAGGTCCTCTCATCTCCAGCAGACTTTTTCATGTGTCCCAATTTTACAAACCTTTGATTTGATGACTACATCAGCAGGCTACTTCGTTAGGTTAATCGACTTTTTAATCCCTAAGTTACTTTTTCTCAAATGTGTCCTGCCTGCTTCTATATTGTAACAATTTCACTTCTGAAGAAAAGGAGGGCTAAAGTGGATGAATCAAAGATAGAAATGGCATCCTACTGACATAACTGGGCAACTTCTCAAGACTAAATAAGAGCCAGATGCAACACTTCTCAGCAGAGTCTTTCCTCACCAATTTCCACAAGAATCACTCGAGGGCTGTTCTGGGTCAAAGAGTCGTAAAGGCCAACTTTCTGCTCATAGCACAGCTGGTTTTGATTGTCACATAAGGGCACTTCCTCTGTTTTGCCATATGTGGAGGGATTTTCCAAAGGTGACAAGATAATTATCAGTTTGCGGCATTGGCGCAGTGTAGCAGCAATTGCATCATGCATAGCTGTAAGAGATGAAACACAGGAAACGAAAAAAGTCATCACTTTGCTTTAGGTGAACACCTTATCTAATCAAGTTTTTTTTGCAGGACATTTTGGACCTCATCTAACGATTATTTTACCAAGCATATTACATAAAACGCAATCTGTATTTAGACTACAGCTCATTTCATTTTTATGTTGTTGTTGTTACTTTAGGATGCCTATTAACAACAGGCAAAGGGACTGCCAATGACAGCTTTTAAGCTAACTCGGATGCATTTACATTTTTTTTCTAAAACATGTTAATTAATGTACACTGTCCTTTATTTCAAAAGAAAGAATTTGAATTTGAATCCGTTACAAAGATGTTAAAAACCAGTGACATGCATGACTGAGGCTGTAGATCTGTTAAATAGTCACCAACAAAGGTAGTGATTATCCATGATTTTTTTGGTTATTTGTGACTATAACTCACAAAACTCTGCGTTTGTTTCCAATATAAGATAAATATAACGTGTATGAAATCTTCTAGTGAACCAGGTTGAGTGTCTGTTCCGTACCTTGTCCAGGGCAGTCGTCCCGTCCTCTGATGTAGAGGGAGTAGCCATGTTTGTTCTCCAGCTCCTCGGGCAGGATCTGCAAGGCAAAGCTGGCCATCTCAGCTGAACTCAGGGTGTCCTGATGGAGACCGCTCACATAGGCATCATAAAGCTTCCCATCTGGAGCTGTAGAGAAGACAACACTCTCTCTGTGAAACTTAAGAAGAGCTGAGAATCAACAGCATTGCTTATTAAAAAAAATGTGTTATCTTATTTTATTTTCTTCTTTTGTATTTATCTATATTTTATTACGATTATAAATACCAGTTGATTTTGATCTTTGTTTCCTTTCTTTATGTCGAGCAACAGTCGACTTCCTCAAACATAAACCTTTTATGTGTTTTTTTCACCTTTATTGGATAGTGTTAAGCACAGAGTTTAAATGGGGAGAGAGAGGGGGTAAACATGCAGTAAACAGCCCGGGTTGGAGTCGAAACCGGGTCTCCTGCAACAAGAACTTTTGCCATAATGATGCACTCTCAGTAAGACACAGGGGTGCCCTGTGGTTTTGGTTTCTTGTGTTTGTTGAGTGTTATGCAATAAAACTAATAGGAGAGTTCCTAGTAAATCCAGTCATCCTGTCATCCATCATCCAGTCGGATAATTCCAGAGAAAAAGCACACCTCGCCTTGATAAAACACCTACCTCGTTGTTTGGCAAAATGTGTGGACAGTTTCCTGTAGGCCAACAGCAGTTCTACTTTAAAGAAGAGGAAGGCAGCAACCAGCGCCAGAAAACCCAGGGAGGCAGTGAGGCAGAGAGTCACACTGGTGTAGAGGGCACTGTGGTCCGCTGGAGAGAGGAAAAGACAAGACCACTTCACTCAAATCTACAGTGTGACTCGAGTTAAAGGTGGAGTCAGCAAATCTGGAGAATGAGTGTTGTCAAAATCAGTTTGTCAAAATCAGTGAATATCTCCACACGATCCGCTACCTGTTAATGTTTTGTTAATACATAACCTAGGCTCTGTAAACTGGCATGTTGCTTGCTATGGTGGGGCCCCTTGGTTTACATTCCCTTTGTTTACACTCCCGTTACAGGGCCAATACAGAGGCTAGGCTATGTATTAACGCCAGATTGATTGATGGATTTAGTCATCAAGCCTTCTCCAGAATCTCTGACTCTACCTCTGAGGTCAGGGCTTGGTTCATGCTAGTCAGTTTTAAAACTATTTGATTTGTGAAAATTAGAAAGTATGTATCGATAATTAAACATTTAAATTCTGTTTACAATGTGCATACACTGATATATAAAGATTTAATGATGATGCAACCTGCATTTTTAACTGAAAGAGTATCTGAAATGTCCTCATGGCATTAGTACAAAACCCTTTACAAAGCTGAAGTTGATGTTACCGACACATTATTTGATGCTTAAAAGAAAAGACAAAAAAGAGAAGAAAGTACCTTCCTGAAGCCGCACAAAGCCAAGTTTTCCTCCAGTTGGGCTCACTACATGGCAACAGATAGGGACATTCAGGAACCACCATTGAACTTTAGAGATGGACAGGGTGGACTGACCATACACCACGCCTCGCTTGTGAGTACTTAAAAGAGACAGAGGCAATCAATCAATCAATCAATCAATCAATCAATCAATCAATCAATCAATCAATCAATCAATCAATCAATCAATTGTTTAATCAGGCAAACAGCATATCAATCAGTCAGTTGACAAAGGCTGCAAAAAAGGACGGCATTAAAAAAGAAATAGTTTGTCTTCAGACTTTTGTTCTATTCTACAGAAAGATACATTTTGTATTTAAAAGTGTTTTAAAGGATTCAATTATGGCCTTCCGCCTTATCCAGGGCAGTTTTAGACTTTTTCCCAAGTGTCTATGTGCAGGAGGAAACAGCTTGACAGGAAGACACTCACGGTTCCCAGGACTCGCTGAGTTCCTCATGTTCCTCGGTGTAGTTCCCGTCAACAGTCCAATACATGAAGACCTCCAGGTCCTCACTGAAGCCTAGGTAGGCCTCACACTTCAGCTCCACTCTCGTACCTGGCCAGCAGAGAAATTAAAAAACAAAGCAGCTGTTACTCTACACCTCCCGGTGTTTTGGTGAATTGATCTATCGGGTAGTTACTCTTTAAATCTCCGACACTGTAATCAGTCGAAGACAAATTCTTAAAACAATTTAAGAAAGAGTTTGATGAAGGTTGTTTGACCGAAACGCTTTTTCCTATTGAAAAAATGTATATCAGCGAAATCAGCAAAGTTTTTTTCCCATAGGTTTACTGGGCCTTCCTTCGACGCATCTGCCATCCACTCAAGTGTGCAGCGATCTTTTTTAAAACTATTTAGAGGTGAAGTAAGCGGTTTATTTATGTTAATATAAGTGTAAAATAGCTCTTTATTCATACAGTGATCACTTACATAATGTGCGCGTTTCATAAAGCCGATCTCTCAGTCAGCTACTTTGCATGTAATCGGCAAATAAACTTATTGTAGTATCCCGAAACTTTTATCCAATCAGAAGAGGGAACGCTACAAACCGACACTCGTCTCACTCATATATACTATATACACTCCATGGTCTCACTGCCGGTGCACGCCAGAGCAACAGGTGGGTGAATGTGTATGCGCCTACAATGGCGGAGCTGGTAAAAATCCTTCCCAATGTCTGTTTTGATGGTTTTTATCATGTTTTATCACACTTATGGATCTGAGATGATGCTAGATAACTTGCTGCTTGAAGACCGCAGTGCATTAATGTGGTGACGTAGGGACGAGCGAGGGGACTGCTAACTGCAGTAACTGACAGGAAGTTAGCTAAAAGAACCATTCCGCTTACAGCACCTTTAAGGAAAGAGTCTCAAACGGAGGCATATCAGAACCTTCACGTTTCCTGAGAAGCTAACGTCTGACCAAATTAAGCAACTGATTAACTGACTAACACCCGTTTCAGAACACTCTCTATTTTCTGACTTGATTGACACAAAAACTTGACTTCTGTTAGGTTAAATGCATCAACTTTTATTGTTGTGACTTTAAATCATCATACAGTGGTGAAATTGAGGGTACCCAAAGCAATATGATGCACAGTAGTCATTCTAAGTGGATTTGGGGAAATCTAGGTCGTCATCAGGAGAGAGAGGGTTTGAATATGAAAGGCACACTATGCAGACAATATAGAAGCTTAGAAGCTGCTCACAGCATTCTTGATCAGTATTGGATAGTTTAAACTAGTAGTTCCCAACCTGGCTTATGATACCAATACCTATCACAGGCTACAGCCTGTTTGAGCAGATCAATCCTAAATATTTTTTTTTGTCGGATTGGATTTATTGTTACACATTTAAGAGTCTTGAAGAGGTGATACAACGTTTGACAAAATCAACTATTTTCTTAGAGATTTTACTCTCTTGCTCTTACAATTTAAAGTGACATTTGTAGAGATCAGTGTTATCCGTTGGTTTTTAAAACTCTACTTGAGATTGAAAATGCACTTATATGATTCCTGGGGGGAAGCCCTTAGAGAATCACTCTTTTAATTAAACTGTATTAATCCTGCCTGCATGTGACTTCTTCTCGATTGTTAGGAGGACTGTGACATGTCCAGCCTGTTCATTTACTTTTCATATATTCAAATAGAGAAGAGGGCATGAGTAAAGCTGCGGTAAGAGGTGACACATTTGAATTAGATGACTGCTCATGAACTCACATCCGGCAGATATACAGTATGTGTATGTTACTGTGACAGTGGCTGTAATTCTCAATAGTGTTACTTGCCTACTTCAACCACGACCACTTCCTGTTGAGGAAACACCACGTAAGGCTCTGCGGAAAATGTGTCTGTAACCACCCAAGACACATATGCAGTGTAAGAAAAATAATATGACATAATAAAATCTAGAAATAAACTAAGAGGATGTCTGTGGGAAGTTACTGTGGCTTTGAATACAATGAGCCATTGATAAAACAGAGAAAACAAAATAATGTCTGGTCATTTCCAACTTCTTGTAAGATAACATTATATTTTGCTTCCAAATCAGTAGAATTGAATAAAAAATCATCGTAATATGCTTAATCATTCTCCATCAGCGATTCAATCTGAAGACAATTCAAACTCAAGTGAACTACAGAACATACCATTGTTAAAAGTCAACTGGGTGCTGCGTGCAGAGGTGTACTTCCTGCCGTTCAAACTAATGTCTACCAGACATGTGTATTTCCCAGCATCCTTCTCTGTTGCTGGAGGTAGTCTCATGACGCCATTCTCATCCACAGAGAAAGATGGATCCACTGGCCTGCAGTCCTGCACACAGAAACACAGAGCGCATTTATTTATGACAGCGAGGTGATGATAAGGACACAAACTATATTTGTAGTGCGCTTTTCAAAAAGGCAAGGTCCAAAGTGCCTAACGCAAGGCAACAATTTAAAAGACAACCAAAAAAAATAATTACAACAAAATTCAGACAAGACAAGCAAAACGCTTAATCCAATACTCATTCCTGAAAAAAGGGGAATGACTAACTGATAATGTTATCATCAGCGGATAAGGCCGATGTTTTTTTGTTTGTTTTTATACAACCTTGAGGCTACTTGGATGTCAGCACACTTTATTGTATTCCTGGTGTGTACAGAAGGGGGTAGTGTTGCATTTATCAAGCTAGAATGTACATGACGAATGGCAGAAATCCCTAATCAAATATCAGTTTTCAGCCAGATATAAGACATTTTAAGTCACATACACTGAACACTGTGGCTAAATAAAGCAAGAAGGCATACAGTTAAGGAAAAAAATACAGTGCAAACAGCCCATGAATGTCTTGGAGTTGCATATACCTTCATCCATCGTATATTTCTTGTCTTATTAAGTCTGAAGATCTCTTTCTGTTTGCAAGGAAGACCTTCACTAGCTCCTTTGGTGATGGATACGGTCTCAGATGGATCAGGACACTCACCACAGGAGACTGACACCCCATACTTCATCCGTGATGATCCCGTCACACCCCTACAGTGAAAGATTTAGACAGTCAGACAGTTGAATGACAGGCCAACCTGAGCCACAATAACACACTGTATACGACTTAATATCTTTTGATTGGTTTAAAGGAGTGTACGGAACTAAATTGCCTTTAATGTTCATAAATTCCCTCTCTACATACATTTATATATTTTTTTTTTCCCCAAAAATAATGTGGATGCTTACTTGCTGGATCTTATCAAAGTGATCATCTAACTGGGTAATATAAGCATTCACTTTTTGGAAGTTGGCTAACAGAGGCCTCTCTTTTTACACCAGGCTAAAACTAGTCTCACAAAGCCAGACCAAACTACAGCAAGTAGTATGGCTAAAACTAATATAGTGTATAATACAACAATCCTTCATTAAAGTTATTTAGTTTTTGGGGAAACTGTTTAAGAGACTTGTTGATTCAACTGTATGGTCATTTTGGATGTAGCTTGGGGTGCTATTTACCTATATGAGAGACACCTCTATGTTCTTTTCAAAGCAGCTTCAAGCTATTTATGTAATCAGAATCAGATGCAGTCAAACCATCTTAGTCATGCAGGAGTTCCTATACCTTTTCTCACAGGTGTAGGTTCCATTATGAGACATCTGCACAGGTAAAAACCACAGTGATCTGTCCCTGACTTCCACACCGGTGGGCAGGCTCAGGTTGTGCCTACCCTCGTTGCTCCAGGTGACGTTGACGTGAGCGTCTGCATTGTGGCATCGCAGCAGGAAGAGTCGGCCAACACTCACGTGGTAGGTGTCTGTCTCTCCACTGTGGCCTGGGAGTGACATTACAAATGGAGACCAGTCATTTGTCATTCAATGCCAGGAGTTAAACATTGGACATAAAGACAGCTCACATAGACATATAATTTCTTGCAGTAGACATTAAAAGCATTTGTCAGATATATAATATGATATAATATAATATAATATGATATAATATAATATCAAAATTACTGTTAGCAATGATGACGACATTCACTACCCACACTTTTAAAAAGTTGTTTGGAGTGAAATGACTGTTCAGAAAGGCACTTAGACCTGTCTTAATCCCTGTGATCAACTCTAAAATGCTGTAGGTATATAAAGTGTAGGTATATAAGGTAGGCTATAGGATATAGGCAATTACCAAAGCTTGGTATTCTTTTCTTTAGAGGTACTGTAGTAGGCCTACTGTAGCCCTTGTATTCCTGTATGAGTGCTATATCCTCATGCATTTACTCTCACAGCCACCTGGTGGCATTGTTGCACACATATTGGTATGATGCATTCATGTAACATCAGCAGGATGGGAAGAAGAAGATTGTGTTACAACATGAGGCATTTAGCCTGCTATAGTTAATCGATAAAGCACTAAAATAGATGACATGCCAAAATAAAAGAGGAAAATAAAAATATAAAATTGTCTTTTTGTAGAGATTAGTTTAGGCCAGGCCTGATAAACTGTAGGATATAGGCTACAATTACATTGCTGCATCAGTTCTATAGGCCTACCTGTGAATAGTTAGTATGCTACTGATTTCTGTTAACAGATGGTATTTCTCATTCAGTTCCGTTCTTTTGCCATCATGATGCTATCCTACATTTCCCTGATCTCCTATTTGTATTAGCTATGTCAAATAGAAGGCTAAACAGGTTTTGACTCACGGATATTCGTATCTATGAGTTCACGTGAACGCTGCACGAGACGTGTTACAATTGGCGGGCTAACTATGAGCTAAACTTTAAGTTGGCAGAACGAAAACAGGCTACACATTTGGGGGGAAAAAATAAAGAAGCATGAAAAGTACCAGAGAATTACGTTAACATATTCAAAAAATTAGGTGGAAGAAGAACGGACATTTCGGAGCAGCAAGAAGATGTGAGTGAAGTTACACAGGATCTGGGATACTGGATGTAGATATTGATGCTAGCTGGCTGCTCTCTTGAGAAGGCTAATTAGTGCATTGGTGTAAATGCTGGTTTTCCAATTTCCAATTTAGCACACCAAGATGAACACTGAGACCTATGGCAGTGGATGCTTCTGCACAGAAGAACTCAGAGAACAACAAACGTTTTCCAGGTGAGTGAATACCTGCTTGAATGTGTAATCGTGTATGCACAGAGTTTCTAGATCTTTAAAAATACTTATAAGCCATTGAATTCATTGATCTGAAATAAAACCTTAATTGGTAGCTTATTAAACTGTCTTCCATCAATCTTTCAAAAGTCTAACAAATTCCTAAGACAGGGGAAGTAGGACTAAATTAAATAACACATTCTGACATTGTATTTGAAAGACTCCAATTGATAGCAGCACATATTTTTAATATAAATGAAATGGCCACATTGAACACAAGAGCCTTTGAGTGATTCATCTCAATCACTTAAAAAATATATTCCTTAATGAAAGAAAAAAAAACAATCAGTTCCAAGTATTTTGAAACCAGCCCAGTGATGTTGTAGGTTTAGTTTGATGTTGTTTAAAGTTAGGTAACATAACATGTCAAATGAAATGTTCTCTTTGTTCCGCCAACATTGATAGCTAAAAATTATTTAATAAAGATTTGTAATGCTCATGCGAGACACATGCCGCGTGAGCTTAGATGTTTTTTTGCTCAACACAACCTGTTGTAGCATTCTCTAAAATACAAGGAGCGTATCAATGCTCAAAAGTCAAATTTATTTCTATAGCACATTTTAAAACAACATCAGTTGACCAAAGTGCTGTACAAGATACAATACAAAACAACATATAACGTAAGATACATGAAAATAAAAAATTTTAAAAACTTAGGAGTGTCAAAAGCTCAACTTGTGTTAAGGCCAATGCAAAAAAAAATTAGTCTTCAGCAACGTTTTAAACTGGTCAATAGACTGGGAAGTTCTCAGACTCAGGGGAAGACTGTTGTAGACCAAACCACGTCCTGCTACATCGGTCTTCTACATTTCCATAAACCATGGATGAAAGCTGGTAAGTTAGATTTTTTATATATACAGGTCCTTCTCATATAATTAGCATATTGTGATAAAGTTGATTATTTTCCATAATGTAATGATAATAATTGAACTTTCATATATTTTAGATTCATTGCACACCAACTGAAATATTTCAGGTCTTTTGTTGTTTTAATACTGATGATTTTGGCATACAGCTCATGAAAACCCCAAATTCCTATCTCAAAAAATTAGCATATCATGAAAAGGTACTCTAAAGGAGCTCTTAACCTAATCATCTGAATCAACTAATTAACTCTAAACACCTGCAAAAGACTCCTGAGGCTTTTAAAAACTCCCAGCCTGGTTCATTACTCAAAACCGCAATCATGGGTAAGACTGCCGACCTGACTGCTGTCCAGAAGGCCATCATTGACACCCTCAAGCAAGAGGGTAAGACACAGAAAGACATTTCTGAGCGAATAGGCTGTTCCCAGAGTGCTGTATCAAGGCACCTCAGTGGGAAGTCTGTGGGAAGGAAAAAGTGTGGCAGAAAACGCTGCACAACCAGAAGAGGTGACCGGACCCTGAGGAGGATTGTGGAGAAGGGCCGATTCCAGACCTTGGGGGACCTGCGGAAACAGTGGACTGAGTCTGGAGTAGAAACATCCAGAGCCACCGTGCACAGGCGTGTGCAGGAAATGGGCTACAGGTGCCGCATTCCCCAGGTCAAGCCACTTTTGAACCAGAAACAGCGGCAGAAGCGCCTGACCTGGGCTACAGAGAAGCAGCACTGGACTGTTGCTCAGTGGTCCAAAGTACTTTTTTCGGATGAAAGCAAATTTTGCATGTCATTCGGAAATCAAGGTGCCAGAGTCTGGAGGAAGACTGGGGAGAAGGAAATGCCAAAATACCTGAAGTCCAGTGTCAAGTACCCACAGTCAGTGATGGTCTGGGGTGCCATGTCAGCTGCTGGTGTTGGTCCACTGTGTTTTATCAAAGGCAGGGTCAATGCAGCTAGCTATCAGGAGATTTTGGAGCACTTCATGCTTCCATCTGCTGAAAAGCTTTATGGAGATGAAGATTTCATTTTTCAACAAGACCTGGCACCTGCTCACAGTGCCAAAACCACTGGTAAATGGTTTACTGACCATGGTATTACTGTGCTCAATTGGCCTGCCAACTCTCCTGACCTGAACCCCATAGAGAATCTGTGGGATATTGTGAAGAGGAAGTTGAGAGACACCAGACCCAACACTGTGGATGAGCTTAAGGCCGCTATCGAAGCATCCTGGGCCTCCATAACACCTCAGCAGTGCCACAGGCTGATTGCCTCCATGCCACGCCGCATTGAAGCAGTAATTTCTGCGAAAGGATTCCCGACCAAGTATTGAGTGCATAACTGAACATAATTATTTGAAGGTTGACTTTTTTGTATTAAAAACACTTTTCTTTTATTGGTCGGATGAAATATGCAAATTTTTTGAGATAGGGATTTTTGGTTTTTCTTTACTTTTTTGCCAAAATCATCAATATTAAAACAATAAAAGGCTTGAACTACTTCAGTTGTGTGTAATGAATCTAAAATATATGAAAGTCTAATGTTTATCATTACATTACAGAAAATATTGAACTTTATCACAATATGCTAATTATATGAGAAGGACCTGTACTGCATGCGTGTGGTGCTAGCTCACTGTTGTGTTCTGTGGTTAATTTGGCTATCATCAATATCATCAAGCTTATCACGACCAGAGTTCTAGAGGTCTTGAATGATATCTTATTGTGAGCTACCACATTCTGTTGTAGCAGTTTACGTATTTTTATCATATTGTTACTGGATTGCCCCTGTGTGTCCTGCTCAGGGGTACACAAATTGTGAGAAATGTAAATTCTTAATAGCCTCATATAAATGTTGCACCTTGCACAGCTGTGATGTATGAGACTGACCAAAAACCACATTGCTGACTCAGTGTTATCAGATTGATTGCACCAGTTTATTAATATCAAACATAAGCCTCAGGAGCTAAATTAAGAGCTGAGATAAATGTTTGACCGTCAATTCTTAATTCGATATCGACCTGTTTCTCCGGTACAAAGTGTTGTCATTGACACAGCACAACACAAAATTTGCTTCAATTATCTCCCTCCACTGACAGTTTTTTTAGTTGTTTGATTAGAAATTAGATTTTAGGAAAGCGTATATTTTTCTGCATGTTTTATCCATTCATCAACCACAGATTTAGGTTCATAGTTTTCATTACTACTGTTATGTGTTATTATTTTCTCTTGTTTCTTTTTTTTGTTGACAGCACACACCTTCGTTGACTAATATGTCATGGATGTAAGAGAGTCCTTGAGGAGAGTTTATAAATGTGTCCCTTCTTCCTTCTGTTGTACCACATACTACATGAGCAAAATTGGCCAAGCTGCAGTACACTGCTATTGTTGTTTTTAAAGGTTTTTGTTACAGTTTTCCTCTCAGTCCCAAGTCCCACTCTCTCATTGTCTGTCCTCTGCATGGTTCTATCTCTCCCTGTCTCCAGCCTCTGCTCACTTTTCCCAGGCCTTGTACTGTACATTTTCTTCTAACTCCTGAGACCCTCAAGCTGTCCACCAGATGCCCTCAGGCCTTTCGACCAGACTTCCGCATTCACCTGCTCACCAGTTCTCACTTCTCCTCCTTAGCCACTCACTCACGTTTACCAGCCCTGACTTGTTTCAGTGCCATTTCATTTCAAAGATACAAAGGCTTTATTTTTCACATGCTCATACAGTATGTGCAGTGAAATGTTGGTGTGGCAGACTTGGTACTACTGTGCAAAAAAACATACAATAGAATAAAATAATACAATAAAAGTTTTAAAGGAATATATACACAATATTTACCTACCTGCCAACCCACCTTCCTGTACCTATTTCTGTAAAGCTTATTGATCAATAAATCATTGAACTGCATCAATATGCCTGTTCTGTCTGTGTTTGGGTCCTTCCGCTGCTGCCTACTGTTCCCACCATGACAGTTTTATAAACCTTAGCATTTTTCACAGATCTTTATAACTTCAGCTCCCATATGAACCTGGCTTTTATTGTGCAATTTCACAATGAGTAAACAATTTCCTTTGTGCCACAATTCTGACGTCTTTCACGTAAGGGACTTCCTGGAGACTCAACCATAAAGATATGAGAGTAAATGTTTGCTGTTTATGACCTATTTAATCAACCACGGAGGCTTACTGAAACCCACTGACCTTGAAAACTCTCCCAAATTAACGTATGTTAGAAATAATCTTGTATCATAAACTGAAGGTAGTGAATATGGCCTCTCATTCTCACCAAGCCAGATGTCTAACCTTAACACTAAGGTCTGGCAACTGTCTTATCTTTCCAGATCTTACTATCCTTGTCTCGGCACATTAGCTCAGCTTAACTTTTGCCATGCCAACCAGCCCCATAATTCTCACTGACTGGTTTTGGGTTTTCTGAAGTAGCCTCAATCCTATTTCAGTATTGGTAAAACTGCATTTATGGCTGAATCCACAAAAAGTTTGTTTCACTGATGATCAAAGATTTGCACAAGACCAAACGTCTGTCTTGCTGTCAGTGTCACCATAATATTGTACTAATAGTGTATTGTCAGGCCGTCTCTAAATAAATACAACTTGGTTCCCTAATCTGTCTTATTGTAGTTTTCAGTTATCACAGTTGATAATAATACTGTATTTATCATCAGTGTTAACATAGCTTTCGATAATTTTGCTTTGTGGTGTTTTTTTCCCCGTTCAATATGACACTTTTGTCTTAAGAAAAGATATTTGAACAGTATAATGTCATTGCATACGTTTTGGAAATATTTTTCACAATCATGTAACAAACAGCTCATTTCATCTATTCCAAAAACAAGTAATGCTCACGCAGGTTTCTCGATTGCCGGTTTAACTGGTCATGAACAAGGAAAGCACTTTTGCAAAAGATGCCCCGTGCTTTAACTTTCAGTTTATTATTTAACAATGTCCATGTCTTCTGAACTTTATATCTCCACAATCTACTTTTCAGAAGTGTTAAATAGTTAATGAGTTTTCAGCTTCACTTATGTGTATTTCTGTCTTTACCAAACATATGACATAACACAGCTTGGACTGAAAGACTATTGAAACCGAAAATGGGAGACTCAGCAGATAATACAATGAACAATTGGGCTGCGTCCGTGTGCTATGTACGTAAATGTCATGTAAGCAGACAGAGTCTGGATTTAGTCAATAGTTTTACAGAGGCTTTTCTTAGTCTGGAGAGGGGTGAGAACGATTGTTATACTACTCACTGTTTGCCACCGTGAAATCCATAGACAGCAGTGCAGCCAGCAATATCCAGCTTTTTGCTGACATGATCCTCGTCTGTGGGAAAAAGACAGGTTACATTGCATTGAAGTCCTGTGTGTCTTCTGAAAACATAAATGTTCTCAGCCACACTGACTCTGAAACAAATAAGGTTGTTTGACACATTTCCTGGCGGCTGAACTGGCTCAACAACTTCCAATAAAGGGAAGTGAGATATGCAGGTCAGACAGCTAACAATAGGAAGGCAGGGAAGAAACACACACCCTGTAAAGTCCAAGGAACTTCCATTGATTGTTGTTTATATGAAAAAGTTCAACAATTTCAAAGAGTGGTCTATCTTTATCTCACGATCTTTTATCTCCTTCTATTTCATCTCTATCTTGAATGAATTGACTCAGCAGTCTTTGTCAATCATGGTAGTAGTTTTGTTCTAAATTTGCGATATGCAATATTCTCATAATACTGCTTGTGTGAGTTGTACTCATTCTTCATGTTGTATCCTGAAGAAATTAGAATTAATTACTGTAGTTACTCAGTTGTAATGTATTTTAACTTAATTGTAATGTGTGTGTATTGTACTAGTTTAAGCAGTCACTGTCAAGGACTTGGTTGAATTAACAAATATTTTGGTTGTAGGCATGAAAGTTAATTATTAGAAGATCTTTTGTCACTAGTATCTCTTTTGCCGAACAATCTGGACTGACTATACCATTAGAGCATGTATTTCCCAGTTAGACAAGTTGCTAAACTTGTCCCTTTTTATTAACCAAATTACTGTACATAAGCAGTACATTTCATACAACACACAAATAGCAAAAAAGACTAAATGTAATGCCCAAATTAACCTAAAAGAGTGCTTAACCTTAGATTTTGTTTTGGCAATGTCTCGTATATCCTTTTTAAGTAAGTCTTACTGTAAAGTGCTACCTTCAATAAGCAGTTGAGCCACTGCAAAATGAAAAAATGTAATAAATGTTGAGACCTAAACTGACACTAGGTAGAAGGGTAATGGCAACAATATAATTATTCTAGTTACTTAAAATGTTTGACGAGAAGTCAGTATGGAGTACCAAAAGGATATATATTAATATTATGATGAAAGGATGCACTGTATGGAAAAAAAACTAATACATAAACTAGAAAAATTTGGGGCTACTGTGGCTCAGTTGGTAGAGCGGGTCGGCTGATGATCAAAGGGTTGGAGGTTCGATCCCCGCCCTGCCACCTGTGTCATGGTTGTTGTGTCCTTGGGCAAGACACTTCACCCACCTTGCCTCGTGTGAATGTCGATAGTTAGCCTGCTATCGGTGTATGAATTTGTGTGTGAATGGTAACGTGTAAATGGGAACAGGTCTCCCTTGCAAAAGAGTCTTCGGACTCAATGGGATATACCTGTATAAATAAAGGTTAAAAAAAAATTAAAAAAAATGTTGAGTAAATATGAACCAGTTTCAGAGATACTGGCACAATGTATAGAACAATTATACTAAAGAAATAATACAAATACATTAATAAAATTATGTCAACTCACAATGCACTACCAAATACAGGAAATTATTAAGTTATTTAAATTAAACTTTAAGAAAGATCAGACTCTGGCTGTAATTGAATTACAATGTTAACTCACCGGTCTGGGTGTTCAGTCTTATAGATAGCTCCTTCTTACCTGCACTAAGCTTCTGAGACTGTCTGGGTTTCCCCTCCTCCTGTCTTCACAGAATTGTATACAGTTCAACTAACCCTTGCATGAATTTTCCACTCGTGAGAAAGAAGTGCCATTTGCAGTGTAGGTGTACCACGATGAATCTTGCTCCTCAGCTCAATAGAGCTTTGGTTCATATATAGGCCAACAGACCGCATTTACTTTAGATATTAAAGTGACAGCGGTATATTCATTTGTCTTATCGCATATCCCCTCTAAAGATAAGATACCACACTTTTCACGGGTCCAGGCGCAGGAAATGTGTCTCATAAATAACATTTAATAAAAATAAATAATACAGTTTTAATAAACCATTCCCTGCTTGATCTTTTTTTTTCCCAAAAAAAAAAAATATAATCTTTATTTCAATAAAATTAAAGAAACAACAGTACATTTGATATGGATATCACTTTTTCCTGCTTGAGTTTTTATGATACTGTAGGTACTTTATTTACATAATTACACTTTCCCTCGTACATATGTACATTTTACAGTTCACTTTGATAATTTCCTCTTGATAAGTTCTGCTTTATCCACATTATTCTTCAGTGTCCTCATGCCAGTGAATGTTTGTTCATTGACTGATTCAGGCAATCCCAGGATGGCCCCCTTGATCTTCATATCAAATGTGAACTAGCTTAGTTATGTCTTTGGCCAAAGCATCATCCAAGTTTTCTGGATTTTTAGTACAAGCTGTGCATGGTG
Organism: Ammodytes marinus; assembly: GCF_949987685.1. Classification (NCBI taxonomy): domain Eukaryota; kingdom Metazoa; phylum Chordata; class Actinopteri; order Uranoscopiformes; family Ammodytidae; genus Ammodytes; species Ammodytes marinus. The sequence goes on from NC_137216.1 coordinate 24,632,909, forward strand.
CAATTATTGACCTCTTACTCTCAGAAATGTGCTTCTTTAGAAGATTCATTATTAGAAGCTAAAGGGAAAATGAACTTGTTAAGGTACATTTATACTAAGAGCATTGTTGTTTGCACCTGTGCTGTAACCTTGACCCGGAGCTTGTACCTCAGGGATTCTCTAGAATACATTATAGCATCCCAACAGCTGGCATATCCCATCCCCATTACCCAATCATATTTTTTTTGATTGATTGATTCAATTTATTTCAGACATATCAACAATCAACATATCTATATATATATATATAAATACAAATATTCATACAATATGATGCACCATATTTACCCTTTAAATATATATATATACATACTGTATATACAATATATACAATTTTTTACATTTATTTTTTATTTTTTTCATAGGTTAAGAAGGGCAGTTTTCTCAGGGTACACAGCCCTCTTGCCCCTCACTGGCATATGATATCTCATCTCCTTCCAAAACCTTGTGGAAGGGGAGAGGGAGGGCGAGAACTGTGTGTCATTTCCACCGTTCTCCTCCTTCATACATGTCCTCCACCTTTGTTTTGTCCTCAAGTTCTTCCACCAACACACAGCACCCTGCTTCTTCCTCAGGTGACGCACTGACTCTGGGAAGAGAGCCATCTGAGCTGGGGTGATCTCTTCTAACTCAACCAGAAGCACCTGTAAAGCAGCGCTCAAATTAGAATCAGGGTTGACTTTGAGCACGTGACAACAAACTAAGAATCACTGAAATGGAACTAAAGACATTTGAACTGCATTGATAAAACCATCACTGAATCATCCCACATGGTTCTCTTTTTTTTCTGGCAACTTTTGGGCAGATCAAACTGACAGAACTGTATCTATGATCTACGTATATATTGTATGTCCATCTAAAGTTGTTGGCTGACCTGTTGGTGAGATTGTCATATCAAGGAAGCCAATAGTCAATAGGGATACTGCTGTTATTTCAATTTATCAGAAACATATTTAATCAGTAAAGCTGGGGTGGAGAATTTGGGGAGAAAATAGCAGTTGGGATAGAGATTTGAATCCAAATACCTCAACTGCTCCACTTGTTCTCTTTGGTCCCTCTCTATGGTCCCTCCCTGACACGCTCTACACCAACAACGTCGGTGCCAAAGTGAATGGACAGCCCCAACAGCCAATAAGAACAGAGGATCGGATTTCTTTCTTTTTTTTTCTTTTTTAGAATCGGAGCCTCGCTCTGATTGGTCAAAGTGTACCGCTCATGTTAATTTTGACCAATCAGAAATCACATACCCCAGCTTTAATACAAACAAACAGTTAGGTAAAGAATAAATCAGACTCTGTATAAGCATATACCCAATATTTAATTAATGCATATTGCTGCTGGAATGGTAGTGTGTTGAAACCATAAAGTAAATGTAATGCTGCTTGTAAAAAAAAATCATTTATAACTCCACATTAGTTCTGCAGCTGCAAGCATTTGGTATTTTGTAGAGATACAATTTAATCTTGTTTCCTCACCTTGAGAGATCCTTCCAGCAGTGTTCTGTGCATTGCTGCCACACACTCCAACTGCTGCCTTTCGTCTGAATATACTTCTTCACTTCCATCAAAACTCATGTTGTTACTGCTGTCTGTGGTCTTTATTTCACTGGTATCGCTGATATCATTACTCTTAGAGATGTTGTTATTATTGTTACTAGTGCTGCTTGAGTGTCTTTTGCTGATGAAAGTGGAGGCGGTGTAGAGCAGAAGGAGGCGGCGACTGGCCTGTATGTTCTCTTCCACTGAGTCCACAACGGCTGCAGGGAGGAAACAGAGTAGGAGCCATAGTGAAGTTTATAATTATTTACAGAATTAAAGACTAAATGCCAATATCAGCCAAATAGCAACTCTTCATTCTTACTTTTAATATTTCAAAGGCTTATCAGAGTTACAGTAAAAAAAAACAGATGGTCTTTATCTCGTCAGTAGATTTTTGTCACCACTGTATCTGGGGCCAGTAATGCAATGCTGTCTCCACCGTGTAGGTGACTTACCTTTCCCAGGAAGGCAGTCACGGCCTGCTATGAAGAGTTTGTAGCCACAGGCCTTTTCCAACACTTGAGGCAGTGTGTGAAATGCAAAGTCCTCTGCTTCCTTGCTGTATCCGATGGCAGAGGGCTGTGGGTATGCCACATAGGCATCATAGAGCTTTCCATCCAAATCTGACACAGGAAACAAAGAAGATCTTATTAAGGCTATTTTCAGTGGTGGTTGCTCCCCAGACAAAAAAGGCATTAAACCTCAGGATCTGAAATACAGGTCTCAAGTTATTCTAGAAAAAAGTATGAAGTCAATAAGTCTACGTGTGTACAGTGGTTTATTCTCATTCTCAAGTACAGAGATGCAACTCTTTCATGGTCATTTAAAAAAACTATTTATAAAAAAGTATTTGTTGTGACAAACTATCAATCTGATATAGGCAGACAGCTGACATACATTTAAATATATTGAGTCAGTGTTGACCTCATACTTAAATGGCACAAGTCCTAACAAATGGGACTTTATCCTTGAGGTGTGGCCAAAATACACGTAATAAACATTTTAATGCAAGACCATTTGCTTTTTCTTTGGATTATCTGCCCACATTGTCTTGGTTAATTAACCAAGAGTGAAATGCAGACTTTTTCTTTACTATCCTCATAACCTTAAAGTCAGATTTTGAAGACTTCATACCAATGCTCTTTAGTCAAAATATGAAAGTCCTGACTGTTAAAATCTTTACTCTTGCAAAATCAACAGATGACATTTCATCAGAAATACTGCAGGCAGTCTTGTGGTTAGTGTGTTTCCTTTTTGTTACTGTTGACACATTCAGTCAGGTATAATGTAGAGCTTAGAATCATTGTCTGTTGCAAGGTCATAGCATCACAGTGGGTTTTTCCATCTTGGATTGTAGTCGGTTTACTATAAGGGTTTTTTCTTTGTGAGCTGACATTATCAATTCATTGCATACAGTATATAATAAAGAACACCCTACAAATTACCTTTATCTGTATAGAAGACTGGAAATGCTCTCCTGTACCACAGCACAATGTCAAATTTAAAACGGTAGTAGATGATGACACTGGTAATAAAGAGAACCATCACACCACCAAGCAGGAATCCAATGTGAAGCATGAAGTTAGGATCTGTAGAGATGAATATCAGACATACAAGACATAACATTTTAGGCTGTGATTCCACTGTGTTCAGTGAACTGGGTGGTACTGTGTTATGTGATGGTCACTCAATAATTCTAAATCTAAGTTATTACAGCTCTGGCTGTTCAATTGGTTAAGCTGCCTGACTCTCCAGACACATGAATAGCATATAAACAATGTATATTTCAGATCGTTTGTGAAAATTATATACCGTCTTCTTTTTTACAGCCATTTTACAGTGGTGTCTTTTACTATGGTCATGGGTCTGTGGTCGTCTTCGATTATACACAACTTTGTATTTACCATGAATTTGCCTCAACTGTGACTGACTATTGAAGGTGAAGGTAAAGTGTAAACGTACACCCTCTACTGGTCATTTTTGTAACAGACAAAAATTTAAAAGTTAAATCATTAATACAATGTTTAAAGCAAACATGCCCAAATTCAGTGGTTACAACTTCTCAGATATTAACATGCGTTGGTTTTCTTAGCCTTCTATGATATAAAACAAAGTGTCTAAGGATTTTTAGGATAATACAAACAATATAAGGTTTCAATTTGGTCTTTTGTCTGGACTATTGAATTTCCATTAATCTGTGTTTTTACCTGTTGGAAGCAGAGTAAAATATCGCTGAGGTAAACCCCTCTCACTGTATGCTTTACAAGTGTAGTTGAGGTGGAAATCCTCTTCCCTTAGTTCAGAAATCATCAGCAGTCTCTCCAACCATACACCTTTAATAGGAACATCCTGGTGCCACAAACTATTTGAAAGAGGGGGATGACAAAAAAGGTCATGCAAAAAAACGAGTTTAAAAAAACGATATAGATAAATAGGAAACTAGCTCAAAATGATCAACTTTTCAGTCTACCATGCATGCTACCATGGGAAAATTCTAAAATATCAAGGGAGAGATCCTTTTCACTTTATTAAAGAAGATAAAAATCTCTGTTCAAACTAAATTTAACATGCTATAATTCTGCAATTTTAATGTGATTTTAGTAGATTTCATAAACATTCATATTTTTCATACACCAAAAGCAGTAGGGCAAACAAAAAAGATAAAAGCAAAGGGTGCTGACCGTTGCTTTGAAGTGTAGACACGATCAGAAGGGTCGGTATTGAGAATAAAATTGTCTCTCACCAACCAAACTATATCAATCCAGGGATTCCCAACACAAGGTACAAACACCAGGCACTCCTTGCTGAAATTGGAGCCTTAACATGCAGAAACAATAACATAAATTATACTAAATACAATTGCATCTGTCAACATATTTTTTAGAACATTTTGCAGACAGGGACTCACCTATAGGTGCCTTGATTATTTCATTTGCTGGTTCACGCACTTGTGGTGCCAAAGAGTACTCCTCTGAAAAGACAGACCCAATTAAATACAGTAACAGAGGTTCAGGTTGTCTAATCATGCACATATACTGTCAATAAACAGTAGCTCTCTTTGCAGTTTCTCTGTTGTTAAGGGTCATGGGAATGATTTCCAACTCTAGTCAGCCTGCTGTTATCTTTGCTGTAACTTTTGTGTTTCTCACTAGTTATTGCTTGTGATGTTGGTGATTTAGAAAATTGAAGGATATTCCACTGTGGGAAATACATGTTGTAGACAAGCAACATGAAGTCATTTATGTAGTCACATCCAAGTTCTTATCTTTGTTCTCACCTTTGACCTGTGCATCGATGGTTTCTGAAACAGATCCTGTAATACCACCGAGAGTGAAGGTCAAGGTACAGGTGTAAAAGTTTTTATTTTGAGGTTCCACTTTGTCAATCTTCAATTTGGTTTTACCCCTGTAGGTATACCTGTCAGTCCCATCTACTATGGGGTCACAGCCCTTTATGAGGATAGGAAACATTAAAGTCAGCCTTTTTGACAATGATAATGCTTACAATTACGCTCACGTTAATAAATATTTTATATCAGTTCTGAAAAACAATTTCGCATAACTCACTCTGTACCACTTGATGGAGGAAGTGATGTTGTAGCTGTCCAGCTTAATTATATAGTCTTTAAGAGGGCAGAACAGGTTGTCTGTCACTCCATTTGTAAGTGTTTGACCAACCCTCCTTGGCCTTCCACATTCTCCAACAACTGGTAGATCCACTACCAGCTTGGTGGACTGCATGTAACACCAAGAGGGAGTCCTGTTGAACATTTGAGAGATTTTTGTTCACTGTCACACAAAGAAACCCTTGCCAATATTTTCACTAATTCAAAGTAAATTTGAACATGCACTTCATGAAACTCCTCAAAGCACATTTTAAAACTTCTGTGAAAGACAGCAGAAACTGTATAAATATTTTGTTTTTTAATAATCTGAGAAAAGATATTTAAACTTTTCTGTTCACTGCCTTGCTCAAGCGCATCCCGGCAGCTCCTGTTGAAATGTATATTTTCTTCTAATTCCACCGTACCTCAGGATGCTCACATATTCCCCATCATCGTCCAGTGTTATGTTAAGAAACCATAGAGTTTCCCTTTGCACCAGGATTCGACCGGTCTGGTTGTTAATTTCTCGCCCCGTCTTTGAGTCGTACCAAGTGATGTTGTAAGGGACACTTGTGTAGTTGAAGACATCTGGAGACACCAGGGTGCTATTCAGCATAGCCATATTCCCAGGAACAGAGAAAACCCTGCCAAACTGGAGCCTGTAGTTGGTACAGTTCTCTGCAACACATACAATGGACAACAGTTTTATCATTTATTCAGCAATTCAACGAGGATACCCATTTTTCACCAACGCGAACCAGGTTTCAGTTCCGGGCTGGTTTCTAGAGCCGGTTCACAGCTGGTTCAACTTGTCAGTCTTAGTCTGCAGCAAACCTTTTCTTATTGTTGGATGATCTTTTAGAGGATTTAATTATTCCACAATGTCTTTCTCAGTCACACCTGGTTGTTACACAGTACAATTACTCAGGTTCACTTCACCAACTATTTGTAGAGCAGCTAGAACAGTCCTCCCAGAAAGGTCTGTGCTCCAAAAGAATATAAACAAATAAAACTTCATTGGTAATGTACTTTTTTAGCAACAAAACTTTTCTGAGCCTGATTTCTGCTTTATGGAGTTTCCCAACTTTGTAGGTTGTTCACCTTCTAATACCATGGCCATGACTGTTAAGAATTTTAGCCAGTAACCATCCTTCTGCTTAGAAGCCTGCTTCATGGACTTCAGACTGAATTGAACTTAACCAAATAAGCTCCACAGTGCGATTACAACATCAGCCTGACAGTCTTGCATTTCCTATCAATAGCTGGAAATCAGTCTCTATCAGAAACTTTAAGATAGACAATGACTACACAAGTTTCTGCAGTTACACCACTGGCCACAACAGGGAGACAAACTACTTTGTTACGGACTGTAGTCAGGTGCTATGTATGCACATAAATATAAATATAAATAGAAGATATTTAATTATTTATTTATTATAGTATTTATTTAGCTTACCCTGTACCAATCCTGTATAGATCCCATCCAGGCAGAGATAAAACAGAAGGCCTCCCACTGTTGAACTCAGGCCCATTGCTGAAAAACACAGAAAATAGAGTTAGAAAAACCTTATATGACAAGCCAGGATGAAGTTACTACTAGGGAAAAAGCTACAACAACAACCTGGAATCGTGACAAACAGCTAATAACTTACTGGAAATCTTCTGTCCAGCAGTGACATTGACAGGTCATAAGAGGCTTCAAAAACCGAGCGATAGTCAGCAAAATTACTTTCCTTTCCCCTTTAGGACAAACTTTAAAGTGTCTAACATTTCTTGAAGTATAGCTGCCTCTTCATCGCTTTGCATTTCTCTTCTACTCTCTTCAAACATCCCTGTACCTCTCTCTCCCAAACATTCTGGTCTTTAGTAGTCAGTTGTGTGGAAACTTCTGACGAAATGCTGCGTAACGCTTTGGAACTGGAAAGAGGCCCAGCATTCCTGAAACACTGCTCAACGCCAGTCTCAGCCTTGCTTGTTAATTTATTATTAAGCTGGTTTGGTTTGAATAACAGTCCTAAACATGACAATTTCCAGGTAGAGTTCCATAGCTGGAACCAGCAATAGTGTGCCTCTTTAAAACAAATCAAATGTGTAGCCACTAGTTGTTTTGTTTAATGAGTAACTGAATAATGTACTAGTTGTTTCAATACCAATGAAATATAACAAACAAAAACTAAATTAAAGCATTTGAGACTGTATGGGCCTAGAAATATCAAAAAATGAATAATCCATGACAAATTAAACAGTATTCAAATGACTCTCAAATTAAATTGAAAGTTGCATGTTGTTGCAGATTATTTTAGTTCACATAACCCCTGTGTCTGGAAGTGGTTACGGGATCCTGAGTCTTAGGAGCACTTAGCCAGCATAGTTTTACTCTCGGACAAGCCTGGACCGGCAGAGAGGAGCGTGGGAAGAACTCAGCCATTTCCGCACGTGGTACAGCCAGAGATGTGGGAGTAATACCCCAGACGCTGAGTTGAACTGAACTGACTGAGTCACATGGAGGAGAGATACATGTTGCTGGTTGGTTCTATAAGAGGTTTAGCATGGATTCTGACAGTGTTGTGTGTTTTTTCTTTTATTTACCAAGGGTTTGATGACAATTACGTATTTTGTTAGTTCATTTTACTTTCAATGTAGTCAGTACCATGCTTACAACCTTTATAAAAAATACTGTATACCAGTTGTGGCTACGAGTAGCCTGTCATTTTTTATATTTCCTTTATTTTATTTTACAGCCCTTTATCTTAACTTTACATCCACATATTACCAGTAACCTACTCTGCATATTACTGTCAAGTTGAGTCAATTTACCTTATATTGCCCAGTGGGCTTTACAATCTGTAAAACATACAGCACCTTTTTTAGCCACACGATTCCAACTGCAGATAAAAGTTCATGGAAATTTGGCTTCCTGGCAGGACGCTGTTAAAACAAAAAAGGTGAAGAGGTTGCACTGCCATGATTCTAGTGTTGATCTAGGGCTTTTTTGTTTTATAGTGAAGTCTGCTTCTTTAACATAAACACTGACATTGCTATTTGAATATGAGGATAATTGCAATTGTGTGAAGTTTAAGTACCATGTTCTTTTTTAAGAGTTAAGTTATATTATTGTAAGAAGACAAGGCCATCACATCAAGGACGGATATCCTCTGTCAGCTTGTAGTTGGCTGTTTCCACATTTCAAAGGTGTGTCTGTCAGTTACTGAAGGCCAGACTGGACCTATTTTAACCCCAGACACAAGACTGCCTATATCCTCAGAGACCACAATTGATAGTGCATTCAAAAAAGTATTTTCCAACTTGTTAATTCAGAACTTTCCAATTCTATCAGTTGCTGATGCTGTGTTACAAAACATAATATAAATGTAATGACCAATGCTTCTATCCTCTGCAGAGAGAGGAAGCCTAAGTAGGAAGGTAAGACTGCCAAATCTAAATTGTATGTTTCTTAAAGATTCAACTGATGCACATTTTAGATAGTCTGCCAATCATCTCCAACACAATATTTTTGGTTTTTAAAATACAGTTTATAATTATGGATTCATTTGGTGTAGTGATATGTTGTTAACCCAGAAAGGCCTAACTAACTGAACACATGTTTGCAATGTTTGAACTCATTGTAAAAAAAACTGACATAAAAGAACAAGTGTCCATTTAGCTCTGTTTGCCTTCAGTTAAGTGGTAGTTGGGTGCATTGGCTTACAAATCTGCTCAGTCGTGCGAACTTTGTCCATCTGTTTGTGGGACAGTGGTTGCAACACAACCCGAGGAGTAACTACAGATCCAAGGTTGTGATAACATCAACATCTAGAATGGTTGATTAACAACATGGAGTCAATGTTTTAAATGTCAACCGCATGTTATATTGGTAATTAAATATATACGTTAAGAACATTTCACTGTTGCTTTTACTGTCACTGTAGAATTTAATCCAATGTAATAAGTATGAAAACAAAAACTGCAAATTTGAAGCAAACTAATGGTACAGCAATGCAAAGTAAAAACTCGCTAATCCTCACAATTTAAAGTAAACTGGCAAGTGGGAAGCAACAATAGCAGTGATTTGGTCTTAATGGTTGAATGCAGCCCACTGAGCTTCTACTCGGGTATGAGTCATCATATACAAACAAATTCCAATCATGATTCACTGACAAGACAAACATGACCCTCGCTGTCCTGAACATTTCATCCTAAACAAGTGACAAAACAACACAAAATTATCAGGAGGCAAACAAGCCAAAAAAGACATTTTGGCAGTATAGTTTGTGAAAACGTAATAATGTAATGTAATAAATGTTGAACTTAAGTGCTGCAATGTTATTTATTATTAATAAAAATACTAATTTAGGTCTGCTGTTTTGTAAAGAAATGGTCCATTACAAACTGGAGACTTATAAAAACAAATTCTAATCATTAATCTTAATCACAAAGATATTCGTATTATATATAAAATATCTTCCCTCCAAATTCTTTTGTCAATTAACTCTTTAATACTAAAATGAGCCTTGCTAACCTAAAATTTGACAAAGTTCAACTACAGTATGAGATGCTTTTGGGAAATGGGGGCCAATTTCCACTATGTTGGTGCAATGTATGTTCTAAGAGTGATGGAGAAGTGCCAAGCTAAGCAAAAAGCAGGTTTTTTTCTCAAGTGGAAGAGGATGTGATCCTAAATAATGATGGAGAATAGAAACCCCGTTCTGACATTTAGGTCTAAAGCAGTAAAACAGCATTATCAGGCTGGGATTCTTCCTATCGATGAAAGGACACTAGTTGGCCATTAGAAGCACACTGCATCTGATTCTCATAGTTTGCCTCTAGACTAGTATATTTTTAACCATGTCTGAGAAGATAACTTTTAAATAAAAGACCCACTTTTAAAAAGCACCGGAAATGTTAGCAGCAAGACACAGCGATACATATTACTCTGTTTGATTGATTAGGAATAAAACAACATGGGAATCTAATATAAATGACAAATTGCAGCCCCTAAATTAGAAAAGGGGAAACAGAGCTCAGATATATAGTTGGAAATATCCTCCAACAAGTAATTGTGCAAAGGTAGGTGCAGCAGCACACTGTACTGTGCAGTGGGCTGTTTTTACAACTCAATAGGCTGTATAAAGTAACATCAATAAGTTTAGAAAAGCAGATGCAGTGACAGAATTAGGTAATTCTAATTCTTGTGCAATAATTTAGTAATCAATAAAACCCACAGGTACCAAAGTCTAACAAACACAGTGTGCTTATATTTATTTTCATTTCAAAGCTTGTAAAATGTAATTACTTATTTCTGGGTAATCATGGGTGCCTTGCTCCAATGTGCAGGATGTATAAAATGCAATTATAACATGCTGTGTACACTATTGTAGTAAAGAAACATTGCACATTTCCCATAGTAAAACAGGAGGAAAAGCCACATGTTTTATACAGATCTTTGACATAAAGAGTGCAGACCAACATTGAACAACAAAATACACCCAAATGAATCCCTCCATTAAATTAAATTGGAAGATATGGATTTTGTGTAATAATTGATTTCAACGCCAAGCCACTGATTTAAGGTACATTTATAATGGTTCTGCAGGATAAGGGCTATCAGTAATGCTATAACTTTTCTCCCTCTCATAAACACTACATATTTCATTAACATACACATCTGTCACATCTGTACATTGCACATATTCTTTATACTTCATACTTCACTCTAACACAATAATTGTATTGTGATTTCTTTCTTTTCTGTATCTAGGTGTTGACTTTTCAGTACTTAATCTTATTTTTTAGTTATTGTTTACACCACACCAAGGCAAATTTCCTTTATGTGAAAACTTACTTAGCAATTAACCTTTTTTCTGATACTGATTCTATATATAAAAATCAGATCAAATCAAATCAAATTGGAAAATCCTTCAGTGTCCTTATATAGGCAAAAGTGTGCATAATATATTGACTCACCTCAGGGGAAGCGAAACAGAGGCACTGAATAGACAGGAGGTATGTAATTCTCTACACAACACAGCAGAGCAAACGCAGGAACCCTCACACATCTGACCCTTACGCAAAGAGTGGAGTCTTGACCATGCAGCTCAGCCAATGACTCAACAGCTGTACCCGACCTCCATGGAACTAGAGGGAGAGGGAGGGAGATTGTTTAGATGCACCTCTCAACTCATTTTCTGTCTGACCAAGCACAGTTCTTCCAAAAAAACGATGTAAAAGGGGGCGCTCGTGGTGTAGTGATCATCAATAAAAGCCAAAATAATAGTCTTAAAAAAAAACAATGTAAAAGCAAAATGCAATCTTCAGCCAAACCTGGGCTTTACCGTTGGATGGAGGAATCAAGAAGACTAGTTAAAACGAGTTGAAAGTTTCTCCTAACACTGTCAGCTTCACAACAAACTACAGCAATTTGGGATTTACATTACGCTTTAGTGAAGGTAGCGTTTTTGGGGATGAATAATGCATACTTAAATAATTCATGTGTGTTTGTGTGTTTGGCGTGGAAATCTTAACTTATAACATGTTTTTAATTTTATTTTAAATAAATCTCCAGGGAGCCTTCACTTCTAATGAGGCGTAGATATCTGCTCGTAGGCTTTGTAAGTTAAATATTCGGACAAATATTTGGAAGTGGAAAATACGATGTAATTGAAAACATGACATAGTTTATACTGTAAAGTTCTGTTATTCCACCTTTCCATTCCACCCCTGAGAAACATCTGAAGCTTAAAGCTGGGGTGGAGAATTTGGGGAGAAAATAGCAGTTGGGATAGAGATTTGAACAGTTGACAGTCCCAACAGCCAATAAGAACAGAGAATCATTTTTTTTTTCTTTTTTAGAATCGGAGCCTCGCTCTGATTCGTCAAAGTGTACCGCTCATGTTAATTTTGACCAATCAGAAACCACATACCCCACCTTTAAGTACCAGAAATCCTGACACATTGAGTGTGCTCTGAAGAAATAGAAAAAACATGGTTTGGTTGACATTGCACTCAATATTGATCTTGAACTGAACAGAGTGCAGTTGTGGAGTAGGCAGTCCTGTAGTGACGTCACAGAGAGTTTGAGCATACACAGTATTACAATTGTCCCTCGATTAGTTAATGTTCTTCAAGACAGAGCACTCACCCGCCTGAAGTGTTTTATAGTCCTCCCGTAAAGGCAACAGCCCCCTCAGGTCACATGAAAATCCTGTAAAAACATCTTCTTAAAAAAACCTAAAAGCTAACCTCGGACGTGTCTTCTCCAGCGTGGCTTCTGCTTTTGTTGAGAACTTCGGCACATGTTGCAATTTCCTTTTTCAGGGATCTTATGAAAGCCATTGTGTGTCCTAACGTGTTGAGCAATAACTGGGAGGAGAGCAGCCTGGATCATGCTGTTAAGATGATTCATACGCAGCTTCTCTTACACAGCACTTGATAACATTTGCTTTTTTGAAGGCATTCTAGGCAGGCAGCATTTTCTGCTTTGTTCTTGTTTTTAGGACAAGAACAAAGTATAGAGTTAAGCAAAGACACCCCACCACACATTGCAGTGGGCATATGAGATCATTGATTATGGGATTATGTTTGTATTTTTAAAGGAAATTGCTACATAGTAGGCCTTTTAAAGGACACAATTCACATTTCAATAGTACCACTTAAAATACTGTTCTTTCAGATTTCTGCCGTTCTTCAACCCTATATTTTGGTGTCATTGTGGGCTCAGTTTGAAATTGTTCCGCAGAGACCTCTTGTGGTTGTGAGGAATAATGAAAAGCAACCAAGATAAAAAATTAAATAAAAATCTCTTTGCCGTATAAAAATATGGATGGATGCGTTGCTGCGTTGTTTGTCTGGGCCTCTGTGGTACTCTGGTTATTTTTTTTTTGCATTGAACCTTTTTGCACTGTGTATAAATGATAAAGTTAGTATGTTATGTTAAATTACATCATATAACAAAACTATCGGGTTTCTTCCCTTCAACCCTTTAAGTCTCAGAGGAGAACAGAACAATGTCCTCGTCCTTCCTGAGTGCTTTAACAATGGCTGTTGCTCTTCAATAACATTAAATAGATGGGAGCACATTTAATATGAAACTCACAGTTGGAAGAGTATTAACAGTAGATACTGTAGGGACCAATGTATTTACAAATGTAACTTTTGGTCACACTGTACACATGTACATTTTACAGTTACATTTGATAATTTAGTTTCATCAATCCTTTTCACATTTTCTTCAGTGCTGGCTTAAAGTGTGCACCGCCAGGGGAGAATGTAAGTTAATGCACTCATGCAGGCAAACTCAGAATGGCCCCAGCCACTGTTATGATCTTCACATCAAGTGTAAGCTAGCTATGTTAGTATTTTAGCGAATCCCTTTAAGTCTCAGTGGAGAACAGAACAATGTTAGTTGTCCTTAAACGATGTCTGTTAAATAACATTAAATAGATGGCAGCATATTTAATATGAAGCTCACAGTTTGCTGCTTGGGTTCAGAATATATCATAGGTAGGCTACATAGGTATTTGCAAATTTACACTTTTGGTCATAATACTGTACATAATATATTTCACAGCAACATTTGATAATGTGTTTTGATCAGTCCTTTGTTCACATTATTCTTCAACGTCCACATGCCAGTGAATGTCAGTTCACAGACACAGTAATGATCTGTACATCAAGTGTGAGCTAGCTTCGTTGTTTCTTTGAGCAAAGCATCTCACATTTTTTTCTGGATTAGTAATTCAGCCTTTAGTTCATGCTGTCCATGGTACTATTGTGGACCTTTTACTTATGTGCTTCTAAGTTACACTATTAGAAGCAACATGAAAACTGTACTTGTCCATATTAATTTGTAGTAAGGGCACGTTTTGATGCACCTATGCTGTAACCTTGAATCGAAGCATGTGCCGCAACGCGTGTGCCGCAATGTAGTATTTCTGTAATGTCTTTGTTTGAGGTGATTCTGTAGCATACACATTAGCAATGAAAAACAGCTATGTTTTGGTCCAGTAGTTGACACAAACAAATACCACAGCCTCATTATAGGTTCAGAAGGGCAGTTTTCTCAGGGTACACAGCCCTCTTGCCCCTCACTGGCATATGATACCTCATCTCCTTCCAAAACCTTGTGGAAGGGGAGAGGGAGGGCGAGAACTGTGTGTCATTTCCACCTTTCTCCTCCTTCATACATGTCCTCCACCTTTGTTTTGTCCTCAAGTTCTTCCACCAACACACAGCACCCTGCTTCTTCCTCAGGTGACGCACTGATTCTGGGAAGAGAGCCATCTGAGCTGGGGTGATCTCTTCTAACTCAACCAGAAGCACCTGTAAAGCAGCGCTCAAATTAGAATCAGGGTTGACTTTGAGCACGTGACAACAAACTAAGAATCACTGAAATTAAACTAAAGACATTTGAACTACATTGATATGTTAATCTCGTTTCCTCACCTTGAGAGATCCTTCCAGCAGTGTTCTGTGCATTGCTGCCACACACTCCAACTGCTGCCTTTCGTCTGAATATACTTCTTCACTTCCATCAAAACTCATGTTGTTACTGCTGTCTGTGGTCTTTATTTCACTGGTATTGCTGATATCATTACTCTTAGAGATGTGGTTATTATTGTTACTAGTGCTGCTTGAGTGTCTTTGGCTGATGAAAGTGGAGGCGGTGTAGAGCAGAAGGAGGCGGCGACTGGCCTGTATGTTCTCTTCCACTGAGTCCACAATGGCTGCAGGGAGGAAACGTAGAAAGACGTAGTCAACTCAAGTTAGGAAAACACAAGCATTATAATTGGTCAGCTCAATGTAGCTACACAGAAAGTGATCATTAGTACCTTTGTAGTACTATCATTTTGACCAGTGGTTCTTGACGTGTTGTTCTGGTTCCCCCAATGGTGAATCCAGGATTCATTTTAGTGGGGTTCAATATGAGAACCAGGACAATTAAACAGAAAAACACATTTCACAAAACATTGGACTTACCTTTTAATCTTTCTCGGGTAATTTATGTGATTTTTTAATATTACTGGAAAAGGCAACATCACTCTCTTGTTGTCTCGTTCTTCTGATATGTTGTATATTGTTTTATTTTTTTTACAATATTGTAAATTCACTTTTTAAAACCAGCCTGTAGACATATAAGAACTGTTCAAATATACGCTGCTTTTTTCTGAGGGGATAGAAGTCAAATAGATTGGAAGGCGCTCATGGTGTATCGGCTAAAGTGTCGTAATGTAACAGTCCGTCTGTATATGAACTTCCATTAGAAACTTACAGTAGTACAAAAAAAACAGATAGTCTTTTTCTCGACTGTGCACACATGTGTATCTGGGGCTAGTAATGCAATGCTGTCCCCACCATGTAGTGGTGACTTACCCTTCCCAGGAAGGCAGTCCCGGCCTGCTATGAAGAGTTTGTAGCCGCAGGCCTTTTCCAACACATGAGGCAGTGTATGAAGGGCAAACTCCTCCGCTTCCTTGCTGTATCCGATGGCAGAGGGCTGTGGGTATGCCACATAGGCATCATAGAGCTTCCCATCCAAATCTGACACAGGGAAAACAATAATAATTAGGGGCATTGTCAGTAGGATTCTTTGGCTCAGTTGTAGGTAATGATAAGAATCAGCTTTATTGGCCAAGTATGTATACACAAACATGGAGATTTGACTGCAGTTGGATATATTGGACTTTTCTTCTTGAGATGTGGCCAAATCCATTCTAGATGAGACTTCACTAAAAAGTTCAAATTAACATTTTATTTAACTGCAATATAGGGATGAATTACTCAGTGCTCTTTTTTTGTGCGACTTATGCACTTCTTTCCCAACATTTCAAATGGCCTCGGCAAGACAGGGATTTCCGTTACGGTTTATCTGTTAATCTGTTAAAGCATGGAGGTTTTCCTTTGTTGTGTTAAACACAGAATTAATTTCTTTCATCCCTAACTTCATAACCTTCATTTTGAATGCATTTTGCTAGTTGCTTTAGACAAAATGTTAACAGTCCTGCATGTTAAAAAGTGTTTCTGTTGCATAATAAGCAGATGACATTACAGCATCCTGCAGAAATACTGTAGGCATACTTTCCCCCCTTGTTTTTTCTTACTGTGGACACCTGGGTTCATAGTATTGTATTGGTGAGTGTTGTGAACAGTCAGTTCATGATTGTTTGTGAAACCAATGACGAGTGTTCAGAGGACAAATTGACAAGAATCATAGTTCAGTTCAACATTGTTCTAAAGTTTAATGAAGCACACAGGAGATTAAATGGTCAAATAACTATACAGGAACTAGCTGATAAAATGTAAAGGTTTGTCACAAAAAAACAGGGTGAGCTCGGAAATGAAAGAGATGCTATGAACACGATTTAATGACAGAGAAAGAGGCTATGTTCAAGGTATGATCAGAATAAATTTCACAACAATGAGCTAACGTTATCATTATGTTGTATACTGTATAAAATCAAGAACACATAATTACACACTTGATGTTAAATAGTACCTGTTTCTGTATAGAAGTCTGGAAAAACTCTCCTGTACCACAGCACAATGTCAACCTTAAAACGGTAGTAGATGATGACACTGGTAATAAAGAGAACCATCACACCACCAAGCAGGAATCCAATGTGAAGCATGTAGTTAGGATCTGTAGGGATGAATATCAGACATATCAGACATAAAACTTCACCAAGAGTTTGCCTCTAATATAATTGTCTTTTTTTTGATTTGGTAGGGAAGTGTCAACCTTAACTCTGTGCTGGTGTTTTTCGTACCAGGCAACACTTGTAGAAATATTAAATTATTAAAGTAATTTGTAAAACAAAAATTAGATCACCTTTTCAAATGTGAATTTGGTTTATAATATGGTTTTCTTAGTATTCTATGATGGTTTGTTAATTAAGGATTTGTTGAACAAATAATGTGCCGATGTGTTTTTTTTGGGTATAGACTTTTCTTTTGGCTGGCTTACTCTCTTTACCTGTTGGAAGCAAAGTAAAATATCCCCGAGGATTTCCCCGGTCACTGGACACTTCACAAGTGTAGTTGGTATGGAAATCCTCATCCCTCAGCTCAGAAATCGTCAGCAGTCTCTCCAACCATACACCTCTAATAGGAACATCCTCGCGCCACCTACTGTTGAGAACAGACAGATCAGAGAAAGGAGACGTTATGCATCGTTATCTATCTTTTTTACCTTATTTAGTGCTTATGTTCAAGTATTATTCTACATTTTATCTGAAAGGGTTACTTTAAATATCAAAATCACTGACTATCATGATCAGGTCTGCACATCTTCACAGCCTTGTGGCCTCTTTAAGATAATCATTTCACAAAGCATTCATGCTGCGATGGGAAATTCTTCACTAGGCTACTTTAAAATATGGCAGTGATAATTATTTGTGCAGATAAGGTAATCACAGTGATTTCTGCAATACTTATGCATATAACAAGAAATCTGTGAAATATGTCTTTGAGTTTTTGTAACACAGGCACCTGATATAAACTTTCATATTTTTTTTACTTGTCATGCCCCAAAAGCAGCAGGTAAAACGAAACAAATAAAAAGGAAAGGTAAGGGTGCTGCTGACCGTTTTGAAATGGAGACACGATCAGAAGGGTCGATAGACCAATCGATAGTAATCGAGGGCTTCATCCCAACACACGGTACAAACACCAGGCACCGCATGCTGAAACTGGAGCCTAAACATGCAAAAAAAGCAAACAAAACAATTTTATCTTATTCTATAAAACTAAATATAAGGTTAAAGGTGCGCCCCCCACACCAAACGCGTTACGTGCGCACAAGTTTTTCAAAACAGCCCAACAAACAGCAGATGTATGTTATCAATGTAAAACAGCATTGTTTCTGCAAACATGTTTGTTTTTCGACACAATGTAAATATCTTTCTGAACAAAGCCTTGAATCAGTTTCAATAATACATTTCAACTGGAGCACAACATATTTCTTAGGGACTCACCTATCTCTTTCTTGATTATTTCATTTGCTGGTTCACGCACTTGTGGAGCCAAACAGTACTTCTCTGAAAAGACAGACTAAATTAAATACAGTAACAGAGGTTCAGGTTGTCTAATCATGCACATATACTGTCCATAAACAGTAGCTCTCTTTGCAGTTTCTCTGTTGTTAAGGGTCATGGGAATGATTTCCACCTCTTGTCAGCCTGCTGTAACCTTTGTTGTAGCTTTTGTGTTTCTCACTAGTTATGGCTTGTAATGTGGGTGATTTTAGAAATCATTGTGAAGTGTATTCAACTGTTGGACACACATTTGTGGACAAACAGCAGAAAGCCTCTCAAAAGCACACTCAAGTTCTTATCGTTGTTCTCACCTATGACCTGTGCATCGATGGTTTCTGAAACAGATCCTGTAATACCACCGAGAGTGAAGGTCAAAGTACAGGTGTATGAGCTGTTATCTTGAGGTTCCACCCCGTCAATATGCAGTTTGGTTTCATCCTTGTAGGTATACCTTTCTGTCCCATCCACTATGGGGTCACAGCCCTTTATGAGGAAAGAAAACATCAGTCAGCCTTTTTGAAAAAATATACCAATTGATATCTCGACTTTGCCTGGGAAAGAAATAAGACTTTCTCTACTATCAGGAACAACTCATACTATACTTGCAATGTTATATTTCACTAAGTTAGATGAACAAACAAAAAAATAAAAAGTTGTTAACAAAAGTAAATTGTATTCCTTTGTATTCAACAGAATAGCTAGGTAGTAAGAATGAGTAGGGATGACCACCATGCTGAAACGAGAAAAGAAAAGACAACCAACTGTAGAAAGTCAAACTTGAGTTAATTTTTCAACAAAAATAGAGCTCGTTGAAGCAGTGCCACTATGCCTTAGAAAAATTCACAAGTATTAATTACGTATAATAGTAAAATGGCTTTTTCATAGTTGTTTAACAATGTTGTATCTCATTTTTAATGAATAAAGTGAAACGTTTTGCTTAATTCAAGATTCTTTAAAACTGTCTTCTCTGAAATAAATGATGGTTCTGTGAATTGTCTATGGGCACTAACTAACCCAATTTCAGGCAAACCGACAGACCCCAGATTGTTTTGTCTGTATAGTTCTGGCCCAGCAGAACTACTCAACAACACCTTGAGTAAACGTAATAGGTGAATTAATGTTTGATATCATTGCTCAGCAAGACCTAAAACTCACTTTGTACCACTTAATGGAGAAGTTGATGATGTAACTATCCAGTTTTTTGATATAGTCGGTCAGAGGGCAGGACAGGATGTCAGATATTCCTTTTGAAAGTTGTTGAGAAGCCTTCCTTGGTTTCCCACACTCTCCGGCAACGGGTGAGTCCACTGTCAGTTTGGTGGACTGCATGTAGCACCGAAGGGGAGTCCTGTAAGCGAGAAAATAAGTTTGAATTTTGAATTTTCTGTTCCTGTTTGACGTACCTACCTCAAATATTCATTGTATTGTGTATACATTTTCAATTTTCTACTGAAGCCACCAAACACTGTACCTCACGATGCTCACATATTCCCCATCGTCATCCTGTGTTACGTTGAGAAACCACAGAGTCTCCGCATGAAGCAGTATTTGTCCAGTCTGGTTGCTCATCTCGTGTCCCATCTTTGAGTCGTACCAGGTGATGTTGTAAGGGACACTTGTGTAGTTGAAGACGTCTGGAGACACCAGGGTGCTATTCAGCATAGCAATATCCCCGGGAACAGAGAAAACAAACTGGACCTTGCTGTGTGTACAGTTCTCTGCAACAAATACATAAATGACAACAGATTTATAATTTATTCAGCCAATCAATGTTGATTGAGCTCCAAACAAACCTGTCAACATCAAATGTGGGATTTTGCTGCAATATAATTTATAGCATATTTAATCACAAACTCAATGTGCTTTACCTAACTTTAAAGTGATGCGGGAGAAATAACCTCTTCAAGATTATGGTCTATACTTTTAAACATACTATCTTTATTTGGTCTCAGACATATTTTTACTTTCATGGATTAGGGCAATAATATTAATCCTTAGAATACTGTAAATGTTAGTAAGCAAAAAATGTTTGCTTCTTCTTTGGACTTTCTTTTCTGGCCTGCGACCAGCAGCTCAGGCATTTGGAGCTAGCCAGAGGACATCAACTGATTTCCAGTAGATTTCCATGCTGATAGTTTTTTTTTTCAAGACAGAAGAAGCTAAAAGTATCAGTCAGTCTAGTTTTGTTCTGTCATACACCTCTTAGAAAACTTCTGATTTATTTTTTTACACCATAATAAAGTATATGATCTAAATCTTTAGACATTTTAGTAATGATGCCATAGTTAAATATATCTGAAAGTCTGAACAGTAACTTTGAAAAGTTCAGTGTCTTGCTCTGTAAGAATCGGGGCGGGTAACCTCAAATGACCACTGTGATCTTATCAAAATCTGTTTGAGATATATGGTGACTGAAATAAACGTTGATGGTTGGTCAAGTTCTAGTCACAGCGGAACAGTCTGGCAGTCTTTGATCCTCCCCCAAGAATTGTCAGACATCAGTGTGAGACTGGCCATGAGGGGGCAGCACAATGCTTTTGTACTGAAGGTAGGCTATATCTTAGACTCAGACCTAGCACAAATATATGGAATTTAAAGAGAGACCAGAGCTCTAGTAGAAGATAATTATTTGAGAAAGCAGTGCAACTCACCCTTTTCGAATCCTGTACAGATCCCATATAATCCAAGGAAAAACAGAAGGCTTCCGAGAGTTGAACACAGGCCCATTGCTGAAAAAAAACATGTAAAAACAAGAGTTAGATGACAAATCAGGTTGAAAACGCTAATGTCAAAAAGTTACAATAATAGCCAAAAATCAAACAATTTACTGAAAAACTGAAAAAAATATTATTTATCTTCGTCTCTCTGCTTGTCCCCTCCCCTCTCTCCCCCTTCCTCTATCTCTTTCCCTGACACATACTGTTTACTGCAGTTGCTGTTGTTGTTGTTGAGTAAATTATTTGGAAACCTCTGACCTTCGTGACATCCTTTGGTACTGGAATGAGGCCTAGCATTCCTTGACACAATATCAAAATATTTTTTAGAAATGTATTTATATGAAGATGGTCTCTTGGGGCAAACATTAAAAACCAGATGCTTGGGGGGAAATAGACCAGAAAACGCTTTGTAGAGTCTGTGCTGTCTGTGCAGAAAACCACCTTTACAAGAAAACGGTAGCGGCAAAATACATGGAACTGATGCGGTGAAAAGACGTGTGTGTAAACCGCAGAATCTTTATCTCTCCATCTTGCTACAGGAAAACGAACTGCTGCATTCACATAGATGGAAATAAAGATGTTTATATGGAGGTGCACTGGCGGTTTAGAAGGGTTTGTTGAATGTGATGTTCTGCAAGTGCTGTGGTTTGACTCTCACCACCAGCTTTTGCAGCTCACAACTTTTAGATCCCTGTCTTCTTTTTACTGTCAAGACAGATTTGCCCCAAAAGTTGTAATCTAAGGGCACAGGGTTTTTGGTTGGAAGTTTTTCTTCATTCAAATTGACTTGCCTTGAGAAAACGGTTGAATACAATGTTGCCTTGTGAACAGCGAAAAATTACCAGCCGATGGAATTAGTAGTTTAGCTTTTGAATTAATGCTGAAATCACAAGTAATTTTTTAGGTGTCACGATTATACTTTTGATTTGGTCAACCAATGCCCTGTGTTGTCAAGTCAGAATTATGTTAAAGAGGCTAAATGTAGCTGGAACCAGCCAATTCTTGCCTATTAAACAACTTTTCACTGTTTATGCAGGGCAACACTTCAACATTTTAAGTGCTATTTTTTTTGTTGACTGTGTATTATTATTTTATTTTTTTACCATTGTAAGTATTTATAACCTCCATTACATTACATTGTCTTTACTAATGCCTGCATTGTTAGAGGTATGTTGTTTAAGATACTGATAATAACACATTAATAGATTCAAGAGACTAAAGGCCTATCAGACTCCAAAACACTACAGCGATATTACTAAGACATTTTGGCAGCAATCATTGTAATCAATATAACAAGCTGCTGTTGGATAGTCCTATCAAAATGATGCCAGTGACATAGGCTAATAAAAAGTAATGAGTGCATGCACATTTTTTATGGGCCAATGCAGTGTGTTACTTGATGACATTGGATGTCTGCCCCTCAGTGAGGACACCCCAGATATAATGTTGGAAATATGATTTAAATAGTAGTTTGTATCATCAGTTTTCTCTTGGACTAAGTAGGTTGAAGCAAATTTGGACAACGAGTTAAACGAGTTACCCTTCCTACAGCAGAAAACGAGAAAACGACTAGTGTGATGAGTGATGACTGTTTTGTTTTGTTTTTAGTTTGAGTAGGGGGGTGTGCGATATGCATCGTCTAAGATAATATATTATTTGTTGTGTGTAGTTACAATATCGAATAGGCTACATCGCTCATTGTTGAAAAAACAAACAAAACACTGCGAGTGAAGGGACGACCGGGCAGGCAATACATTTTTAGTATAAGCTGACATTATCTGAGGGAGTTTGCAGTGAAGACAGAGGAGATGGACAGAAAGAAAAAGAGAGCGAGAGAGGTAGAGAAAGCTTTATTTTAGAGTTTTGTTTTTAACTCACCGATCTCTACATCTGTCGGCACGAGTCCGTGAGCTCACAGGCGTTCAGCGAAAGTGAAACTAGGCTACTAGCCGGACCGGATCGGGCTGTTTTTTAAGGAGGGTAAGCATTCATATACAGTAGCCTCAGCTCTGTCGATATAAAAATAATAACTGTTACTGAACACAATTAATGTGTTGCGTGACTTGATCAGTTGAGTATTGTTGTCAATATCGCACACCCCAGTTTGAAGTGAAACAATTAAACATGTCTGTCCATTGTGGTTTTGTGGTGAGATGCTACCTACTGACATTTATATATAGGCCTAGGCCCTATGCATTTACTACCATTTTTTTTCCTGTTGTTAATGGTGCTGATCCCGTATGACCAGTAGTCCTATCACTGACAGATGTAGGCTACTGTAAAGACAGTATACAATATGAAGCAATTTTTAATGATGTGAAACACTTTTGTCAACAATAAGTTTAGTTCACTGACCTGTCAAAACTAATTCAACTATTTAACAAACTGCTTAATAATAAGTAAAGTGTAGGCTACTAAGTTTAGAGTAGGCCTAGTGGTTAACAGTATGTCCTCCTTCTAATGCTTGTGATAGCTAATCCAACTTTAGCTTTGAATTAGGTCATCGATGAAACCCATTGGTATCAAAATACAGCGTGGCAAACCTTTATTTTCCGTTCACACTCTCTCAGAAAATGTGGTCACTTCTGAGAGCATGAGCCACATGAATTCGATGTAGGCTTCACTACCTGTCCTGCGGCTTAGCATGTAGGATGTGAAAAAATAAATGTAGTGTAGTGAACCATGGGCTGTGATCAGAGAGTGAGCCACAGAGTGGTTGTTAATTAGGTAATTAGGATGATGCGATGCAGCTGAAGGGAGTGGGTTTGGGAAGAAGGAGGTTAGAAAAAGGCCAGACAGATGACAATCAGTGTTGTTGGGGAGCGGACTGGATGTTACAGGGCTTGTGCCCAACCAAGACCAATTCTAAGCCGAATGCACTCGGGCCTGGGGGGTGGTGCCGTTCGCATGCCGCTAGGGTTGCCGGCGGTGAAGATAGCAATAGAGTTAGGGAGAGGTTCCAGTATTGAGGGCGAGTTACTGATAGGGTGGGGATCATTTAGGAGTGCTCAAGCCGCTCTCCAATTTGTGTAG
This sequence comes from Ammodytes marinus, assembly GCF_949987685.1. NCBI lineage: Eukaryota > Metazoa > Chordata > Actinopteri > Uranoscopiformes > Ammodytidae > Ammodytes > Ammodytes marinus. The sequence goes on from NC_137216.1 coordinate 24,656,868, forward strand.
AGGCTCTCCTCCTGCTGTTTGTGGAGCTGCCTCGCTGCGTTGGACCGGAGCCGTGCACGTCAGCCAATCCGGGCCAGCGCCAAAGCCCAGACCCCGAGGGGGGGAGGGGGAGGTCTCAACTCCTGGGAGAGTTAAGTAGCTTTTAGATATAGATATATATTTTTGTATTGTGTGTTTATAGCTTTGTTAATTAATTGTATTTTAATTAGACGCGGCAGTACAGGGGACCTAGTGGGGGAAATAGTAGGGGTAACGACTCGTCCAGTGCGCACAGGGGGGCTCTGACGCCACGGGTTGCCGTGTAGTGGGTTGCAGTGCAGGTTTGATGTGCAGTGCCCTAAGGGGTTTGGTGTGGCTGCATAGCAGCATTTGTGTGCCGTGCCCTGTTGCTGGGGGTTTGTGTGGGTGGCTGCATAGCAGCATTTGTGTGCCGTGCCCTGTTGCTGGGGGTTTGTGTGGGTGGCTAATGCCCTTAATGCCCGAGAAGTGTCACCAGAAAAGAGGGTCTAACCTAAAGGCTCTTCCACATGTGTTCCCGTCCCGTGTCTCCTACATGTTGTTCAATAAAGATAATTGATTGGTATTCTTCAGTGTCCTCCTCGTTTTGTTTCCTTTCATAACTGTTGAGGTGCTCTCTATCTCCTCTAACCCAGAGGCAAGGTTTATTACAGTAGCTTATAAAGTGCTCTTAACACTTTTGTAGAAAACATTTGCATAGCTTTAACAGTCAAAACAATTGCAGAAAGGGAATCTGCATGTTTTGTTTAACATATTTGACTTGAAGAGCGCACACAGAGCAACTGCCCAAAATGTTTTGGATTTGTGTTTTCTTCTTTTTGAAATTTCAATTCAAGGCCAACGATTTTAGGTAAATTTGTGAGAAAATGTGTCTCCTTTTGTGGTTAAAACACTTCTGTGTGTTCTTTGAAGCTTGAGTTGCCTTCATATTTCTAATAAGGTAAGTAAGGTAGCTAGCTTTATTTGGGACAGATGGTTGTATTTGCCTTCCGTAGCTCAGTTTGCAAAAATAAGAAATTGTGAAGAAGCTAAAGTGTGTCTTCAGCAAAAGTAATTACAATATATTGACTTACCTTGGAGAAGGTCAAACTAAGAAACCGAAGTGATGGAGGAAGGATGAAATTGATTAAATATTATAGCAGAGGAAACCTCACCGACCAAACAGCTCAGCAAATGACTGAACAGTTCAGTCCACCCCCTGTATGGGACGAAAGAAGAGGATGAAGAATGGGTGGGGATTGCACCTTTTTCAACCTGTGTTCACCTTCCTTTGCTATTCACCACAATGCTTAACCATCAGCAAAACCTTCCCCTATACCTTATCAAAATAATCAACAGTAACAACATGATTGAAAAAAAAGTTGATTCATTACAACAATTTCATTTAAATAAAGATCATAACCACGTTTGTAAAAACAAAAAAAGACAAGTATTTTTATAGGATATGACTGCCTGTGTGTTTTTCATTTTCTTTCTCAACCACTAAAAGAAAATATTGCTATGGAATTCAAAGTAACAAAGATTTCGATGACCTTTTGTGAAAGTTGTATGAAAATGTTGCTTTTATTTCAGAAAATTCTATAATAATGCAAATTACCTACACGTTATCTGACCGACCATTTGATATGACTGCACTCTCAACATTTCAACAACTTATGGAACCAAAACACTAAACTGGAGCATTACATTTACAGGGACCCATTTTAGGTTCCGATCATTTAAAATGTATACTGACCCAATGGTAATTCTTCCTAAAGATCAATCACACCTTGGATTTCCCCCTGGAAGGTGGAATCCCCAAGAGAAATACACATAAATTCAACTATCCAGTCAACTGATTAAATGACATTTTTAAACAGGATGCACTGAATAATATGTGAACTACATTCACAACCACAACTCGGCAGTTATACCACACATCCTGGGGAGAAGGTACTGCTTTTATTCCCCACAGCCCATGGAAACTCCTTTGTGGTTAAACAGTGGTGACAGGCTTGTAAGCATGTTGGGTGTAAGTTAGCCCATAAAATGTTCAGAAATCCCAGTTTAACCTTGGGGAGTTTCTGAAGGCTTGTGTTGTATGTTTTTCTACCACAGAGCAAAAATAAATATTGAAATCGTGTCGAACGTGTGTGCTTGTCCACAAATTTGTACATGCGACTCAATATAACTTGTGAACTAGTGTTCAAAAAGTTAAAACATTGTCGTGCTGAGACCTCTTGTGGCTGCACACAGAAGCAACTTGAGATATACAGTAAATACATGCAATTATGTATTAATTATTACTACAGTCATTTCTGTCTATCTCTATTCTGTATTTCTGAGATTGATTATTGGATTGCATTCAATTCTATTAAGTAGTACAGTGGTTGTATATTTTTTCACTCTTCCACGGAGTGTTTGAATGACAATTTCTGCCATTGTATGACCATTAACTGAATTCGACCATGTTGTAGAATTTCTGGTGTAACTTTGTTTGGCATCATTCAGTGAATCGTTTTAACATTTTAGCAGGATATTTCTGCCACATTTACTCGGATAAATGCATGAAAGAAAAGTTTTGCAACTGTATAAATAAACAAAATGCATGTCATTTACACATTAGCCTATACAATATCATCAAAAAGTGACCAAAAAGTCCTGTAATTCTCAGTTGAGGATTAAAAAATGGAGAGTGGGCAACAGCATGTAAAAAACCCTGAATCCTTGTAAAATAAGTGTATAACACCAAATTGTGTCATGGTGCAACATAACATCCATACAGGTGGATCTAAAACAAAATTGGAATATCATCAAAAAGTCCATTCAATAAGTGAAACGTTCATATATTCTATTTTCATTACACAAGTAAAAAAAAAATCCTTTTAAAAATGTTGAGAATTATAGTTTGCAGCTCATGGAATAAAAAATGGAGTATCTCAAACTATAAGAATATAACATAAAACCATTTAAAAAAAATTATAATACAGAAATGTCATTCCAGATTAATTTCACTTTATGTGTAATGAATCTAGAATATATGAAAGTGTCACTCTTTGAATTATTCCAGAAACAAAACAATTTTCATTGATTGATGCTTTTTTTTATGCACCTGTACAGTGCCTTGAAATACACATTTTTTGTAACAGCAAACACTTTGAATAATGTCTGTTTCTAGAGGGAGTATGTACACTAGCAGAGTTAGAAGGTGCTGTTCTGCCGAGCCAGAAAGTAATCCATTTTCTTTTTCCTGTACGGTTTGAGGAGGACATAGAGGAAGACCGAAACCACAGTCAAGAAGCAGGAGACGGCCACCACAGCTACCACCAGCCATGTGAACGTGGAGTCTGTGAAGAGAGAGACAGGTAAATGCATGTTTCTCCACATCTATCTCCAGGATAATTCCAGTATTTTAAAATGTGGGTTGACTATATTTGATATATCATTTCAAAAAGGCAGAATTGTCATATATAATCAGATTGGGTAAGAAACACAAGCAAGACAATCAGACGGGTTTCAAACAAACTTATTTGTTAAAGAAAAAATAAAGTTGCTTACCCTCAAGTTTAAGCTGTGTGACAACTTCCTGTCCCCCTCCTTGGTTCTGAGTGACACACTTCAGCTCCGTCATCACGTCTTCTTCTGTCATCGCTATAACAACTAGCCTCAACTCAATCTGGCAGCCTTCAGACACCCTGGTGACCCTAAAACATTGAGACGGACATATCCATTTGTTTACGTTGTGACTGAATTGTCTCACAAGTCTAGTTCAACATTTTCAGAATGCATTTTAAAATGACTAAGTTTAATGTAGTTATCAAAGTAATTTAAAGTTAAGTAGTTATCTTTTTCTGGTCAGTAAGTACAGGAGCTTGTTCCCACTTTTCCTAACCAGCACTTAAACTAGCAGATTTGTTTTGACAACCAGTTTAAATTCTGAGAAGAAATACCGATCAAAAAACAAATGAACAAGTACCTCCTTCCTCCCTGAAGAGCCCGCTCATCAAGGTATGATAACTCCACAGATTGGCCATTGACCAACCATGTGACCACAGTGGAATTTGCCATTTGACATCCAGTGAACACCTTGCAAAACATCTCCAGTCCTGAACCTAAGCAAAACCATAGATGCATTGGCATTAGACTTTTGTTGAATCTAAAGATCCCATCTATCTATTAAAGCCTTATGCACTTACGATAATATTTGATATTATAGAACTTTATAATTTTTGTTCACTCACCGTGCAGACTTTCGTATATAGTTCCATTCAGTGGCGAGACAATGACAGGTGGTTGAATTACTGGAGCTAAGACATAAGACATTAATAAACATGTTTAATCAGTAACCTCAGTTATATTTTCCCTATTAGGGTATTTGGTTTCTACACAGTAAAACAAGAAACAAAAACTCACTGTGAACAGTGCTGTAGCTGCTCTTGTTGATAAGCCCTGGGTTAGAGGTAGTGGAGGGGTCAGGCACTGTAGTAGAAGTCGGGATTGCAAGGTCTAAAAGATCACACATACAAACAAATTGAGTCTTCAAATGCCAGCAACAATGAATATTTTACACTAATATTTAATGCCAGGTAATATGGACCAGAACTGCAAAAACTCCACAGAAACACGGCTAAGCGAAGTCAGTGTGTTACACCTATTAGACCAGTAGGGGGCGGGGCATGCTAATGATTTTTAGTGGTGTTGTGAGGAAGTAAAACCAAGGACCATATTATCTCAATATTTGGTGATGTATAATAATTTTTCCTATTATTTTTTGTATTAGGTTTGTAGTTCAATTTGTGTCTTTACTTCATATAAATTAAAGTATATTTGTTTAACGATTACAAATACATGAATGACATTAACATGATTGCGCAAAAACAAGTACCTTCTCATCAGTTATGTGCTTAATCAAGCATGCATTTATACCTGACACTAATGATAGATAGTATTCAATACAGGTCAGTTTCTTTTTAGTATTAATAATTAGGTTTTAAAATAAAACTTTTGCTAAAAACTTTTTGGATAACAACTCGGATGTAGCCTACTCAGAGGTTGTTAAAAAAAATTATGTTCACCCACCTCGCACACGGAGAAGGAAGACTCTGCTGACTTTGTACTCCTGGTCATTGATAGGCACTTTGAGCTGACAGGTGTAGAGTCCTGCATGGGATTCCTTCACAGCAGGTATCACTAGGTTACCTTTGTCCTGGCTGAAGGAGCCCTCCAAACCTAGCTGTATGGTAGTGAGGCTGGAGCCCTGTAAGGAAGCAACATAATGTGTCACTCACAGGAAAGGAGCAAGGCATTAACACTGAAAGGGTTGAGGGTTCGATCCAGCCTAGGCCTCCCATGCTCCAAATGGTTACACAACTGGTGCTGTACACACTTTAAAAGTCTTTGTTAAATTGGAGTTTTTTAGTGTACCACATTAAGTCAGGTTTTCAGTGTAAGAAAAAAATAATGGTTTTACAAAAGTTATATACAATTTAAACAAAACATGTTTCAAATATCAGTAAATGAACAAACTAGTATTTAACTGTTGGTGTTGATCAACAGCCAGTATACAAATTATTTTCCTCTCACCTTATACCATTCTATCAGACTGTCTGTCTTGTTGAAGTCACTCAGGTATGGACATTTAAATGTCAGCCTCTCTCCCACTATAGCTGGGATTGGATAGGACAGTTTCTTCATGTCGACAGAACTGGACTCGTACACATGTAGCGACATTCTTCCAGTCACACAGTAGGTTTCATTTCTGGAGACAAAAATGAGTACAGACTTATTACATCTCAGGTAAGAAGACGGTGTAGTTAATAACTCATTCTTAGCTAGACAGTTCTAATCACTTGAATTGTATTTCTTTGTCTATTTATTAGGACAATGCACATGAAAAACATTTATGTAAATGGGACAGTGTTAGCCAGCTAATTTTTACTGCAGTATTTTGGTAATATGTTGAAATTTCATAATGACAATCTCTGAACACTCTGGCCTCAACCTCTCTATTGAGGCAAGAGAAAGGACGAACTTTGGAAAAAAAGAGGTTCACCAAAGAGAGATGTTCTGCATTTTCAGAATAAGTCTGAACATCAAGTAATTTACTTTTACATTTCCATATAATATTTTATAAAACACAAGCACATATAAGAAGTGGCATAGAAAAACTTTTAGTAACATACAAATTACAAATAGTTGGAAAAATCTATTTTTTATAGTTTTGATTTTAGTTACATGGTCCTTTGTCTGATTGCATTTCTTAGGGAGTGGGTTCAACTGTTCAACATTACAACTTAACTAACATAAGAATGTATCAACTGTGTGCCTTGGAAAACAAATCTAGAAAATAAATGTCTTGTCACTGATTGGTTGCAAGATTGTCAAATTTAAGTATCTGCCTTCCTCCGTTTAGTATTAAGTTAAATTTCTTTATATGTCCATGATATTAAGTAGTCTTAATTCCTACCTGTAAGTGCAGACATATTCCCCTGAGTCTGACGGCTGAGCTGGGAGAAACCACAACTGCTTGTTATGATGCTGGACACGCCCCTCTCCATCATAGGCCACATCCCCTACCCCGTCGTCCTTGGTGATAAAGTACTTTGAGTCAGGGGTTCCGATGTTGCGTACTGCCAGCACTCTGATGAACTTTGGGAAGGAGAGGATTATGGCCTCGCCCTCCACTCTGAATAACTTCAACTCTGGAGACACCATGTAGCAGCCATCTACAATGGAAACAATACTTTAAAACTTCATCTTTAGGTTAACGGCAACATATTGTACAGCTAAAAGTGTGAGGTAAGCCTGCCTGATCCCTTTCATGTTGCCTTCACCAAATCACACTGCATGCTCACCTTTCATAGGCAGAGGATGTAGTGGAGGTCTTCCATAAACGTGTTCGATGAGGATCACAGCAAGCGTCAATGCCAAGCAGCAGACCATGATGGCAGTCTGCAGTGACACAAATATCTGGATTTGAATAACCACTGACAAAACGTGCAGTAATGTCTTACTATTGTCAATTTGGATTTGTAGTTGCAGTATTTGGTTTAATACATGTAAGTTAAAGGAGTGTAAGAGAAGATCAAACCAGAGGAATGTCTTTCACAGTAAGAATAACAAATTGCCACTTTTCTCAACAAAAAAAATATTATTGAAGTTGCTAAATGTTGTTACCTAAAGGAGCTTATAGTGTTAATGACATCTAGATTTTGTTTGAGCTCTTTTATAGATTGTAAAACTTGTGACATCACAAGAATCGTCATTGAAACGCCGGCACTGCTTTTCATCCCACCCCCACGCACAACAGCCAAATTTAACCACAGCAGTTAACCAATAGCTATAGGGGTGAGTCACATAAACTGGTTTGAGGCCACTGATATCATAGGTCAGATAAATTAATACTAAGCATAATGGTAGAAAGCATTGTAGGTTTTCAACTAATTATTTAAAACAATGACAAATATAGACCTGTTTTTCTTATCAAACCTTTAGCATTTAAAAAACAAACATGAAAAACTTGTTTTATATAGAATAGTTGTCTGGAATTTATTAAGATAGTATATGCATAAAATGTTTTAAATAATGTTCATTAGGTGTAAGCGTTATCTCTAACCGTATCAGTGTAGTAAAGTATTTCGTACCATATTTTATTTACGTATATTCTACTACTAGATGTAGACTCTGAAAATTCTATAATGATTCATTATTCTGTGATGTTATTCTTTAACAGGCTTTGCCAGATAGGAGGGAGTTCGTGCAGCAAAATTATTCCGCAAAGTTAAATCATAATTTCCTTGGAAACAAGATGATTTTCACTTCTGCTTCCATTTTCTCTCCATAATCTCGTCATAATCTGAAAGCGTGCAGGAGGTTTCTAACAAAAACCTTTCCCCTATAAAAACTTAGAATCAATGTGTCATCAAAAGGCAATCCCATTCATACTATCTCTGGGTGTGTCATTGTTGTAAATTTAATGTAAACACACGTGTCACAATGCCCAAAGCGTGACATGTTTATGGGATGGAATGGAAAATTTACACATTGGATATTGTCGTAAGCAAATAATATCCTATTGGAGCTGTTTTCTTTTCTTTTTTAAAAAACTTTTGTTTTCTAATTGTGAATTCACACACAGTATACTGGTGTTTGGATGATAACAGATAATTAAAGAGACAATTTCAGCACTTTATATTTCAATACTATCTCTGCCTTTCCATTTACTGTAAATATTACATTTTAGTTGTTATGCTAAAAGTGTTTGACCTACACAAACAACTTAATATATACATATGTATTTATTCACTATTGACCGATTCCATTTAGAATAAACACAAGTACTTTAGTATGTTCTATAATGTACAAATACTGTCAAATAATTTCCGGGCAAATCTCAAACTGTTGAATATCAGATTTCAAACTACAGAAATATCAGTGGTGCAAAAATAGAGGCTATACCGCAATGTTAAAAGAATGCATTAAAATATATACACATTCAAAATGTTATGATAGATAGATAGATAGATAGATAGATAGATAGATAGATAGATAGATAGATAGATAGATAGATAGATAGATTAAATCAGCCAATACAAATACATTCAGTATGTATTCAAGAGAGGCTATAACTCAATGTTAAAAGAATGCATTCAAATATACATATTTAAAAATTGTATTATTGTAGATAGAAGGCAAGCAGGCCAATGTACTCACGGTGTGCAAGTGAGCGTGGCAGCCCCGGCAGTGTGACAGTGCTAACAGACAGATGTGGGGACCAGGTCGACTGTAGCAGCATGTGGTCAGTTAGCTGTCGGCTCAGGGGGAACCTGCGCTCTCTTTTCAAGGTTCCCACCCCTCTGTGATTGGAAAATTCTCAGGTTTCCCAATGTAACGCAGTGTACTGTACAGCTCACCACTCATGTCTGCTGACTCTTAAAATACACACATACACAGTATATACACACACTTACTCCCATTTACACATACTGTCCATCCTGGGAGAAATGGTACGGTTATTGCCTCTCTCTCTCAAAAATAAAAAAAGAGAGGGCAGAGGTCTAGTTTTACAAATGTTCATGACAGTCGTATATCTTTTCTTATGACATCATCTGCCTGTTGCGTCAGTGGCTGACTATGTCCTTTGTTTGAGTTCAAGAATAAACACATACATGTCCTCTCTGATATTTCTTCATAATTGACAGACATATATAATTGAAAGAAAAACATGATGCTTAGCTAACCTTCCCTTTGTAAATAAATGTTTAAAAGCCGCTTTTAAACAGTAGTGTGACTCACTGTTCAGTCATCTCCCAAGGTAGAAACTATAGAGTCCACCATTGTGCATTCTTGTGCACTACTCAGTTTGGCTGACATATTGATCATGACTGGGCATATTCCAATATTGGCATACGCATGCAGACATTTTGAGCTCTCTTCAATGATGCTTTGGAAACAATCCCTTGACTAGGAAAGTGGTTACTAAGGACTCACTATACTTGCAACTCTTAAAGAACATAATCATATAGACAAAAGGCTACAAAAAAAGCAATGGTAAAACCCTGCATGAAGAACTACATCCCTTGCTTTCTGCTGCTGATAATTTTACAATTGCACCTAAAACAACTTGCTTTGCAGTTATCTTAGATGATGAGACGTGTATTCAGGCCTGAAACATACTTGAGGAGAATGGCGGTCTGTTAAGCCCACGCCATTCTAAAACTAACCCTTATTTCCTAATCTGAACCACTCACGTTTTATTTAAGATGATAATGATGATGGATTCTCATCATGACATTTACTCAAAACAAAGTAGGCAACGTGAACTTTTACCTCGTCAAATTCAGCTTATGTCTAAGTCTCTGCGGTGAAGAGTTGTATCATTACCTGAAATTGAATTGTTTATTATTGTCTTTTGGCAAAACTGAATAGCACTTAATAGAACATGAGCAATAAGCAAGCAAAAACAGGCCTTTCAAAACAAGTTCATTGCCGAGAAAGCGGGAGGTGTTGCATGTTTTGGGAATTCTCCAAATCGCCCCATTATCCGTGATATCCTGATACTCCATGTCACTGGACCGATGATGACTAAACAGTTTGACAGACCTGCTTTGTTTTTCAAAATCTTAGGAATTCACCTTCCCAGCCAGTCAACGTATCAGTATATTACACTGTAAGCCCGACTGGACGCATATCTGTCCATAAACTATCGACGGTGGGTTCTCTACTGTGGGGGCATCTTTGTATGAAATACTCTTGTGATGCAATCGTTAATATGAGCATAGTTTAAAAAGATGTCTTACGAAGGAGATTTGAAGACCTGTTTCTTTCAATAAATGATACAGAAAATAAATGCCAGTTTCATCACCAATGTATGACAAACTCCACGCTGCGTTTTTAAAATAGTAAGGGAGATCCTGACCAAAAACCTCAACCAAAACTATGACTAAAGTGATGTAACTGTACTTTAACCAAATGATCCTACCCTGCTTGGAAATAGTGAAGAAAATGTCCAGAAATACTGTATGTGTAAGCCGTATCAATCTCTGTTGAGAACAATATCAACTTTTGTACAACATGAGCCACAGATGTGTGTTTTTTTGTTGGTCAAGTGCAATATAGAGATGATGGCTTGCAATAATAAGTTATCTAATACATCAAATATAATTGACAGTGGATTTTTATCAGAGCTTTCCTTCATAATGTTCTATCTAAAGAAGACCATGTTTTAAGTGTCACAGTGTTGTAATCTTGTCACATTTCCACATTGCCACACAAACTGAGATGAAATTCATCAGAATAACATCAAGATGTATTCACTTTCTGCCACTTGCACCAAATTTGGCTTTAGGGCTAAAAATGAATAAATAATCACCCCTACCAGACAAAACTGTTGATGCCATAAAGGAGACCTTACATAAGACACCATCAGAAAATAACATTTGTATTAACTTCTCCTTTCATCTCAATATAGACACCTAGTCATACCGAGTTCAGACATATTAACACCACAGGATGGACTCAACAAGAAGTCAAAATTTTCAACACATTGATATTCCCCCTTTCATGTTAATGGCTAATTCAACATTGTGAATAGCTGGCTCGTTTACATGTCATTTGAGCAGAATATCATTTGCCGCAAATTGAGGGTTCAATGTATATGTGGTTTCCATAGATTTGTGAAGTGGCAGATATTTTTTTTTTTAATCAACCAAAACGTGCAACTGACGTGTTAAGTGACTGTTTCAGTTAGCCAACCCGGTTACAACATGGTTCTTTTCAACATATTAGCATGTGCTTGGGTAACAAACCGCAGCAGACGTATTTCAGAGATAAAGACACCATTTTCTTTTAAAATTACTTTTAAAGTTTATTCAAAGAAAAAAACCTTCAGGAAAATACATGACTTCCTGTCACACACACAGAGAGGACATAAGTTAGAGTAGCATGGCAGACACAGCAGAGGAAAAAAACACGTCGCCTCTCGTCCAAGCCTGCAGGGAAAGTTACTGCAATGTTTCCATGTTGAAGCAGCGCTATTTCAATACCTGAAATGAACAACTCGCTTCTTCTTTATTGTTTTGTAAGTAGGTTATTAAGTGGGGCTGGGGGAGATGACAGACGAATGGAAATATCCAACAAAGACCGGGCTCAAAAAGAAAAAACAAAGAATTAAAGAACCAATACGCATATGCATTAAATAAATACCATGATGCGCATAAGTGTAACAAAACATTGCCTCTGTAAACATTTTATCCACCTAAGGTGAGCGTAACAATATTAAACCACTGCAGTCGAATAGTTACGTTTACAAAGACTTACAGAAACAACAGAAACTATTGTTACGTTTCTCAACTAGCTCTAAAACTTAAGAATACACAATGCTTCAAGTGATTTTTTTTAAAGGATTTCCAAGAAGTGGTTTTAATAACAATAGGTTTACACATTTTAAATGCTGCCATATTGGCACTTTTTCCAATGTGAGTCGGCAAGCGACTGCTTTTTTTCTTATCAGATATAGACTTACAGCTCTTCTATTTTAGCCCCTTAATAATATCAATATTAACCACAATTGTTTCAAGAAGTCAATACAGCCACTCGTCAAGGCATTGATGTAATAGGAGAGACACACACTGGGTTCTACTGCACACACAGACAGGTCCAAACGGCTTGTCTGTATGAGTGGGGGGGTTTGTGACAGTCGGGCAGTAACCTTTTACGAGCCAAGATACTGCTTATTTGTGTAGTTGTTATCGTCAGGGGAAAAACTAGGAAATGTTTCGACATTAAGTGAGAGCACGAATTGGTCTCCTTTGCACCTTTTTTCAAGAGTTGCTGTGGAAATGGAGGAAAATCCATCTTGGCCGATCTTAATGCTGCAGATTGCTGCTCAGTCTTTCGCATATACAGACAATTTAAATAGTAGCTATAGTAGGAAGTGTGGGGGGGGGCAGAAAATAGAGAAAGCAACTCCTTCTGGGAAAAAGTGGGTTTCCTTCTTCAGTTTCTTCACAAACAGCCGAGGGGGGAAAAGTTCTGCTCAGTGTTGCATGTTTTGTGACACTTCATCACAGTAACACTGACATTCAGAGTCTGTGTGTTGACTTGAGTAGGTTCATGTCCTCATTTGATATAAGAGTGCTTGACCTACACATGCAGTACTCCTCAGCCCTCCTCAGCTCTGACACACTGTAGGCATTTGCTCCTGACAGATTCTCACATTTGTGGAAAATGTTGCAAAACAAATACAGAATGGCCCCCCGGGAAAATATCTACACCTGACGTAGAGGCTCTGGTTCTGCAGCTTTTCATTCGGCTAAACTAAACTCCAAATTGTTGAACATCTAGTATTGATCACTTGTGACAAGATACAAAGCAAAAACATCTCATGCCTTGGACCACCACACAGTAATACGTCTTTCTACATTCTTGACACTTAGTGCATTGCATTCATACAAATGGAAAAATGGAGTGATTTGAAATGACGAAAATGGAATATAGAAAACCGCCTTCCACAAAAAAAAAAACTCCTCTGCAGAAACAAACCAACTGACCATGCTTTAACCTGTCTGCCACGAAAAATCCAATTTGTCGATGAGACTGAACTCTCCGACTGCGCGCGCATAACACATACATCCTGAACTTTCTACACAACTTTATCACTCCATTATAATCTTTTTTTTCTTCATATTATATCCGACTATTCACAGCAGTTAAAGTTTCTCGAGGTTGAGTGACACTGGCCGACCGCCCGGCCCTACCCGAGATGTGTTTAAGGACGTCATGTTTGACCTGTGAGGGGGAGAAACATGACCACTGACACTATCTGGAAGATTTGATGACATTTTATTGTACATAGACACCTTTTAACTTTTTTACTTTATGGACCGGCGCACCCACTTTTACTTTCCTCTTAGACAAACACACCTTGCACTACTGTGGGGTTCAGAGTTAAAGCAAGCAAACTGTGGACTGTGGGTGAATGTGCGTAAATCTTTAAAAAAAAAAACAAGGTAAAAGACATGTTTTTACTCCACATAGTTACACTTATCTTCAAGGAATAATAATAATAATTATAGTAATAGTAATAATTCAAAAAATACTATTCTGAAATCCACCTCCTTCAACGTCTCTTTCTCTCTCTATCATCCCCCTTTTTTAAAGCACCTGTCTGTACAACACAATACTTTCAACAACACACATACACACCCCTCCTGTCGACTCCCATCAGAACAGACTTACAGTAGAAACTCAACTACTAGACCCCTATCACCTGCTTGTAACCATGACGGCTGGCTCCAGAGTTTTTTTTTAAGTTAATCCCCAGGCTGACAGTCTCAACTTCAAACCAGCATGTCAGCAGTAATTGGACCAAACAGAAGTACATTAACACACACTACTGTAGCATTAATATAACAGACTTCCGACTCCACCAGCCTTCTGAAACGCTAATAAGAAAGGGCGGTGGGGCAGGAACATGGGGCATTCTTACAAGATGCAGACCTGCAGAAGGTAGTAGTAGTAACAACAGAAATGATAGTGGTAGCTGTACTCGACCTCAAGCTTGCTTAACCAGCCCAGGCAGGGGCACAGAAATTATGTGGAGGTACAAAGTCTATTCCATCGCAATCTGACGAGCACCAAAAAAAAAAAACGGTGAGGGAAACAAAAAAGTTGTTTGCTCCCTTTTCTTAAATTCACATTTACTTTGTTTCTACTTCCTTTCATATATTCATTAATCATTGATTCCATTTTGTAGCCGTCACTTCAGGTACTTCAGTGGGTAACCACTCCTGGACTTGACCGGTTGAAAGTGTGTTGCAGGCGGGGCCCAGAGGAAAAGTTGAAGTCATTGTTTGTCCACTGCTCCAAAAGGGGCTGGTCATTGTGGTTTTTATCGTTCTTCTTTTTGGTTGTCCGATAGCTGACAAGACATCGACGGTGGGTTTCTGAGATCCAGTGTTAGCGAAGGTGGAGGACAATGAGGAAGATGAGGAGAAGGAGGAGAGAGAGAGCAAGGTGCATGGACCTCTACCAGCTGAGCAGGTTGCTTCGGCCCAGAGTCATGAAGTAGACCTGGCTGGAGCCTCCGGACCGAACAGAGGCAAAGAAAACCTAAAAGACAGAGAGACACAGACAGATGGGAGAATTAACTACTAGGAACTATCACAGTCTCCATTTACCTGCAGGTTGAATTTGAACACAAGAAATCCTGAATGGAACACCATCATTCCTCAAAAGCACAAGTTTCAGGATGGATATAATACCTTCTGTAAGGGCTACGATCGCAACAAAGACAGCATCGGAATGGCACTGGTGTTAGCTTTCCCGAGCAAAACACTTTATGTTTTTGTTATTAAATAATCCATTCAAACTATGCAGTTGTGGTTTACGACAAGCTCTGGGTTAGAGGGTTAATACCACTGATATCCTGATCAAGCTCTGTGGTAACTGATTTTTTACCTATTCAAAATTAGTTTTTAACATGAACTTGAGTTTGATATATAAAGAATTATAATTAATTGCAACTTTCAGACCAGGACAGATTTGATCTCTCCATTTTACAGTTGTGTTTTTTTCTCACTTCATTTCCCAATAATGACTCACAGCTTATTTCCTTTTTTTTTTTTTTTTATCTCAGCTGAACAAACCAAATAAATACATATTTTTTAATGACTAAGAATGAGCATCCTAACAAATATTCTCCAAAAATGTAATTTACATATGCTAGAAAGCTCATCATTTCCCATACAAGACACACAGCCAGGGACCGCAGACAGGGGAAAAAATATCCCCTCTATTCCTTTACTTCTGGTTAGTCAAAACGTGCCAGCAAAATGGAGGGAAGAGGAACTAAATAGCCACTTGAAGTTACTTCCACAGTAGAACGGCTGAACCAGCAGAGGAACCAGAAAGCATCTTTGGAAGACCTCAGGGACTTTAGGTGATCGTTGCATCCGACATTTCTGTTGTTGTGTAATAAAAAATAAGTTTCCTCACCCCTGCATGTTGATTGTTGTCCTAACAATTCAGGAGCTGGCTGGAATATCTCTAATTTAAAAGAATCATGATCCTATTTAAAGTAATTGATGCCAGTACTGATGAGTAACTTATTCCAGCGTACACACAATGACGTATTAGTTAAGAATGTCTCAATTGAGGTTCCCACCTTGTCATTTCGTTCACAGAGGAACTTGAGTCTCTGGGCTCTCTTGTGCATGAAGACGCCGTCCAGGTGGCCCGTCTCCACCGAGCGGATCTCTATGGCCTTCTCCCCCCAACCCATGATCTGGTTGGAACGAATGTAGGCTGCAAGAGAGGTATTTAAGTTAACCCATAAACTGACATTTAAAAAAAATAAAAAAGACACATTTAAAAAGGTATTAAAATGTAATTGATGCTGATTCTAATGATAAAGAACATGCACTCCACTCCTGCAGATTGCTCCCCAACCTTTCTACTGTGTGTGTGTGTGTGCGTGCGTGTGTTTTGCAGCTAGACGATGAATGATCGACGCAAAGTGGCTTGTGTTAGCAGGTGTTCAACGATTAATCTATTATCAACAAATCATTGAGGAAATTGATTGAACATTACATAATGAAATTTTAATGCATTTCTCCTCTTCTTATGTTTGCATTTTGTCTGCTGAAATGCTGGATAAGTTTAACTTCTCAGGCCATGTAAATACATAATAAATCAAATGTAACCACTTCAATTCTTAGCTAATTGATACAGTGTATAAAAGATGTAAAGAAGGGTTGAAAGTTGGACATCACATCAATAAAGGAAAGAGTCAAGGAGCACTGATCTACAAAAAATGTATAAAGAAAAAGTGTAAGGTGTGTGTATGTGTTTTTTTTTTAGAGATTATTATTATTATTATTTATTAGAGAGTTAGGAGAGACAGAGATTAAATGGGGCAGAGAGAGGAATGAGTTGCAGAGAACGACCACGGGCCGTATTCGAACCCTTGGTCTGCTTCTTCTGAGGACTGAGCCTCTATTAGGGGGTGCTCTAACTGTGTCTTTTAGTGCTATGACTGACTCACCCACTGAGGTGGGCATCTCCCCCCACTGCAGCACCACGTCCTTGGTGATGCGCCCGTAGGTGTTGACGTAAACGCCCTCGTCCTCGTAGCACACCAGCAGCTCGATGCCGTCCGTGTTGGGCAGGATGATGATGGCATGAGACTGGATACTGCTAGTGATCTGTAGGGGGAAAAATAAAACAATATGGTGATAGTGTGATATTCTTCTTAAATGTGTTCAATGAATAAACTTCAAAACATGGTACAGACAGTATAGTTGTAGGGGGTCAAACCTATGGACAACCCTATGCCGCCACCATGCGGCCAAAACAATGCAGTACACCCTAACCTTTCAGGTGGGTGTGCCCAAACGCTAGCCTGAAGCCCCACCCCAGATGACCCCGGATGACGCCGGGACTTCAAAAGCACCCCCGCGGCATTATTCTGTCTTTCTGGTGGCGGCGTTAGCTGACCCATATAGAAACAACAAGTCTGTACAGACCCATAAGGGCCCTCTTCAGCCCACAACTAACCACCACGTGTTTTACGAAGACTATCTCCTGCGGCCGCGGTGATACCTAAAACAACAGTGTGAGTTAAAACTGTTCCGTTGGAACGACCAGAAGAACACTAGGAAACAGGCGGGTTTACCGAGAAACTGAACAGAAACCTGCCTTTGGACCAAGGACGTAAGCCGGTCGAGTTGTCCCCGACCGCAACCACTACACCCGGGAAGCAGGCGAGTTTACCTAGAAACTCAGCCTCTCGGACCGCGGATTGGACCCGACCGAGTTGTCTACGATCGGAAACCCCCCCGCACAAAATCAGCGAGCCCTTTGCCTTTTTCCTGCGATCTGAAGACCGCAGAGATCACCTCACCCGCTCCCCGAATGCCACAGGCGCGGAGCCTCCGTCTCGTGAGCCCCAGTCCGGAAAGGATTGGCTGCCCGCCATAACGACGACGAGCTACTGGAAACTAGCTGTCCCACAAGTGAGATTTTGGCATAATAATTACCTGGGCAGATGTTTAGTTTAGCATTACTTTTTAAAGTGTGAACAATACTGTTTATTTTCGATTCTGTGTTTGCTATTTTTGAACAAGCTGTGATCTATCTCTGTTTGTCCTCTCACCAACGGAGAGTCAGGACGTTCAGCTGGTCACTTCATTCAACGCTGCAGTGTGGTTTTTAAGTCTGCTGTATCTTTCTTTCTCCCCCCTTCGCGCTCAAGCGTGTTCTTTCCTCCTCTTCCTCTCCTGCACGCACGTACACACACGTTAGATAACCCTTATGGTGGTCTTTATTGGACATAATTGGTGTTAAGATCTTTGATAGAATCCCGTTTAAAGGAGCGAGTGATTTCGAAATCCCCCGCCCCAGTCTTCTTCTTGGCCCTTTGTTCTGAAATAGACGCCATGTTGAGTAACCGTGGTAGCTACTTCCCCCTACCGGGTGGAATTAGAATAGCCTAGCCGGCAGCCATTTTGTGGCATTAATAACCTGTTTTCGATCGCCATCTGGTGCCTGTCGTCCTAAGTCACGTGGGAGTTTCCCCCCCGTCCCTTTCCTTGCTTCGCGTCACACACTCACTCACACACACACACACACACACACACACACACACCCCCCTCACACACTCACTCACATACACATATACACACTCACTCACTCACACACACACACACACACACACACACACACATTGGTTCATGGCTGTATAAATAACAATGTTCTAGACGTTTTCTTTGATTAAGTGTATTTGCTTTATGCGTATAAAACGGATGTTTCCTTAAGTTTCATTGTGTTTAAAATAAATGTTCTTATATTGTAACTAGAAGTGTTTGTGATTTATTTGTGTGGATATTATTGGAGTGTCAACAATCAACAAGTAGAAGGATTCTGTAGCCTTCAGAGTTTAAGATCATATTACCAAATTTATAATAGTAATTATTTGATTACATTATTATATGGAAATGATCATTGAGACTAGGATTTATTAATGTTGATTCCTTTAACTGAACATTAAAGTAATCAATATTTAAGAATAAACCATTGATTAAACGAGACAATTTGCTATTATTTTTCCATTCTTAACTGAATGGTGGTGCCCCTTTTGAACTTTAATAAACTATTAAAGTATTATTAATCATCAGATTAATTTCTAATAGCAGAATTAATCTGAACCACCTGTACCCGCTACATAATTGGCGCCCCCGTGTGAGGCTTGTTGAATTGTTGATTCTCCTACTAGTATTCCTACAAATGATTGTGAAACTTGTGGTTACAATTTTGGAAAAAATAGAATAGAGCTTAACTCTGTTTTGTCTGAAATTGGAACTGCCAAGGCTGAAGTCTAGTTGTGTTGTTTTTGTTACACTGTGTGCTAAGTTGTGTCTAAGATAGTGTTAGTTGTTGAGTTATATGGTCTGATAAATCTGCCTCAGATTGATTGAGATTTTTCATAATGGTTTTGTTTAACCCCTATAACGCTTAAATAACAGTAGTTTTAAAACACAGTTGTCCAGTAAGCTGAATTAGCATATCGAATCAAAATAAATAAAAAGTATAATACTACAAGCTGATTGTTAGTCACAGGCGGTTAAATTCCTCTGTGCGTTTGATATATACAATTTTCCATTGAGAAAATTGGTTGTAAGTCACAGATGGTTGATTCCTCTGTGCGTCTTAATATATGTTTACAGTGTTTCTTTGAAAAGCTGTTGGTGAGTCACAGACTGGTTTGATTCCTCTGTGCGTTGGATATATACAATTTTCTTTGGGAAATTGGTAGTAAGTCACAGACGTGTGCGTTTTGATATATATTTACAGCTTGTCTTTGGAAAGCTGTTGGTGAGTCACAGGTGGTGGTAATTCCTCTGTGCGTGTTGGTATATACATTTTTCCGTTGAGAAAATTGGTTCTAAGTCACAAATGGTATAATTCCTCTGTGCGTCTTGATATACGTTACAGTTTTTCGTTGAAAAACTGTTGGTGAGTCACAGAGTGGAGTGTCCCTCTGTGCGTGTTGGTATATACATTTTTCCGTTGAGAAAATTGGTTCTAAGTCACAAATGGTATAATTCCTCTGTGCGTCTTGATATACGTTACAGTTTTCGTTGAAAAACTGTTGGTGAGTCACAGAGTGGAGTGTCCCTCTGTGCGTGTTGGTATATACATTTTTCCGTTGAGAAAATTGGTTCTAAGTCACAAATGGTATAATTCCTCTGTGCGTCTTGATATACGTTACAGTTTTTCGTTGAAAAACTGTTGGTGAGTCACAGAGTGGAGTGTCCCTCTGTGCGTGTTGGTATATACATTTTTCCGTTGAGAAAATTGGTTCTAAGTCACAAATGGTATAATTCCTCTGTGCGTCTTGATATACGGATATTTTCTTTGGAAAATAACTGGAGTCTTGGAACTCCAAAAAGGGTGTTAAAACTAACACTTTGTGAAGTGACTTCAGTCCCTAACCGGGGACGTTGTTGTTGTCTTTTCTGCAAACTCATATGTCCTAACAGGGAGATATGGGTGAGCCCATCTCCTCCAGGGAGCGTGACCCCCGTTCACCTGATCGTAAACCCAGGTCAAAGCAGCGTTCCTCTTCTTCTTCTTTGTCCTCCTCTCGTGCTTCTTCACCAGAGAGGGAGTGGTCCACCTATTCACACCGTCGTAAACGGAGGTCCAAACACCACTCTTCTTCCCGGTCACCTGATCATAGACCCAGGGCAAAGCAGCGTTCCTCTTCTTCTTCTTTGTCTTCCTCTTGTGCTTCTTCACCAGAGAGGGAGTGGTACACCTATTCACACCGTCGTAAACGGAGGTCCAAACACCACTCTTCTTCCCGGTCACCTGATCATAGACCCAGGGCAAAGCAGCGTTTTTCTTCTTCTTCTTCTTCTTCTTCTTCTTCCCGTTCACCTGATCGTGAACGAGGGTCCCAGCATCGCTCCAACCGCTCTGGTACCCGGTCCCACCGCCACCATAGACACAGGGCCCCAGGCCTGCGTTGGAAACAACTGGATGCTCTGGCGAAGGATCTAGAGCGATTTGACCCAAAGGGGAGAGATGCTGATGTTAGAGTTTATCTGCGTGAGATTGCGCAATGTGTGTCTGACTTGCCGCACGCAACCCAAAAAGAGAAGGTAAAACTCCTTTGGAAGACCACCTCTCGAAGTGTTCATGCTTTTCTGACGGCACAGCGGTCAAGGGTTAGAGAGAGCTATAGGAGGTCCTGTGAGGTGCTGTTGGAGGAGTACTCGCCATATACTGATCGATACTCAGCCCGTACGACAGCTAACAATATGCGCCAAGGCAAGTTTAAGTCCCAGGACAATAAGCAATATGCTGCTAACAAGCGTTTTAGAAAAAACCACCAGCATGATAAAGGGGGGAAAGGTGACCGCTCAAAGTCATCTGGAGAGGAGGAGGTGAAAACTGAACTCCGCCTTATTAGGAAAGTCCTTGCAGAGTTGATGGAACAGTTGAATCGTCCCCCTCCAAGAGACCCAGACAGAGGCCCTAAGCCTGCTGGAGAGGGTCCAGCTAGTGCAGGACTAGACTTCACACCTTCTCCCTCTACAGCTACAGTGTACCTCATAGAAGGAGGGAACCGAGCCCCCAGTCCATCCGAGTCGGTCACAACCGACATACCGATGGACCAACAGGCCCCCTTTTCACCATTAAAGGGGGGGTGTAAGCAGGTTCACAGTTTACTGGAGTCAGACTCAGTAATCAGGCCGGTGGCCCGGGGAGTGCCATACCCTGGGACACCAGTGCAGGCCGTGAGCTGTGATAAGAGCCTGGTCAGCCACTCACACTCAGAGGCAGCCTTCACAAAACAGGCTTTACTGAAAACCAATGTCCAGGAAAGGGCACTCTTTCAGTACTTTCCTCTCTTGGTATTGTGGCCAGATGAGTCTGGACTCACTCAGCCCTGCAGTCAGCTTGTCCAGAACTCACAGCTTTTAGCCTCTGGGCTCAAAAGCTGTTCTCTTCTTCCTGTGAAATCATCACAGAGCCCACTACAGGCCATCGGAACGGGCATTCTTCCCTGGCCAAGTGGAGAGAACCGGTTCACGCCCCTCAGAAGCGTGCTACCAGCATTTGTCCCCTCACTTCCCTTGAGGGAAGACGCTCTTACTTCAGGCCCGACTCTTCTCCAGGAAACACCTGACTCACAGGCTTTGTCTCAACCATTGCCATGTTTCGTCGGATTAGACCTGACAGTCTTTTCTTTTCCCCCGGTTGAGCTCAGCAACCGCTCAGCAATCTTGCTGGTCCAGAACCAGACTACTGCCAAGTCAGCAGGGACTGCAGGCCGACCCCTCGGTGGGCCAACCCACAGCTCCGGTCCTGTTTTCACGCCAGCAGCATGGCTCTTGGGAGAGCCGCCTCCCCTAACAGGGAGGATGAGCCTTAGCTCCATCTCTATCACCCTCCAGGGTGAATTGTTTGTTGAGGTTTTACTGGAAGTGCTATCAGACATGGTCTTATGTGCCCTCGCTTTGTCTCAGGTGTTGCAGTCTCAGGTAGTTTCTTTAAGTACTCACAGGACTGTAGAGCTACTAAAACCCTTTTAAAGTGGCGTTGGACGCCCGACCACTGTCCACCCTCATTAAAAGGGGGGTAGGACACACCTCAGCATGTCCACCACTGGTTAGGTAGCAGGGTCTCCACGTTAGAATCCATAACCCTGCCTACAGATACACTAACCTCTCCATACTGATTTCAGATGACATCATGATACCATCACTAAGTTATCAAACTATGTTCTTGAGCTGTCCCACCAAGGGCCACTGTACGCCTAGTGTCCTCCACCATCTCAATCCAGACACACTCTAAGATCGAGATGATGGATGCATTAAGAGGTTAAAACCTCCTTATTGATGACATCCTTTGCCAGAATCCCTTGGCTGAAGGAACCAAATTAGTATTATTACAAATTAATCTAAATTAGTCCCTGTCAATGTACCAAGATAGTTTTGAGACAGCCTTCGGGTTCACGTTTAGTGATTGTATTATCATGACATTATTTGCATTTTCCATGCAACCAATACAGGTACTACACAATACATTGAACGATATTACACAGATCAAACCACTTTTTAAGCAAGACACAAACACCATCACCATACTGATTCCAGCTACCCAAGCTATCAGTTCTTTTCTTTTCCTGTCCCTTTTTCTCCCTACTCAGGAGCGAACACCCCAGGAAAGAGCTGTGATGTGACTGTTGTGTTATTGGTTTTTCTTGTTTTATTTTTCTTTTATTTGTGTGGTATTATGAATTGTTTTGATAGTCAGTTAACATCTGCCCAGATGTGCCAAAATCTTTAGAACTGCCCAGGTTTATGCCAAAATCTCTAAGAACTGTGAAAGTACCTTCAGGAAATAACAGGAGGACACCACTCCAAGTTGCCTTCATCGTGGACCATGGATTATAACAGACGAGTTGTCATCAGGAACTATGAACTGTTTAACCCTTTTGTTTTGATCCCAACGCAGGTCCCCCTAACCCACATTGAGACCAAAATGGGGGGATGTAGGGGGTCAAACCTATGGACAACCCTATGCCGCCACCATGCGGCCAAAACAATGCAGTACACCCTAACCTTTCAGGTGGGTGTGCCCAAACGCTAGCCTGAAGCCCCACCCCAGATGACCCCGGATGACGCCGGGACTTCAAAAGCACCCCCGCGGCATTATTCTGTCTTTCTGGTGGCGGCGTTAGCTGACCCATATAGAAACAACAAGTCTGTACAGACCCATAAGGGCCCTCTTCAGCCCACAACTAACCACCACGTGTTTTACGAAGACTATCTCCTGCGGCCGCGGTGATACCTAAAACAACAGTGTGAGTTAAAACTGTTCCGTTGGAACGACCAGAAGAACACTAGGAAACAGGCGGGTTTACCGAGAAACTGAACAGAAACCTGCCTTTGGACCAAGGACGTAAGCCGGTCGAGTTGTCCCCGACCGCAACCACTACACCCGGGAAGCAGGCGAGTTTACCTAGAAACTCAGCCTCTCGGACCGCGGATTGGACCCGACCGAGTTGTCTACGATCGGAAACCCCCCCGCACAAAATCAGCGAGCCCTTTGCCTTTTTCCTGCGATCTGAAGACCGCAGAGATCACCTCACCCGCTCCCCGAATGCCACAGGCGCGGAGCCTCCGTCTCGTGAGCCCCAGTCCGGAAAGGATTGGCTGCCCGCCATAACGACGACGAGCTACTGGAAACTAGCTGTCCCACAAGTGAGATTTTGGCATAATAATTACCTGGGCAGATGTTTAGTTTAGCATTACTTTTTAAAGTGTGAACAATACTGTTTATTTTCGATTCTGTGTTTGCTATTTTTGAACAAGCTGTGATCTATCTCTGTTTGTCCTCTCACCAACGGAGAGTCAGGACGTTCAGCTGGTCACTTCATTCAACGCTGCAGTGTGGTTTTTAAGTCTGCTGTATCTTTCTTTCTCCCCCCTTCGCGCTCAAGCGTGTTCTTTCCTCCTCTTCCTCTCCTGCACGCACGTACACACACGTTAGATAACCCTTATGGTGGTCTTTATTGGACATAATTGGTGTTAAGATCTTTGATAGAATCCCGTTTAAAGGAGCGAGTGATTTCGAAATCCCCCGCCCCAGTCTTCTTCTTGGCCCTTTGTTCTGAAATAGACGCCATGTTGAGTAACCGTGGTAGCTACTTCCCCCTACCGGGTGGAATTAGAATAGCCTAGCCGGCAGCCATTTTGTGGCATTAATAACCTGTTTTCGATCGCCATCTGGTGCCTGTCGTCCTAAGTCACGTGGGAGTTTCCCCCCCGTCCCTTTCCTTGCTTCGCGTCACACACTCACTCACACACACACACACACACACACACACACACACCCCCCTCACACACTCACTCACATACACATATACACACTCACTCACTCACACACACACACACACACACACACACACACATTGGTTCATGGCTGTATAAATAACAATGTTCTAGACGTTTTCTTTGATTAAGTGTATTTGCTTTATGCGTATAAAACGGATGTTTCCTTAAGTTTCATTGTGTTTAAAATAAATGTTCTTATATTGTAACTAGAAGTGTTTGTGATTTATTTGTGTGGATATTATTGGAGTGTCAACAATCAACAAGTAGAAGGATTCTGTAGCCTTCAGAGTTTAAGATCATATTACCAAATTTATAATAGTAATTATTTGATTACATTATTATATGGAAATGATCATTGAGACTAGGATTTATTAATGTTGATTCCTTTAACTGAACATTAAAGTAATCAATATTTAAGAATAAACCATTGATTAAACGAGACAATTTGCTATTATTTTTCCATTCTTAACTGAATGGTGGTGCCCCTTTTGAACTTTAATAAACTATTAAAGTATTATTAATCATCAGATTAATTTCTAATAGCAGAATTAATCTGAACCACCTGTACCCGCTACATAGTAAACATTATAAAAGGAGAATTTTGATTTTTTTTTTAAATAAATAATTTAACTGAAACAAATACCGAATGGTTATGACCTGGACCAGTGAATCTCTGTTTTGTTTAGTTATTTATTGTGGATTGGTTGACGTTTTTTGGTATATCTGTTCCATTATTTTGTGATTATTTATTGTTTAAGGCCGTCAAGTAGCCGATAAAGGACACTGCTATATACTGTATGGGTAGGACCACAAAATAAGAACAATATATCTGAGTCGCTTTAAATGTTGCAGAGGATCCCATTTGTTTTACTTTTATTGCATTTAACTTTTTTATGTTTCTATTATTTTAACATGTTCCAAAAATTTAATAAAATATTTAAAAAAAAGTGTGACCAAAAAGTTTAATTCGTTATTATTGTTAACTCAAATCAAAGCGTAGTGAGTTCATTAATCAGGCCCAGAAAAGTAGCAACAGTAGTGTAAACTACATTTTCAGTCAGAGCCACATAAAGACTTGCCATAACTGCAAAACTGGTAGAGAACTTTTTGGGACACCAGCAAACATGAACGTGAGATAAAATGTGTAATGTGTCCTCACGTGTGTAGGCAGGTAGATGTCATAAACAGCCCCAGAGTCCACATCCACGGCGTGGAAGCCTGAAAATGAGCCGTAGATGACCTTTAACCTCTGTCCCTCCTCCACGGTCAGGTCCACCAGCAGGGGCTTGTGCACCAGGTCACCGAATGACTGAAACAAACACATCAGAAATCAGCTTTTAACCCTTATTGTTCAATCAGCAGCAGCCTGGGCATCAGATCAGTAAATATTTGCCATGGCAGAGATTCAGTGATAGCAATTGTACAAACAGTTTTCAATTAATCTAAAGTGAATCCGACACATTAATGATATAACTCTCTACGAAACCCTTCTGGATAATAATACAGTCACAAAATAAATAATTAATTCACATTTCAATACAGACATAAATACAACATAGGCATTGGAAATACCCAGGTCACCGAACTAACTTTAGAAATGTCATACTGTTCCTGAAACATGTGCTAAATTAAATCAATACATACTTCAGCTAACAAGCTAAGTAGCTACTGTTCTGAAACTGACTCACTTTGAAGGCCATGAACTTGTGGTAGGGCTTGGGCGCCCAGGCGTAGACCTCCACCGAGTTCTTCAGAGCCAGGACCAAGAATTTGATCCTCTCATATTTCACTGAGAAACAAATTTCAAAACCAAACATTAGTACAACAGCAATCATTTTAAACTACATAGCACCTGATTGGTAAAATCACGAGAGGGGCAGAGAAGTTATGTGATTTCTCAAGACACAGTAGCCGTTGGACAATAGATGTTTTTGGTCCAACACTATACAGATAGTATGTCATGTTATTAAGAAGGTTAGAATTGGGGGGGTTAAAGCTAGTTTATAACATTTTCCTCCAATCGATCTCATTTGTCAGATAAACTTAAGCAACATCTTTTCCCCACAAATGCTGATTTTATCTTCAAATTTGGAAAGCCCTGTAAACTCCACACGTGTTGGTTCAGCCTGAACATTTTTATCAGGCAAGGATTTAATGGACACACGTGAATAAAACTTTAACAGGAAATTGATTTAGTGACAGACAGCTCTGGTCAGTGGAGAGGGGTTTCCAACAGGAATTTCTGCTCTTTGCCTAGTAGCACTATACCAACACCAAGGACATTCTGAAGTTTAGACACGGCGTAACATGCCCACTCCGATGTCCTTATCGACTTATTACTTAATCAAGGGCTTTCCTTGCATCGTGTGTCATTGGGATGCTTGTCACGTAAACATACACCCCTGCTATGTTAAACCGAGTTAGTGACGTTCGTAAAACTTAAGAGTCGCCCGTTTGAATGCAGATAAGTCTTGGTTTATTGTTGATGGGTAAAATGCAAACATAACAAAGCAAATGTGGCCAGCTGACCAGACACCATCATTACATAACTAAAGGGTTGACATTAATGAATGAATAAGTGATGAACGTTAATGCTTTTTGTACACACGCTGTGTTTACTGTAGATCCCAAACTTAACCCTCTCAAGGCTTATAGCTTAACACAACTTAAATTGTTTTGCCTTCATTTGATATGTTACAGCAGAGGAAAAGAGAAAGAAAAAAATGGTTCAAAGTCAGAATTTAACCAGAATGTTGCAATTACATGGTATGCATCCTAGACCAAACAGGGAAGCCCAAACATGGACATCTGGTCACATTTGCTGTATGTTTGCCGAAACTATTTGGGGGAAATCCCTGATAGTGCAGTTTTTGAAAAACAAAGGCTGTGAGAATTTGACCTACCAACTTTGTAGTGGACGCAGCCCTCCAGGTCTCCTACGGTGGTCCAGCCCTGTTTCTTCTCCACCTCGGGGTCGTTGTGCAGAATCTTGTTCCTCAGCCAGGACAGGTAGTACACACGGAGCTTGTTCTTCTTACCTGGCGGTGATAGAAAAAGGTTAAATTAAAAGATATAAAGTTCTCCTAAATTTTTAATTTGCTATGGTCATTGCTAACTTTGCATTTGCGAATTTGCATATCGTCACCCTTTGCAGGCCCTGATGAAGGCTGGTCTTACAGTTAAGTTATTCTTCATGCCATACAAATGTTGCCGGAGTTTTGAACTCTTCAAACTTTGTTGATAGTCGTTTTAAAGTAACCCCAAAAGCCACTTATAATGTCCTAATTGGCTGCAGAGTGCTTGCTGAGACTTCAATCTACCCTGCAATGATTCTCATGTCTTTATTTGACATTAGTCTGAACGATTTCAGTCTCATGTTTGCTGTTGCGATGGTAAGTCCAGAATTAATACATCTATTATTTAGAAGACCCTATGGTGGGGTTTTCTCTTCCGCCATGTGTGTCTGCAGTGTTTTGCAACATTTTGGGAAGTTGGTGATTATGAATGAATGTGGGTCAAGTTTGGACAAAACAACATGTGAAAGAACACCGTGTGTCAGTGTGCAAATACATGCAGACAGAACCACAATAAATGGCCTCCAACCCGTCTTTTTTACTGTACTGTTGCAAACCATAATAATTATAAAATTTGTTTCTCTTTTGGTAGTTTTATGTTCTTATGATATAAAAAGAAAATAATGACCTCCTTGCCTAGGTGAAATCCATATCTGTTTGTGAACAACGTAAACAAAAGTGTACATTATATGGTATGAATGGTATATGGTCAGAAGCATTCCGGATGGACAAGACTCTGAATAGTGCACTCTCTTCAGGCATTCTTACGTTGGCATTTCCATGACGGGTTCCATGGAAGGAAACTGACGTGTGTATCTTTGTGTTGGTTCCTTCCATCATGGAACGCTCAATTGTGCCAACATTGCATGTCGTACACACACATGACGTGGTCTTGCCAAGCTGAGATTTACTCAACGTCCGTTTAGCTCAAAATATTTATTGTGACACTGTGTGTGTGTGTGTGTGTGTGTGTTTTAGTGCAAAATTGAAAAAGAAGAAGTAAGAACATTGATGAACTTTCAATATGAGAAATCTAGGAACTAAAGTGTGTGTGAATTAAAATAATTATGCAATACAATACAGACACAACAACTTGCATAAAGATATATATATTTTGTAGCAGCTTTTGTTGTGTATTTGCAAGAGTGTGTGTGTGTGTGTGTGTGCATGACCCAGGAAGTGAAGTAAATCAGGCAAAACACACACAACCACATGCACATGCCCGCACACACACACACACACACGGCTGATGAGCTGTTGCAGCAGGATAAACAGAAGTGAAACTGTTTGTCAGTCTTATGATCCAGACTATATTATTTAGATGTTACTTTGTGGCTGTGAATGCAAGTGTGTGTACTAGTATGCCTATGCAAATTTGCATGCATGGTTCTATTAGTATTTTTAGTAGTATTAGTATTTTCTTTGTATTTTTTGTTTTTACAACATCTTAGTGATCAATTCCTTATCCGAGTGGTACTTATTTGGCGGCACAATGTTTTCTTTAATATGAGTGTGCATGTTCTTGTGCCTGACTGTCTGTGTGATTGTACCTGATATAGTGACCAGGACGTTGAGTCCCTCCAGGACGTCCATCTGCTGGAAGCGACGTCGGCTGATCAGAGGGTAAACTTTCCCCTGGCCGCTGCGGTCCAACAGCATCAGACCACTCTCTGTTCCCACCAACAGGTTCACTCCTACACACACACACACACACACACATACACATTTAGGAGAACAACAACATCACCACCGACCACAGCTGTAAAAGCAGAATGCGGTCTGGTCAAACAGATGTAGAATACAGGTCCATTGGGGCTTTGCTGCCACCATGTGGCAATGATTTTCATCGCTATGACTTATATTAAAACAGACAGAAAAGTAAAAATATAAAATCCTTAAATAAATAAAATAGTAGTTAAGTAACTGACTAGCCAATATAATGGTTAAGTCAACAGATTACCTCATTTCAACAGTTGTGGTTTGTTAAATGTCGCTAGTGTGTTTCTTAAAATTCAAACCATCTTTCCCACTAGCCCCCTTGCTGCCTGTTGCCCCTTTTCTTCAACATACCACCAATTCTGACCCAAAGCCCCTCATAGCATCACACAGCCTTGACAGCCATCTTGTTACATTGTTTTCTCAGCAGTGTATTTACCCCAGAGGGCAGCACAGAGGATCTCAGAGTTGAACCTCTTCTTGTATTTGCGGATCTCCGGTGTGTCGCTCTGGGGGCGGGTGTTGACTGGGTTAACGTTGACCACCGAGCCTTTCCGAGACGGGTCCAGCCTCAGCGCCTCTGCCAGCCGGGCAGCGTCGTTCGCGTAGGCTAAAAGGTCAAAGGGAAGGGCTTAAGGTAGGACAGTGGAATAGGATGCAGAATTTTACCGGGCAGAGGGTTGGGGGGTCAGCAAATGGTCAGCATTAAAAAAGGATGAATGCATCTCCTTTGTTTGCTCTTGAGAACAGAGTCTGGAGGAAAACAAGCATAAGTGGGCCATTATCCAAGGAAATGAGTCCAGCAACTGATATACTCAAAACTACAAAAATCGGAAACAATTGTCTGTCAACATTTCCTTCATATTGAAACCAGTGGTTTTAGGTCACTAAGTTCAGAGCAATAGAGAGACCGATTAAGAAAAGTTTTTGATTTCTTATTATAAGATCAATTATGATACATAAGCTAAGCAACCTCAGAATTGTTCTAAAGCAGTGGCATCATATTACCATTCCTCTCAAATTGCCATCAGCAGGATACATCTTAACTCATCAAATCAGCGATTAAATGCAGACTGAACAATCTAGTGTTCTTAAGGGGTCAACGGCTGGCCGGCAGCTGCATCAGGTGAGGTAATGGCTCAGCATACCAGAGACATTAAGGGTGGAGAGATCTGGCCTTGAAGATGAACAATCCTCTGAGGGATCATGGGAACTCCAGGACTTCCTTGATAAGACAGCGTTGTTTATAAACCGTGGCAGCTAACAAGCTCTGCAGCCTTGGTGGGCAGAGCGTTGTCACACTGATTTTGGTTTGGTGTTGAACTTTTAAAAAATTTTCACATAATCTTATTCTGGTCTTGTTCCAGAAGAGACCTAAAACTACTGTGGATTTTGCAACAATGAACACTGCTGAATGGTCAGATGCAAGATTAATGAGAATCTTACACTTTTTGCATTTTATGGGATACACTAAATATTTTATTTTAGCTAAATAAAATCGAATAGCCGATAAATAAAGTTAAAGCTGTTATTATTGTCTAACCTGACTGTCCTGGTTTTATCCACTTCTGATTTCCCAAAACTTAGATTTTCCAGAATATGTGCAAGAATAAGGGGAATAAGAAGAAGAAGAAGTGCAAATGGGAAGCAGCTCACAAGAACTCAAAGAACTTCCTTCGTTTCTGAAACCATTGGCCCCCTACATTTTAAGATCGTCCAGTTTGTCGAATGTAAGTTATAAAAAAAATACTTTAAGTTCGAAATGGCGTGACAGCACTTACCAATATTGTTTAGGGCGCTGCCTTGGGACGTAGAGACTTGGAGGAGGCGTGGGTCGATGAACGGAGTGAAGGAGGAAGAAGACTTGTGTTTCTGCATGTTGTTACTAGACTGGCTCTACAGTGAGATAGAGTACGAGTTAGTGCTGGTGACAGAATAGCACAACGCTAAATGCGTTATCAAAAAAAACATATTTACAGCATTAAATGCCTATTTAAAATGGTAAGAAAAATTATGTTAAATGATAAAAATCAATGTAAACAATTCAAACAACAATGCAGTCAAACAAGCAGGCAAACTGAGGTATTTCTGTATGTGTTGCATGCAAATACAATGGGCATACATTTGGAGGGTAAAATTATAAATACTGAGGACAAGCGCAAAAACAATGGAGGAGAGTAAAACATAAGGAGTGCTGCTGACGAAAAAGACCAAAGGGGGAAGAACAAAAACGCATAATAAAAAAGTATTTCCATGGGAGACTTACTTACTCGTAACTGCCATTTTTGCTATGATCTACTGTCTGGGGAACGTGAGAATACGAATTGTTGCTAGGAAATAGGCAACATCAAGAAATAAAAATGAGATTTAGATATTTAGAAAAAACGCTTGTAAAACCACAACTACACTCAGAGGACCAACTAATCTGTTGGAATCGTAAACACAAAACTCACTGATGCGGGATAGGACTAAAGCTGTAAATCCTTCCTAAAGTACTTTTTTTAATTTTAAACCAAAGTACTTAAAAATAAATAGAAGTAATACTGGGGGAAATTATGCTGTGCGTTTACCATATGGAGTACAACTAACATCTATGCTATTCTTTCAAAAATGATCCCTAAAATGCCGTTCTCTTCCAACACGACCACCATTTCTCTGCAGAAAGCCTATGTCAATAGATAAAAACAAAACAAGGAATAGTCCGTAGGCCATGTAGAGCTAGAGAATGATCACCAATGCCAGTAGTGACCAGAAGAGGGTGCCCTACCAAATCCAAGGCAGACCTACAGTCCATACTTCCCTGCTATTTATTATGGTAGAAAAACATTTAGGATGTATCCATTCTTGTGGTCAGATTAGGTATGCCGAAACCGAACCGTTAACCAAGAACAGAGGTAGGTATTGAACCGTAGGCCATCTGTATTGCTGTAGAAAATGGCACCCCTAAGTACGTTGTCTGTTTTTAGGGCTTAGTGGACATACCTCCATGAGGATGCCAAGCTTGTCCAGGGGACTCTGGGGGGACATGGTGGGACTGGCCAGGCTGGAGGTGGAGGGGGAGTTGGATGCAGAGGAGGAGGGGGAGGATGAATGGTGGCTCTGCTGGATGAGGTCTGGGAGGTGGTGTATGCGGCCAGCAAAGCCGTTCCTGTCCGCGTGCTGCTGCTGCTGCTGCTGTGTGGGGTGATGGTGGTGGTGGTGATGATGGTGGTGGCTGGGGGGGAGGTGACCGAGGCCTAGGCCAGAAACAGAGCCTGGACTCGGGGCAAAGCCCGCGAGCAGGCCGGGGATCTGGGCTTGTCCCGGGCCAGGGCAAGGGCCAGGACGCTTTCTGTTGTCACCTGCACTCTGGAAGTAGAAAGACGGGTGGTAGACGACTTTGGGTCTAGATAAGTTCCTGATGAGTTCAGGGGAAGGGAAGGTGTTAGCTAGAGCAAAGGGCAAGCTACAGTGGCTAGTCTACAGGCGGAAAGAGAACTGTTTGTTAGTAGTCAATGATATTCGTTATGTTTGCAGAATTCAAAGCTATGATGTTTTATACCTAACCAACGCTAAGCCCCTACACTTTGTAAAACTAGGCTGATCTCCAACGGCCACAAGTTAGAGAAGAACAGAACATGATCAACACAGACACAAACAAAATGGAAAAAAACACTTGGGATATGAATAAACAAAATACACAACAGAACAACTAAAATAATGAGGTAAATGATTGGCGTGTTGGATTTTTTCTTTTGTCCCAATACCTGTCGGACGACCAGCGTGCTGGCTTTGCAGGGCGTCGAACCCGCGTCACTCTCGCCTTCATCGTGAACTATCATGGTCTTCACCGACTCGGTTTCTCCATTACTCAACCTGGAAGAACTGGAAGACAGAAAAAGGACTACTCACAAACACAAACATAATTGTATTTTGGAGTCAATCTGGAAAATAGCTTTGTCGTGTTTTTCACTGGTTAGAACATAAGGAAAAACGATCTCTATATTTCCTATTTCCGGGATTCATGTAAACCAACAGATAGTTCTGTTTGAGAGGAATTTGACCATTTCCTTCACATTCTAGTAATGACTGGTCCTTGTTGTTGCAACATCAATGAAAATAATATGAGATCAGATGTTAATGTTGTGTACTTACACAGCTCTGGAGTCCTCTGGTCCAGAGGTGGACTCTTCTCCTGCCTCCTGGTCAACCTCTTCGTCATCATCTTCATCGGTGGTGTCAGAGTCATCACTAGAGGATGAATAATCTGTCACCTTATTCGGGGGACGGACGTCATCCACCGCGCGCAGCTCCTTGGCCAGAGCCGTCAGGTCCTAGAGTTCGAGAGGTTAAAATTTAAAAACCTGGGTTTAAAAAAAAATAATTTTATCCTACTGATTCCTATTTTTTTTCCATTCTTCATCCGGGCATTTTGTTTAAAAAGAGTTAAGCTAATATTTCATTAAAGATTTGCAGGATGAAAATCCATTTGAAAAAAGGAAAGCAGGAAACAGGAAGCTGCTAGAGAAAGGAAGAGTGGCTATGACAGCCAATGAGAAGCGAG
Source organism: Ammodytes marinus (assembly GCF_949987685.1). NCBI lineage: Eukaryota > Metazoa > Chordata > Actinopteri > Uranoscopiformes > Ammodytidae > Ammodytes > Ammodytes marinus. The sequence continues at coordinate 24,690,605 of NC_137216.1, forward strand.
GAAAGAGATGACTGTCGAAACAGCTGATGCTCTTCAAGATGCTGCAGATAAGGTTAGTGGATTAATTCTAATAAGCAGACAGTTATTAGAGCTGCAAAGATGAAAAAATTATAAACAGTATAGAAGAAGAAAATGTAAGATCTTGATCAAGGTTAGAAAAGACATGAGTTAAGATGGCCACCGCCCAGGCCAGTGAAGAGAAAGCAAAGCGATAAAGTGCATAAAACCCTTCAGCCAGTGAGTTCAATCCCAAAATGCAACAACCATTTTCGTAGTCATGTCATTCCATTGGATGGTGAGCAGATCACATGACATAATCCAAAAGGAGTCAGTTTATTATCATTTGGCCACGCCAAATCATCAAACACACACACACACCATCTTTCAACCAAACCCAAAGCAGCATCTCATCATGTACTTTGTCTACACGCACACACACAAGTTCTAGATCTAGATCTATCCCAGCTAGCGAGCTACTGGCTAGTCGGCTAGCGTTGAGTCAACTCTCACCGCTGGTTTGCTCGGCCTGACCAAGTCCTTCCTCTCCTCTGTTTTTTTCCCAGCATTCTCTGGCCGTTGGAGGGGTGAGCCCTCCGATTTGGAGGACGCTGAAGGAGGTGGAGGTGAAAAGGTGAATGTTTGTGTAGCTCCATTACTAAACTGTATGTTTAAAAAGTGGTATTCAGTTCAGTCATGTTGTCCACCTCTAGCATGTTGTTAAAGCCTCTGGAAACCTGGTCTTAAATAGTAAAAATCAATATATGAAATCAAAGTTGGGTGTCTCACTAAGCTTTAACAAAAATCTGATTGAAAATAAATGTTCATAAATATTCTCAAAGTTGTTGTTTTTTTAAGTAAAACTAATTTTTTTTTAATGTCCAGACCGTTTGACAGGACTGTGTGGCCGTATTAAACGTTCTCCATGGCAACAGTCATTGTTTTTATAGAACTTTGGGAGCAGAGAACTGCTGCGATTGGTTCAAATGACTTACTGTGTCATAAGAACCAGAGCCCAGCCTGGTCATCTAAACCGAATTTCTGTAAAGTTTATCAAACTTAATGACAATATCTTTCATTTGGATTGATAATATGCCTAACTTTTTTCAGAGGCTTACTGTAATGCAATTACATAGTTAGAAGGATTTTGTAGATGTTGGTGTCCAGTGGCTTTAAAGTGCAGATTAAAGTTAAAGTGTGTGTGGTGGACTCACAGCGGGCCCTGAACCTCTCTCCAGAGCCACAGTGTGACCCGGGCTGAGAGCTGGAGTTACTGGAGCTGCTGGAGGAGCTGGTGCCTCCACTGCCACTGTTACTGGTCGCCCTGGGGACCAGCTTCTCCACTCGCTCCCACAGCAGCCGGGGCTCCGCTGCACTGTAGGGGCCAACAGACACCCGGTCAAGACCATCGGAGAGATTAAGTGACTTTTAACTGCTACGATAGCCGCACAACGTAGACTCAGACTGTACTATGTGATTGGATTTGAAAACATTCTAATTTTGCACATAGGCCTACATGTATTTTAGTTATTTATACTGCTGTTACTTTCATCATCAGGGATTGTGTAAAAATCAATCATTTGAATAAACAGTTTTTTTTTTCTTATAGAAAAATGTGTGCAATTGTTTTGGTCTCTTTTACAACAACAAAAAAATGCTGCAATGCCCTTCACATGCTTGTTAATACAGATGAAGTGACATAATGGGCACACATACTACTCATAAACCGTGCTGTAAGATTTTAATTTTAATTTTAATAGGTGGTCAAATAATTAATGTATAATTTAAAAAAATAATAGACAATAAAATATTCTGTTTAACGTATAAAACACTTCTTTGTCCTTCACATTACATTTAAAGTCCATAATGAGGATTACAATTATGCTAAATAAGTAATAGTAGTCAGTTGTTGTTCTAGAGAGATATAAGCCTGCAGGGTTAGAGGAAGGGAGAGATAATAAATCTCATGAGAAGACTTAGTGGTTTGGAGATAGAAAACTATGTATCACAAGGTTAGAGGACTAACACAACTCCATAGACAAACACTATAGCAGTGAGTGCAATGAGTGCAATCCTCTATGTACACAACTTTCCCCATCATCTTCTTTCCCATTGTAATTGATAGAGCTAATTTTATGTAACAGTCTGTTCTTTATTGTATCGTAAATGTATTTATTATAACTTTAATATTCTTTTTTAAATATAGGCCTAATCTTTTGCAAAAATACAGATTTTTTTTAAGCATTTGAATTTGTATCTCCTAAAGTTTTATTTTACCGCGATGACTCAATCCACAGTCATACATCATACATGTTACACCAAACAAATCCCACTGTCATTTCCATAGAAACTCATTCTCCTCCTAATCAGCGGGGTGATGACAGTTTACCTGGCAGCGTTCCGTTGCACAGCCTGGTTGCCGTGTGAGGGGTTGCCGAGGTGATGAGGCGAGTCTCGCCTTGACAACACGGGGGACCTTGATGTAGTCCTGACAGGAACCTTTTGTGATAAAGACAGTGACCGGCTCACACACACACACTCGCAGTGTGCATGAGTGTGCTTGGTAATAGTGCAGCGAAGACATGGAATTCACACAACACACCAGAACCTTCCATAAAGCTCCCTGTAAAGGCTTTGCAGTAGCATCACAACAGCAACCCTGGTAATATGTAGCTCCACTGGAGAACTTCTCAAGGAATGGCTTACTACTTACACTAATTGAGCAAACAATCTAATCAAGATTAAAGGTGGATTCAGAAATTCTGAAGATTGCTTGTTATAAAAATCAGTGAATATCTCTTCACGATCCGCTATCTGTCCGCACTATGCGTGTGCTGAAAAGAAAAATATTGTTAGTACACAGCCTATGCTCTGTAAACGGGCATGTTGCAAGCTATGGTGGCACCCCTTTATTTACACAACCTTTGTTTACAGTGTTTTCCCTTTGTTTACCAGTTTACAGAGTCTAGGCTGTGCATTAACACTGGATTTGTTGTCAGGGCACACACTGTAGGGACAGGAGGCTGATCATGAGGAGAATTTCACTGATTTTTATTATAAAATATTTTTGTCAACAAGCTTTCACCAGAATCACTGACTTCACCTTTAAATGAAAAAAACATTAAGTCAACAAGCCAGATGAAATGAAAAGCCTGATAAGACAGACTTGTATCCAAATGTTTCGAACAAACTATACCCTCTTCATGTTACCAAGCATGATTATTCAATTTGTTTAATACAAGGCACTCTGCTGTCACCTTTCACCAGCTAACAATGTCCACGCCCCAGGGCACCACTATCAAACAAAACTATCATATCCTGTAGTCACTAGTCACACACAAACTCATAGGTTTCCCCACTTCCTGAGTCACATATAAACTCAGTAAAGCCCATGCAGACCATTTGGTAGCTCAACATAACCCAGCACAGCGTTAGCACACAGCAGCCAAAATAGTTAAGAATAAAATAAACAGCCATGATTTTGCTTTGTTTAGGAGTTGAAGAAGTGAGGGACAAATGGAAAAGATGTGGACTGATGTTAATGAAAGGTCGATCTTTCCTTTAGTAAGAGTTTTCTCCTATTTCAAGACTTGAAAGATGTTTACCACTTTTCAGGTTGTCTTGGCAAGGTTGTGGTTGGGTTTAGGGTTACTTTGTTTTGGTGGGTGGGCAGCTCACTTTGGCTCTGTGGCCTGAATTAGATCTTTCTTACATTTCTGAATTCTGAAATACCCACATTTTGAGTTGTACCACACCGCCTTCCTATACTTAACATACTATGCATTTTTCTAAATGCAGCATCCTCCTCCCAACTTTTGCTTATTTTTCTCTCCTGCTGTAGTTATTTTTATGAGCATTTGTGGTTGTAGTAGAAGGCTAAATTGGACTGGTGAGGGTAGAAAAAGCAACGTGAGACATAGAGAAAGATGCCTCAACTTTAACTAGGAGTAGGCAATGTCACAGTAACCCACTGGCTGGGTTATGAAGAGGTCAGAATAATTTTTTGGTTAGTGTTAATAAAAATAGGCCTCACTTTATGTCAACACTGATTCACAGAGTAGATTAACTTCCTCTTGCTCATGATAGTCTGTGACCGTGTATCAGGGGGGAATAGATTCAGAACAATATAACAACTTAAGGCCCCTGAATCTTGTGGGGAGAAGTGATTTAACACTGCCAGCTGAAAAGGAACCTTTTTTTTTTATATAATTTAATGTGGATTTATTAAAACATCTATAATTCCCCTTAAAAGCTTTTTCCTCCCTGCACTACAAGGAAGGAAAATCCAATAAAAATAAAAGTGAGTTATTGTTAGCTTAAAGAATCAGGCAGAGGGTGGGAAGCTATTAAAGTAATTAATTGAACAGTTCAAGATAATAGTTGGATCTCTTCAGGACAATCAGATCCTGTTTGGTAAGTTAACAATTTTTTGTCAAAATCAGTGAATATCTCCTCACAATCCACTACCTGTCCGTATTGTGTTTGCTCTGACAAAAATACCTAAAAGGTAGCGGGGTTGTGAGGAGTTATTCACTGATTTTGACAAAAAAAAAAAAAAAAAAAAAAAAAAAAGCTTTCTTCAGAGTGCACTGACTCAATCAACCACTGCTGCCAAAACTACATCTAGGTCTTTTTTAATTTTCTGTCCTTACCCTGGGCGGGACCTCGTCTGAAGGGGCCCGTTCATTGGGTGAGGGCCTAGGCTTGGGCTGGGGCTGGGAGTGGGGCTGTGGGTCAGTGCGTGCAGGCGTTGATGAGGAGGAGGAGGAGGATGGTGATGAAGATGGAGGGTGATGGTTGTGTTGTTTGCGGAGGGCTTCCTGGATGTTGTTGTGAAGCTGCAGGTTTTCAAAGCTAGGGGCGAGCGGCTCGGTGAAGGACTGCGACCGCAACACAACGGGCAGAGTGGCCGTGTTGGAGTTTGACAAGGCCACGCTGCCGCTGCTCTTTAAGGCAGCCACGTGGGAACGCACCTTTTTCACAGACAAACAGAAACAAAACGGAGGGAAGGAAGGGTCAGTCTGCATGCAGTGCACTCTAACAAGGACCTCAGGATTTCTTTAGGGGTTTTGATTGGAGCCATACAGGAACCGTAAATATATTCTCACTTTTAAAGCTTCAAGAAGACTGACATGCAGCTTCTACGGTCACGTGATTCAGACATGAATATGTAATACTAATGTTAATGGTTTTACTATTGAATGCTGCCCTCTTTTTATGAATTTTCAATGTAAGTCTATTTTATTTTATTTGTCTATTATGTCTGTTCACACGTCAACTACAATAGTATCTTCATTACAGGGCCCAGGACGGGCACCCGCAAGTGGCACCAAGGGGGTAAACATTTCAGTCCCCAATGTGTTGAAGCACTGGGCCCCAAACGGCGAGGAATCTGTGCGAGTTGCCGGACAGCTTATTATGTCTGTTTTAATGTGTAACATACCACGATTTATGGAGAACGATATCTCGCTTCCATGTATGCCGAGGGTGTATTATGGTGCATCAGTGATTTTAAAATGTATTTTTAACATTGAAGCCTTAATTAATGACCACTGCATGCCCCTACTCTCAGTAGTGAATTAAGTTCCCTTAAAATATGTATGTGCACAAACATAGAATGACAAGGCTTTACGTTGGGGCTCTTAATAAATTCCTTCTTAGAGGAGTGCTGTGCATTGCCAGTGCTTTGCTGGATATTCATATCAGCCCTTCAGTTGGCATGGATTAAAAAAATGTAGAGATTATAATATTGTGATACACCCATTATGGAGCTCTTAAGAAGCTTGGTGTATGTATTTAACCTTGTGCTGCTGCAGCCTTAAATCTGACAGCATGCAATTCACACTTTTTCCCTGTTGAAAATGACAAAGGTTGGAAATGTTACAGGTCAGACTGAGCAAGGTCGCTGCCGTGACTTTTACATTACAGTGACCCTGGAGCTTATTCAGACATGATTCTGATAGAAAATTGCCTTTGCATTTATGTAACGAGGTGCATGTCTGAAAGGGGCTAGAAGGGTTCTCAAGGATTTTTCTGTGAAGCAACTCTATTCCAGAGACTTTGAATCTTGGTCATCTTTGCTCAGAGCTCCTCTGATAATCAGGAGGTAGGATGCATTTCAAACTATTATTATTACTGCTGTAGCAGCTGATCTAAATGATATTATTGTTTGTTTCAACTCGGAGGGACTTAATGGTGAAACTGGCCACTCTAGTGTTTTCTTGGAGGGAAACCCAGAGGACCGTTTTGCCTCAGTGGTATGTAGTTGAAGGTATGACTTTAAATCATCAGCAGAACCCCTAAAGAACCCATGTTTTTAGAGTGCAATAGGAGAAGATAAGGAACACTCACATAATATAAGTATGTACACGTTGTAACTGTTGTTACTCAGGCTGCAACTTAAGTGAAGAACACAATGTGGTAATAGCTATTATTCCCATATTCAAATAACTTTTTTTGGTGGGAAAAGGTGCAGCCAGTGCAACAAAAGGCATCATGTCATACTTTTAATATTTGAGTGTCACAGCACAGGGGGAATAAAAAAATAAATAACATATATACATTTAAGGCAGTTACAGCAACAAAAAGCAAAGACAGTGGAATGGTGAGATGAAGCTGAGTGGATCCCGAGACGAACATGGGTTGAACTCTTATTGTGACTAATTTTAAAATGTTTGCATATTTATGATCATCTTTGATTACATTTAGGAAATAATTTGGTTTTGTTATACAGTCTGTATAGCCTATATATATTTTTTATTTAAATTTTTAATGTGAGTCTCACCAATGTTAAGCCTCAGGAGGACTCAGCTTCATCATCAGTAAACAAGCATGACGATGAATTGTTTTAACAAGGCATGGACACGGGCTGCCATGCAAACTTTCATGTAGGCAGAAACACATATAGGTGCATGCAACCATTCATGGATGGGGCCAAAACGCTTGCGACTGCGGTCCACATCACCTTAACCTTGATCTTCCCCTAACCTAAACCAAGAAGCTCAACCAAAGAGTAATGGGTAAATATGAGAGTTTCATTAAGGAAGCCTCTAACGAACAACTGAGTTTGTCATTCAGGTGCGAATACATATTCAACATTTAATTGTAAATAAAATGTCTTTTAAAATACACAACTTATTCCAACGGCTGAAAACTGGGTCCAGCACCTTAACTCCAGCCTGTTTCATAACCGTTTTCCATGGTGAATGTACAATGACTGCAAATTCTTGCCACTCGGAAATCAAATTAGTTCAGACTTCAGTTTTCAGTGAAGTATTTAACGATGTTAAAACACAACGCCAAAATGACGAGTTAATGAGAGAAAACTGATGAATCCATTTGAAACATTATGGCGAATGATTAATAACGCATGTAAATGACATCATCAAACCCTTTTGACCAAGTTACACCACCGCTTTTTTGTGTCATTTAATCTTTGTGACATATTCAAAACAGATTGACTTCAATGAACTGTGATTATTAATACTTAGAGGGTTGAATCCTTCGCCAAGAAGATGACTAATACTGCCTGAGTCATCTGGGTGCCCATGAATTATGGATATTTTTAATCACCAGCACACAATGAGGATGTACCGCATGTAGAGCAGAGCATGTACCAAACCTCCTGACATACCACCAATTCATTCAGTCATTATCATTTTCACGCAAACACACACAAATGCACACTTGCGGGAAAAAGTGAAATAATTACACATTCGGATATGTTATCTTTTGTTTGCGTTGACGAGTGGGAGGGCAACCTGTCAATCAAAGAGTTAATCACAGGAGAGGAGTATAGAATCAGGGCTGTGATCATTTCATTTTCATTGCCGCAAAAAGATTAGAAAAAAATGGGAGAGTTCTTTCAGATTAAAAAAATATATATTTTTCAAAACATTCACAAACAACCGCTTTGTGGTGTCATAGAAAAGCTCTTCTGTCTGAACATGAGCGTTCTGGGACTTTTTATAATTGAATGCAGCAATTGAAATGACTTGACGACAACCCTGAAGTCAAAAAAGAGCTTAGAGAAGTTCAACAACAGCAGAGTCTGATCCATTATCTAGAAGAAGAAAAAACATTGAAGGGTTGAACCTCAGATGGAGTTAAAGGAGGAAGAAATCCCAGAAAAGAAGCACAACTAATGCACACATCTCACACATAAAAAAAACACTAATACAAGTTTCAAACCAAAGCGCAAGAGTTAAACACTCAAGTATTTTGAGATCACCTGAAAGAGAGAGAACCATAAACCCAAAATGGTCAAAACCCAGGCAACATCTAGAGTCAGTTGAGATGTGAGGTTCTGCCACATGATACTGAAGCTAGAAACCAGGCTGATTTTCTTGTTTACTAAATAAAGTGGCATTCTGCAGATACAAGGTTTTCAGTTAACTTGATACCAAGCAGTGACTGCTGCAAAGTGAATGACAGCCTCATAAATCCATTCACTGTTTGCGGGAAGTGGCACTCTGGCAGTGTAGATGGGTAGCATCCGCAGAACAAAATCTAATCAAGTCCGTTCACATAGGAAAATGGTCTAAGTTTACAACCTAAAAGAAAAGCTTTAAGGGTTGAAAAAGTCAATTGCCACAGAGTACGCAGCCGACGAAAAACTGCAAGTTCACCCACAATGACAAGAACCATTGCAGTTCCATATGTATGGAAGAATGTATAGTGAAATAAACAGTGAGGCCTTAATGCCTTGATCTGTCTATAAAGCTACCACACAGATAACCCCTGCAAGAGCAAAAGCAGATCGCACATCCCACCGACTCAAAATACTGCCTGTGTGAAACAGCTTTGAAATTAAATTAAAGGGGAATCATTCAGATAACTGGGGGAGAGAGTGGCGTGAAGACATCATTGTTACCTGTGGTTCCACAGGCCGGTGCATGGCGGCGGCGGCGGCGGGCACGGCCTCAGTCGCAGCGTTGCCGTTGGGGTAGGACGACTCAGAGCGCACTGGGGGCACCGGAGGCTGCTGGGGTTTGGTCTGAGCCGCCTGGGGCGAACCCTGGATGTTCTTGCGGTATCGCTCGTCAGCCTAAAGTGTACACATATACACACACACACACACTAGCATTAGCATTAGCATTGGTTAGGGAGTACAGGTTAATGTGTGTAAGGACATAGAGGGGAGAGTAAGTGGACAGGAGCCATTAGACGCTACGGTTTGTTAGTTTCCCCCCTTCAGAGCAGAGCTGTTTTGGACTAGCAGCGGTTGTAGAAGCACATCAGAGAGTCATCTGCTGATACAGGCACAACACCAGCAGGAACAACAAAAGCACTTCCTCAAAAGGCTGGCAGTGTTATTATTGTTGCCACACTATCCCCACATCCCTGCTATTAGGACAACGGCACCATGACCACAAAGACTTTGTCATGCATTTTTCATGTGGAGTAAAAAGCCATCAAGGTGAAAACATACAAGGTAAGGACACACACACACTCTGAGGTCCAGGACAGTGATCCACCAGAAGAACAGAGAGTTTGTTTGTGCCTGTGTCTGGGTTTTTTCAATTTCATTAGGCAAGATCAGATTTGTTCCCAAAGACAAAATAATCCACCAAGCTACTCTTGAAATAAAAATATATCCGCTTCTGTTTATTTTTTAAACATTTCCAAAAACGACGTCAATTGGTGCTCTTGCGTTAATGAGTATCCCACCCAGTCTGAATATAAAACAGCTGCCCCCCACCCCCCACCAAGTGCTAAATGACAAGAGCAAGGTGCCAAACTGAGAGAGGTAGGGAGTCGTCATACTTATGTTGCTTATTATTACAGCAACTTAATTAATAAGATAGCAAAGAAGATAGTGATGTGATTAAAGGAGGAGCGGAAACTGAGCATCTCAAAGAAAACTCTTTTTCCAAAGTGGTTCATTCAGGAGGAATATACTAGTGAACGATGTCAGCTAGTGCTTTCTAGGGACTTTTCTGAGCTTTGTCGAGTTGAAAGGTTTAACCAACTTTGTGTCAACTTGCATGGCAATGGCTTGAATGTAACCGTCATTCATTTATATGAAATAGTTACACACTATAGCTTTAAGGGATCAAGGGGGTCTTCTACTCACTGTCATTCATAAATTGAGAATTAATTAATTAGTCACTCAATTATCTCGTCTACAAAGCGTCCACACAACCCACACCAGCAGCTAGCCATCACCATGTAGCCTGCACACACACCCTGAGCAGAGGGACTTGCAGTGAGTAGTACACACAAGCAAAGGAAGCATTCTACAGCAAGTCAGTGTGACGGCAACTAACGAGCTGCGAGCGATCACCTCTCTGATTGGCTCAGAGTTGAGGGCGGGGGCGGGGCCTTGGAGGACAGCAGCGACAGGTAGCCTGGGCTCTGTAGTTTTCTCCAGACTGTCATTTGGACTGGACCTTGTCTTTTCAGTGTCAGTGCTGCTGTGTGGTTGCTTTGCTGCTGTGTCCGGTACAAGGCTCTGTGGGGGTTTGGTGATGGGTTGCTGGGCGGTTTTGCTACTGTCCAGCTTTGGGTTTTGCTGTAGGGCCAGCAGGTAGGCCTGCTCCTGCTGCAGCTGTCTCTGGAGCTTCTCAGCTTGGCGCTTCTCCTCAAGTTCCCGCCATTTAAACTCCTGAGTGCAGGAGGAAGGGTCAACCTCAACCAAACACCTCATCACTACCTACTCCTTCTGAAATCCCGAACATTCAGAACTACGGACAATTTAGAGTCCAAAGTGACATTTTAATGATGGCATACAAGGTCATCCCCCCCATTAAAGGTGCACTATGTAACTTTAGGTGTGTCAGAGAAGTGAACCTTTTATAAGGTATATTCTCAAGCTTTTCTCACAGGAAAATTTGATCCCTGGAACACTGTTTGAAGTTAGAAAGCTTTCTGAAAAGTTACTGTTTCAATGTTTACAACAGCAGGGCCCAGAATGGTTTACAAACTTATTCTAATGTTACGTTTGGTTCCACGTACCTCAAAATATTTTAGTTTTGATTTGTAATGATATAATTATTAAATACTAAGAATTACATGCAAAGAAAATATGTTTTGTAAACTAACTGCAGGCTCTGCAAATGTTAACAAATCACCTTCCTCTAAAATTACATAGTGCTCCTTTAAACAAACAAACTAAAGAAACTCTAGGCTTGTGAGGCAAATGTCTAAAGTGTCAGAGCAGTTCCCTTTGGTCAAGAGTTATTATTCCCCTGAGCTATTAAAACAGTAATGACTTTTTATGAGTTCTTATAGCCTACTTGTGCCCATTGGCAGAAGCAGCATCTACAATAGGGAATAGGTTGTTAAATTAAACGGAACCTGTTTTTCACACTAAAGTTTACAAATGGTGACTGTGCAGGAACTTGGGGAGTGCCACCCATGATAAGAGTGATAGTGTGTAGAGCAAGGATATGGGGATATGAGTGGTCATATCCTTTCATTATCTGAGTATCCTCTGTTTCCTCTAGAAGATTTCAAGACTTTAAAAATAAAAAATAAAAAATAAAAACATCATACATGTCATACAGACCCCTCAAAATAACCTTTATTCTCTCCTAGCATATAGTAAGCACCGGAACATCTGGAAAATAAGAAAACTAGGGAAACCCTCTCTTTCCGTTGGATGACTAGTTTCCTGGTGATGACATCACCATCGCTAAGGGCCCTTTAAACATCCCAACTTCCCCCAGCAAAAAAAATCTGAAGATACTTATTTCTTTTTGGACCTTAACTGTTAATGGCTCCCTTGGGATCTACAAAAAGCATTACTGGAGTTTAGACCAAAAAGTAAAACTGAATCGGGGAAAGTTCATGTAACGGAAAAAATAATAATTACCTGCATAATGAAACTTAACAACCTGGGAAATATATATATATATTTTTAAAAAATCACTTGGGTCAAATAAATGGAAATACCATTTGGGAAAACTGTATTGTGGTTGATTTAGACAGGCAAGGGGAATAGAGTGGTGGTAGGATGGCCTAGAGGAACAGGAGGGTGTTACCCCTAAAACTAGTGGTGGCTGGTATTACTTCTACGGTGCCCACCATCTCTACCATTGTGAGCAAGGCACTAAACCCCAAACTGTTCCAGGGGCACTGTTCTATGGCTGACCCTGCACTCTGATCCACTCCGTAAAGTGTTAACATGAGAGGGGATATGCTAAAAGACCAATTTCAAATTTGCCTCTTGTAGATTTACTAATAAAGATAACTTGGAGAGAGAGAGGGAACTATTTGAAGAGAAATGGATTTAACATGAAGCCCTGGGTTGATAGAGGGTAGCCGAACACTCACCAGTAGCATGGCCTGTTCGTGGAGCAGCTGCTGTTGAAGTAACTCAAGGTGCCTCTGCTCCTCCTCCAGCTGACGGCGGATGTACTCCTGTCAATCAAACAAACAACCCCCATTACTTCACTGTCAGAATGGAATAGGTTTGATGTGTGTGAATACAACATCCTTATTATGAGGATGATGGTCTGCAGAATGCACAACTGTGGAAACAATACACAGCGAGCCCCGTTTGGGATTTCAGGATCATGTTGTGGCAAGAATTTATGTTTCGTTTTTTCTGCTAAACATTTGAAAAAAAAATGTATTAAGCAAAATGTTCAAACAGAGAATTTTACTCATTACTGCAATGATCTCAATAGAAATGATCAGATTCAGAACGAATGTATGATCCAAATGTAAATAAAAAATAAACCTCAATCTCAACAACTACATGGTAATAAAGGTCAAACATACTTTGTTTATATATATAACTGAATTTCTAAATATTAGCACAGCAAATTGACACAAGTGACATAAAAAGGGGTAAGGAAAAAAATTAAAGTTTGCACAATTTGTAAAAAATAAAATAGCCATTGTAAAGTCATTATCGTGGGAACCAACCCTCAGTGGTTGCACAAGTACGTTATGTGTTCACAAAAAAACAGACGTTGCTGCGAGCATCCCTACCTCCTTTCCCTTAAGTGTTTTTTTCCCTCCTCGCTCCTGGGCTGATACCTGTTCTCGGTCAGCCCTCCTCTTCTCCTCCTCTGCCCTCCTTCGTTCCTCCTCCTCTTTACGGCGTCGCTCCATCTCTTCAACGCGTCTCTTCTCTTCCTGTTCGCGTCTACGCTGCTCGCGCTCCTGCTGCCTCCGCATCTCACGCTCACGCCGTTGTTGCTATGGGCGGACACACACGGGCAGTTTAGATTTAGTTCAGTTTATTAAGATCCTAATTAGCTTCTGTCTGTCTTAAACAGTAACTACACTCTTCAATTCAGTTAAAGGTGCACTATGTAACTTTTGGTGTGTCAGAAGAATGAGCATGTTCTCAGGTATATTCTTTCTTATACCTGAAAAAACAATTGCTCTCAGGGAAATTGGATCACTGGAGCACTGTTTGAAGTTAGAAAGCTGGCTGAAAAAGTTACTGTTTCTCTGTTGTTGTTTGCATCAGCAGCAGGGCCCACAGTTTTATTCTATTCTTACGTTTGGTTCCAGGTCACTAAAACTAATTGTATTTTGATCGATGAGAATTATTCAATACTTAGATTACATGTAGAGAATTTTGTTAACAAACTGCAGGCTCTGCAAATATAAACAAATCCCCTCCCCTGAAACTGCATAGTGCGCCTTTAACAGAGAAACCTGGACATGTCCCCACTGACAGTGTCCTGGTTTGAATATTTGTCCCGTCATTTGTGAACCAGAGCTAATGCTTCGTAATCAGTGTGAAACCAAAAGCAGAATGAGTTTTTAGTTGTATTATCACTATGACCAGGATGTGAGGGTTGTGTGACCTTAACAGAGCTGGGATTTGCAGATGTTGTGTAAATCTATGTCAGTAAAATCTAACATCATTCACCCAATACTTATCTTTGGTCCTGCTGCAGCTCGGTTGACAGGGATTAGTACAAACAAGGAGACAGAGCACGCAAACAAAGTCCTACAGCAAAATATGAGATGACCCATTTTTGTGCATGTGATATTGTTTAGATAGAGTAACCCTAGACCATGTCGATTATGGTTTTCCATTTAAAGGGCACACAGTCTAGTGCAAAAAGAGGAACTGAATAGACAGATAATAAGTAGCTATTATGACTTGTAGTCACCAAATTATTCAACTTCTTATGCCAATTCTAGTACCGGTACACAAAACAAGTATTACTGACAGCTGGCAAAAACAAATCAGAGCCAAAAACAAGCTTTAAAATGATAAGTTTGCAAAAGTGTAATAAAATACATCGAAATCAGAACACGGAGAAGAATAACTGATGAAAAACGGATCCCAAAAGCTCAATTTATGTTTTTTAAAGCTTAAATGATGAGTTGAAATAGTCTGTTCATCTACAGTATAATCTGATCAACAGCCAGTAGTATGAACATTTGTTAATTTTATGGTTCCAATTTGCATTTGCTTATCTATGGATTTTGAGCAAATTGCAGACGACACCTTGGCTTCATTGCAAAACTGTCTTTCCATTTTATGAAAAAAATGATCTTGAAAATACTTTGCAGATTAAGAGATGAAAAATGTTTGGCTCTAAACCCACCATTATTTAAAAAACTGCTGCTAGGTTTAAAGCATAGGGGCATATAGAGTTTGAGGTGCTAAATTCTACAGATATAACATTCAAGCCAAGGCTGCTGTCTGCTCAAGGGCGTGTGCTTTTTTTCTTCAAATCCTGGCTGTCAAGGATCCTCAGTGCTATACTAATGTGGTTTAAATTAAACGGTGCCCTCTGTAAACTCACTTTACATGCGCTATTTTTGGATGCCCCGAACAGCAGTTTAGTCTAGTGCTCGAAATGCCTGTATTTATGTGTTTTACCGGAGAAAAAATATAAATAAATACAGACTGTGGATGAACCGAAGTGACGTGGATAAAGTTAGAATGTCAACCTTTCAAGCCCTGGACTTAAGACTTAATCATTTAATCAGAGTAACATCTTAATGCTGACAGGCAGTTATCTAACACTTGGCTTACTAAGCAGACAGATGAGGGAATTACACAGAGTATGTCAGAAAAAAGGTGCAGTTAAAAAGCCGCAGGACATGGTTTTGGTTGCAGGATAGTGAGTGACACATCTTGTTTGTATAAATTAGGTGTTAAGTATTCTGGATTTCTAAAGGAGGTGATCTATTAAAACAGGAGAGCACATGTACTGTGGTATTTTTCTGACAGAGCTTGGATAAGTCTGTGGCTTCTACCGTCTGATTTATCCTCACGCATCCGAAAACACAGCCTGCAGCTGAGGCTTCTGTCGAAGTGTATGAGTAAAATTAGAGTTTTTTGTGCTCCATTGCCATAGAAGGCTTTGCTCATTCGTGTGTCAAACCATCTCAAAGTATTTAGGTCTTCCTCTCTTTCATTCCTTCTAGAGATCTTAGTGTAGTCCACTCCTGTCCCAAATTATCATCATCACCATCTCCCTTATAAATGGTCTTCCGGCCCTCAACTTCCCACTCTCTCTCTAACCACGATACATACAGGGAAGAGGAAATGTAGCCTAAGCTCATGTAGACACTGATAGAGAAGGACCAAAGCTCAGAGAGATAAAATATAATTACAAAAAGCGGTTTTCAAACTTGTCCTCTAGGGAGAGAATTAAAAGTGTTTTCACTGAAGCCATAAATTGATTTTGGAGTCAATTATATCTATCTATCTAATCATATTACACACTGAGATAATGTCAAGGCATATTCATTTCACCCGGGAAAACTTGTGAAATCCCCCAGGAATCTCACGCAGTCTGCTGCTGCACAGAAAAACGTGTGACCAAAGTCTGTCCACAAATAAAATATATTCTAGTCTTAAGGTTGCTTTCAGTGAAAAATAAATAATTCCTATGAAAAAATACAGTGGATTGCATCCGTGTCGCAAAACGGTGACCTCATTCACTCTCAAAGGAGAGGCTCTCCTGCTTTCTGAGGATCCATGTAGGAAGCTTCATAAATAACAAAAGGCCTTCTCTGAAACAAGTGTATTTTTAGTCTTATAACTCTTCTTACTTTCAGTGAAACTCCTGGGAGGGATCATGTGATGCTTGATAAATAATAGATACACTTCAGGGTGTTTTTCAATTGAAATGGTCTGACATCATGAAAAAAAAAATAAGAAATTGGGATTAGAGACGCAAACAAAGTTATACAAAGAGTTGATAAAAAAAAGATGTTCTATTAAATGTTCTCTGAAATTATGAGAAATAACTCGCACATTTTCAAGGAAAAACGTAATATTCTCTATATCTTTATGACTATATATTATAAAGTCATACTTATCATGGCCTGCCCCTTATATGCCAAGTATTAAAGAAAAGTATTATATATTACAACCTGGTTTTATTGCAGCAGTTTGGGGCATCACTGCTGTATAGATTTTGCAGATATTTCTCCGACCATTTTATTTGCCGAGCACTGACAAAGCAACCCTGACTGGACGACTTCACGACACTTGGGACATAAGAAGAAAAGTAATGAGATTTTAGATTTTGAAAACGTGTGGTTTGACTTTTATTACCTAAAACCAAATTATTTGGAAAGTCAAAGAAGACTAAAGAAGAGTAAACACATCCAAAATGTCCACTATAATTATACACCACAGCGTGCATACTCAATTATCCTGGGAAGACTTTCATAATTACAATGTTTGGGTTATTATAGTATTAATACTCAACTCTGTTTGCTTTCTCCAATCGTTTTATAAGATATTAGAGGTTTTTGTGGACAGATTCGATTCCGGTGATGTCACCACATCCCCAGATCTCAGCAGTAAAGATCTGAGGCGTGTAAAAGGTTAAGCCATGAAAATAATAACACAGGTCACCGGCAGTTTGTAGCCACAGAAGACTGTGGAAACTCAATATTTCCACTCCCATTACAATGATATTAACAGAACACATATGTGGATCCATTCAGGCTGAGTGATGTCAAGTAATGCATGAGGCCTGCACATCGCAAAATGAGAAGAGTTATAGTTTTGGAGATTTTACTTTTAAATCCAAATGTAAATGTGACACTTAAGGTATAAAAGTGTCTCTCCTCAATACCAACACTAAAACAGTGTTAAAGGTGGAGTCAGCAATTCTAGAGAACGCTTGTTGTCAAAGTAACTTTGTCAAAATCATTGAATATCTCCTCACGATGCACTACCTGTGCGTACTCTGTGTGTGTTGGAGTTATACACAGCCTAGGCTCTGTAAACTGGTATGTAGCCAAAGGTAATGTAAAAAAATTTAACTTTTTTTTAACCGTAACTAGCAAGATCGTAGGCTGTGTATTATAAACACTGGATTTCTTTTCAGCACACACACAGGATGTACAGGTAGCAGAACGTGAGGTGATATTCACTGATATTTGACAAGAAGTTACTTTGACAACAAGCATTTTCCGGAATTGCTGACTCCAACTTTAAAAGGTACCAACATTCCAGAAAGAGTTAACCCATGACCCATATAGACACATCAAAATTGTTGAAATCAAAATCTGACAGTGTTCATTCGGGTATTCTGATTTTGCTGTTTGCCTGCTCACCTCCTCCAGCCGCCTCCTCTGCTCCTTCTGTTGCTCTATGCGTTTCTGCCTCTCGGCCAGTAGTTGGCGCTTGTACTCCTCTTGCTCGCGGAGCTGCTGCTCCTGCAGGAGCTGCTGGCGACGCAGCGCCTCCGAGCGCTCCTTGTTCTCCTGCTGCAGGCGGATGAAGTCGCGGCGCAAAGTCGACTCGCCCGGAACGTTGATTATGGAGCTACGCAAGGAGGATGACAGATGTTAGCTGGTACTAGCGAGCTAATTGAAATCATTTACTGTTGGGGCTGCGCCATTTTGAGAGAAAAAAATTATCTAAATTTGATTATTGTGACTGATATTCCAATTGTGATATGATTTGGGATAATAGAGGGAATTTTTATACACTTTTATATAATTATTTTCATTTTCAGTGAAAAAAATATATTAAAACGATTATGATACTATGATATAAACCGCACATTTGCAATCAAAAAAAGAAAGAAAAATACCCATACTAGAATATAGTATTGTTTAGCTACTCCTATTGAGATAACACATCATGTATAGCTTGTTTGAAGCATAGCCTAACCATACAAATGCGCGGGAAGTTCAAATGTACACAAACAATGCACCAAAGCTCCTATATGCTGAACTTTTTCAAGTACATTTACCTTGGCTCTCCTTCCTGCTCAGATGCTTCTTCCTCTTCTTCTTCGCTGCCACTGTATTCATACTCCGTCTCATCTGAGGACAAAATGCCAAAATATTATAGCAGCAGCCAAGTAAAAGTTATTGAAATTATACATTTAAAGCCATAGTGCGACAGGAGTTACACACTACAGCTTTAAATCGTGTAAGTATCTCAGCAGCAGTGACACCATCAGATCTTCTCCTGTACTCACCCTTCTCGCCCCTCTTCTTCTTGGTGCGGTCGATGTGGTCTTTGAGCTGGATGCGGACCTGCCTCTCGTTGGGCTGGTCCCGGATGTAGGGGTGTTTGAGCAGCTGCTCGGTGGGCGGGCGCTGGGTGTAGTTCTTCACCAGGCAGCCCTCGATGAAGCTGAAGAACTTCTTAGACCTAGTGGGGTTCAAAGGTCAATTGTGATGTTTATATATTTTTTATCATTAAATATGCAGCCATTAATTTTCTTCTTTTTTTTGACACTCCGTTTTTATTTTATCTTTCTGCAAAGTTTAACTTGACTTGGGGTGTGTGTGTGTGTGTGTGTGTGTGTGTGTGTGTGTTTCCTGCTCTTGGATGTTTTACTTAAAGATTAAAGAACCTCGCCTACCATTTTTTGGACTTGAGCCGAGGTGGAGGGTTTCTAGGAATGAGGAAGAGGGCTCTCATTGGATGCATGTCACACAGAGCTGGAGGAGACAGAGACACATGTCAAAGTCACACATTTTAGATTGAAAACTTTTTCTCTGTTCATGATACTGTGAGAAAAAAGGGAGTTAACAGGTTAGATAGAAGGCTAACATCTACAGTTAGTAGGTTTTTGTTAAGTGTAGGACTGAAGCTGGAATGCTATGTTAGGGTTAATAAATAGGAAACTGTGTGTCGGTAAGAAATCAACTGCGGTACTAGCAAAGATCTTTACGACAGCAGGCGCTGGTGTCGTAAAAACACTACCGTTTTTGTCCGAAGAGGACGCTGGAATCAACCAAAACCAAATGTTCCTCGTAGCCACTTAAATTGATTGAGTGTTTTGCCAAACAAGCCAGCGTGAGGTCAATGTGATCGTGTACTTACGGGGAGCTCCCTCAGCCATCTCTATGGCCGTGATTCCAGTGGACCACAGGTCACTCTGAAGGACAGAGGATAAGATTAGTTTGTCTGCATGTCTCTCTCATATAAACATGTATTTTAAACTATCCTTGCAGGAACACAATTGGATAATGTCCAACTCTCCAAAGACCAAACTGTGATTCCTGACAATTTTCACAGCATTTTTTGATTCCAGAGATATGTTCCTTGTTACTACTGTCTTCCACATAAGTAGAATATGTCATTTTACTGAAGTATCAATTACATGGAGATCTTGAAAAACCTGATTTCCTGAAATACAGCTGACCAGATCCAGGTGCGGGTCCTTACCCTGTAGTCGTAAGTTGCGTCTGGGTTTTCATCACAAGCGATGACCTCTGGAGCCATCCAATATGGCGTCCCGATGAAAGTGTTCCTCCGACCCACCGTCCGGTCCAGCTGAGCGCTCACACCAAAGTCCACTGGGAAGTTAAAAAAGTTGACATCAGTTATTATGGCCTGATCAAAGCGTATTATTCTTTTCTCTCAAGTATTTGAGATGCTGAGGGAGTGTCATAAGTTGGAGATGGACACAGCTGTGTACAGAGATTGTTAAGATGAACATTTTCAATAATACACAGAATGCAATGTGGTTCCATAATGCCTTGAATTATAGATGATATAAAAAAAAAATAGTTTCAAAAGGATTATCATTACTGGCTGAGACTTTTAAACAGGCCTATGACTGTGCAATCATGCAAAACATTACAAAACAACACTGGTAATGAAAGAGCTCTAGTTGGCAACATAGACTGTATATAAAAGGTTGGCACACAAAACTGGTGCTGCCGCAGTATTTTTTTTTAAGAGCAGCTATCCAAAACTCCTAGTCTGCAGGGCCAGTATGGACCATGGGGAATTGAACCCACATAAAATCGACACATACCCAGTTTGACTTCAGCGTTTTCAGTCAGCAGCACGTTTTGTCCCTTGATGTCACGGTGGATGACATGGTGAGCGTGCAGGTGAGCTAATCCCTGCAGAGAAAAAAGTACAAAAATTAAATCATTAAAAGCAGCACATTCAAATCCAATGCAATCAGGTTGATTCATATAGCCCAATATCACACATAGCAATCTGTACAGCGATACAACACCCTCTGTCCTTAGAACCCTCGACTCGGCCCCAAAAAAAAATGTAATAAATGGACAAAAGCTCATTCCCCATCAAAGACTATACTAAAGTTTTAGTTTCCCGCAACAGTGTATTTGACAGTGAATAGTAAATTGTCATGAAAATTCAATGAAAGGTGAGACTGACCCTGAGGATCTCTCTGGAGATGTAGGCGATCCAGTCCTCCTTCAGTGTGTTTCCTTTAGTGTTCTTCACCAGGTCTGTGATGGAACCGGCGCCGCAGAACTCCATCACCAACTGGAGGAGAGAGAATTTTTTTTACCATCAATAAAGCAATACTACATAAAAAAAATGTGTACCTTCAACAAACAAGACACTGCCCGAGGAATCAGTCATTGCCAGTATAACATAAAACTGTTTTAACAGTCTAGCAACATTTTGCAAAGGTTTGATAACAGAATTTTTTTATTTTGTGTCATTTTAAGGCCGCCATTGTACATATAAAATTGCCAGTTGAAACAGATGTGAAATAAAACAAATATAAATTGTGTTTTGTTTAATTTCATTTTTTTCTTTTTGTGGTCAGAGCAGGCTGGAAATGTCAGAGTATGTTGTGACAGCATATCATAGGAAGAGTAAAGGCTGATCCCTGCATTGTGTCCCTGTGTGTAGGAATTACGATGGGAACTGGGAGCAATGGGCTGATGGGAAATGTGGTTTTAACAAGAAGAAACATGAGCATTAACTAGACTTATGATGTAAGATAAGACTTACATAAAGCACCTATACCAGCTGGTGCAACATGGACTATTATATAATCATCATCACAATGACTGTATATCTATTTTCATCACAGCCTGGCAAATGGCAAAGTCAATAAAAAGTAATACTAGTAAAATATTGCCCAGTGCTGTAAACCATGGCCAATGTGGGTCGTTATACAAGTACTTAAATGGGACAAAACAAATGAACAAATAATTAAGATATATCATAATCATGATACAAACAGAACAATCTGCAGTGATTTGTACAGTTGTGGGGACAATAACCTTCTCCACAGAGGCCAAACTCTTTTCTAATAGGCCTCTGGATTGTGCATTCAAATTCTCATTACCAAAAAAAAAGTGGGAAGTGTTTTAAAAGTTAACCCAAAAATACCTCCTTTACAAACACACATCCTGGCCTTTAGTGATGTTCAATTCAAAATATGATGATCATAAAAACGACACATGCTCTATCTCTCTCACACACACACACACACACACACACACACACACACACACACACACACACACACACACACACACACACACACACACACACACACACACACACACACACACACACACACACACACACACACACACACACACACACACACACACACACACACACACACACACACACACACACACACACACACACACACACACACACACACACACACACACACACACACACACACACACACACACAGCAGACACCGTGAAGCACAGCAGTGGGGGGATGTTAAAGGGTCGTGGAGACAGCTGTAAAAGCAAATACAGGGCTGTGTTGTGGCCTGAAAGTGAGATATTTTCCTCTCGAGGAAGAGCAGAGCTGCAGGGCCATAAAACCAGGTAATCCTGCCTACAACAAAACCAGCAGCTATAAATCTCTCCCCCTCCTCCTCGTCCTTTGTGTGTTTTTGTATCGCTCTCTTCTCGCCTTCCCTTATTCCCCCATTCTCTTTGAATATGAGGGCAAGTGTGGGCTGTAATGTCGGGACAAAAACATTTATGCTCTATTGACTTTTATTGTGTTGCAGGCAATATAATGTATGAAGTCATACGGGTTTGTGTAAGCATATGAACTCCCTATATTAAGACCCGAAAATACAGTAGTCTCTCAACCCTCCTATCTGTCCCCACTGCTGGAGAGTTTGTTGAGTGTGTGGATCTGTAATATCTCTTCAGTCAGCCATCTACTATTGACAGACGTAAGTGACTTACTAAAAAGAATGGCTGTTATGTCTACAATTCACACAGCAAACCTTTTTCATGCTAATAATGCAAAGATCCCGACATTTGTTTTAACATAAATCAAGAGTCGTGAAATTTCGAAGTGAATTTGAAGCTACTTAAGGCAAAAAATCAATAAAAACGGAACTGGTAAAACAGGATCTGAAGAAATGCTATTATAGAAAACCATGAAGAATTAATGATTGAAATACTTTATTCATAAAACCTTGCTGTGTGAAGACATTACATCACTAATAACGGTATAGATAGACTCACCCATAGCTGGTCGTCGTGGCCCGGAGGACTTTTCTTGATGAAGGCTCCGTAGTAGGTGGCTATGTTTCTGTGGTGGGAGTATTTCTTCAGCATGTTGATTTCAAGCTTAATTTCTTCCTCTTCATCCTATGAGAGAGAGAGGGAGGGAGGGAGAGAGAGAGAGAGAGAGACATATCAGTGTGGAGTTCTCTTTACTTGTGAGATAGCAAGGAAGAAATGATATGAACTATTGGCGTAGATCCAAACGAACAATAGTCTTATTCTTTTCCAGTCAGGTGGTCAAAGTTGGAGACACCAAGGAAATATAAAAACAATAGCACCAAATCCCTCTGACAGGCAAATAAAATTCACTATTGAGTTTATCATTATCAGGTATTTTATTTATTTTATAATTTCTTCTATTTATTTATCACATTTCTGAGAAGATATGTAGCTCCTACCTCTCTGCAAGTCTTTTGAAATCTACATCTTTATTGCTTTTATTTTACGCACTTGGCTTCCTCGAGTAAGCTTTAAATCAAAAGCACAAACTTTCCTACAATGACTTCTTTTAGTTGGAAATGGGTTTTCTGTCCGGCTTGTAAACTGCTAGCAATTTCATATTAGACCCTTGAGAATGCAGAAGCAAGCTGGCAATGTGAACCATCCTGTTATACTGTAGTGGTATATGCATTTCAAGTGACTCTTAAAATACTAAATCACAAACAGGGATACACACAAGCCAGCAAAACAACTAATTAGCTAATCTGAGATGGCACCCATACATGCATAAATATGAAATTACATTTTGCCAGTATCTTATGACATCATCCGTTTGAGAGAACTTCATAAACACACACTTCCTGTAGTTTGAATGTCTGAAAATGATTGGCTGCTGCAGCTTCAAATCTATAAACAAGTTTGAAATGTCTTCCTTCAACCCCAGGAACACACAACTTCCTCCATGTGCTGTAGGACTATGGGTGAATTTATGGGGCGGATTAAGTAAGGGATGGGGCCGATCTGATCCAGTATCGGTATCGGGTCCGATATGGCCGAAATTTGCGTATCGGATATCGGACAGCTCCGATATTACATTTTTTTTTTTTTTTTTTTACTATAAAAGAGCGAACGAGCCGTGCAAGCATGCACCGACGTTCGGTGGAGGGAGAGAGGACACCACTTTCTAATTTGACATACAGTACATATCAGTTTGTTAGCCAGTGAGCTAACCAAGTCAAGGAAGTGGAGAGGCTTCTGCACTGTGACAAATTCTACTATGTAAAATACAACCAGAGAGAGGAAGACACCACATATTCTAGTGGGGCAGAAGCGATCATTGAGAAGGATTATTTTTGTGGGACTCTATAATTGATATTTTCATTAAAATATTGCATAGTCTGCCTTTAAGATAAACCTATATGCATTTGTGTATATGTCTTGCTCTTTTAAATTAGAATTGCTTAAGCCTTCCTAGCCTTACACATAACATCACCACCAACAAAAAAATGTATAACAATTATGATATCGTATCGGACAGTATCGGTATCGGCCGATATCCAAAACCAATATATCGGAATCGGATTGGAACTAAAAATAGTGGATCAGTGCATCCCTAGATTAAGTCCAGAATACACAAAACCTAAGTTCTTCTACACACTCTCAGCTGAGCAGTAAAGATGCCAAATATCTTTCAGTTCCACTTCCAATTTCCCATGGCAGGGCATCATTGTTATATAAACTGTACATTTGAAATCCTGCGTTCCTTCAATATGTTATGATTTGGAACTTTCAGTCAGACAAAACAAGCAATTTGTCACCTCAGGTTCCATCAACATTTTGATGGGCCTTTTTATTGATTTCTGACATAACGAAGCAATGACTACATCATCATTTAAAAATCAACATATTCTGAGAAAGGAATTAACATTGGTTGCAGCCGTAAATATTTCCTTTGGTCTGTGTTAACTCTGAAGGTTGGCAGGTTTGTGCTGTTTGCGTTAACAGTATCACCTTTTCCTGCAGTGCTGCCAGCGCAGTCTTTACTGCTGGATGTAAAACAGCTCAATAACAAATTGTGAGAGTGGAATTTCCCCTGCTAGCATTAAAACAGGTAACCCTTTTAGAAAACACATTTGCACCTAAAAACCAGTCAATATTTTTAAAATGTTTAAACAGGTTATACCATTCACAGTGAAAATATAACTTAAAAGGTAGAAGCAGTAACTCTGGAGAAAGCTTGTTATCATAATCACTTTGTCAAAATCAGAAAATATTTCTTAACGATCCGCTACCTGTACGTACTGCATGTGTGCGCTGAAATAAATCAGGCTCTGTAAACCTAGCTAGCAAAAGGCCCATTTACAGACCTTAGGCTGTATATTAACACTGAATTATTTTTTCATGTGCACACAGTTCAGACAGGTAGCGGAGCGTGAGGAGATTTTGACTGATTTTGACAGCAAGCACCTTCCAGAATTTCTGACTTTACCTTTAAAGTCTCTGCAAACAAACTTTTCTCCGTTGCTGTTTTCAGCCGGTCAGCCTGTCTATGACGTGCTGAGGAGCCGAGCAAGAAATACAAACAATCTCCAAACCAGTCTAATAAACGGAAATCATTCCAAACAAACATGCAGATAGAGCCTGGACTCCAAATGAGAACAGCGCCGAACAAAGCACCATCTCGCCCTTTCACACACTCAGGATATTACAGGACGGCCTCAGACACACGAACAGACGCAGAACAAGATCTACAGATTATTTCCCCAATCACTGTGACATCCGGCAGGCCGACCGGGGCTGACATACAGAACTTGACATTTTCACTGTTATTAACGCCGGTCGATAAGCAGGAGCAAACTGAGCGCTACGGCAAGCTCCTATGTCCATAAAGGAAAAAGCTCTGAGGCACTGAGAGGGAACAGTTTGGCTTTCAATACTGAATAAATGTGGCATTTGGCATTTCGTAGTTGGACCTACAGATGTAGCAGCTGTGTCTTTTACACTTGCTTCACTGTGGCTGCACCTTGGCTCCTTTTGAGAACATTTTGATTAGCTTTTGCTTGGTTTTTATTGGAAATGACGGTGACTTTTTCCTGTGTAATGTGAGTGTGTTAGCATTTGGCTTTCAGAACCACTGTGCTTAAGTTCTTGTGGGAATGTCCAGCAGTACTTTGAACTTAATGCTAATATACACACAAAGACAATGCTTACATGCCCACACTAAGCACATGCTTTGTTTACTATGACCGCTGTCTTAGTTTAGCGGGTTAGCATGCTAATATTTGCTATTTAGCTCTAAACACAAAGTAGGCCTACATGTGTGGCTGATGGGAACAAAAAGTACTGGACAAATTATGCCAGATGAAAAGTCAGATCATCAAAGTGATTACAAGTCATCCTGAGGGGGCATGAATGTCAGTGCCAAAGCCCATGGCGATTCCTCCAACAAATGTTTTACATTTCACTCAAAGTCACAAAAGTTGGGCTCACACAGCGCCCGGGGAAAATTGAGGGGAACTCCGAAAGCAATAGGACCCATCTGGAGACCAAGAATGTTTGTACCAAATCTCATAACAGTCCATCCTATTGTTGTTGAGATATATCTGTCTTTAAGTGGTGGACAAACCAACCAACCAACCAACAGGCATCAATGTAGTTTTTCGGGCTCTAACAGAAGATAAAAGGGTGGTCAAGTAGAATGAAAATCAATATATATAAAAATAAACTTCTAAATGTGTCTGAGTTGATAATCTAAAACTTGCAGGCCTGGCCTAGCAGCAGAAACATGCAATTCAGGAGAAAACACAAAGCAGCTGAACAAAAGAAGCTCCTGCCGTGTACAAAGCAAATGTTTGAACCAATCAGAAGCAGAGCTCTGTGCTGAGGAAAATCACAACCCACTTTTTTCCACCGTTGGTTTTGTTCTGAAAAAGAAAATACTGACTCATGAAATGGGACTAAAAACAGTTACGTAAGATTGTTAACAACACACAACAACAAACTGTTGTAATGGAATGCTCTCTTGACTTTAAGGGGCACATTAACGACTTCTCTTAATGCTATAATACTATAATAAACATTTCTACACGCTTATGAGTTACTGCTATTTGACGAATGCCAAGATGTTGTCCAAGCTTTTATATTTATTACTGCAGGTAGCTACCGCTTTATGTTGACTGTCAAATCCCGCATGAATTGTTGCTTTTTACAGGAAATCATTGGTGTTAAATGTTATTGCTAGCAGAAGAAGGAGGAAAAGAAAAGGCATGAATCTTATCGAGCGCTGCAGCCGCAAATGCAACAGATGACAGGCAGCTATAGTGACTACGCTGACATTTCCCAGTCTGGTCCACAGCTTAAAGGGCAATTCTGCCACATCGCAGCATTAAAAGATGAAAGAAGAAAAGTTTATATAAAAATTTTAATAAAATGGAACTGCAGCTCAGTTTCACTATCTCTAAAATACAGAACAGCCAGTCAACCTGAAGCTTGGTCAACTAAACGTGTCTATGATGATGATCTTGAAAGCACATTTTCCTGTGAGGAAAGTTTTGTTTATTCAGTTATGAGAATATACCTTACGAAATTTTAACTCCTCTGACACACCCAAAGTTACATAGTGCACCTTTAATATGCTACAGCTGATCAAAGAGTGTTTGCCTGTTCATAAATAATGATGATGGGATGGGGTCAGCCGGTCAGCCAGCCAATCCCGTGAGTCACAGCTTTAGTCAGTGGGCCAGTTGGTTATTGCTTCAGCCAGGCAGACAGTCATTCATTTCACCAGGCAGCTAGCCAACCAGTGACTGAATAAGCCAACACACAGGATCGCTAGCCAACCAGAGCCTCCTGTTAATCCACTCATCAGCAGCAGACCATCACCCACTGAGCCATCAGGTGAGCCAGCCGACCCGCCATTCAACCGGCCCCTCGGTCAGTTAAGGTATTCTTATCATATTTTAGCAGGACCACTAAACTCTTTACAGGATATTAAAAGATATACAGACAAGACAAACAGCACCTTCTATGGTAAAACACAACATCCCCAATCGTCCACAAACTGTCAGTCATGTGAGAGTCTTTGGAACAAAGTCAGCGTAATTACAGATTGCAAAGGAGAAAACACAGCACGTCCTCTCACAAAAACATTCTCATACATCACTCACAATTTGACATGAATGAAGGTTGAAAGTAACATTAACTGATTATGTAAAATATGCCAGACTTCTGAGATATATCAGTGCTGAGGTATGGTCAAAGCACAAAGCCTTTGGCTGGATATAATACGGATAATATGCAACCATCAAAACTATCATTTAGATGTGGTGATATCTGTTCGAAGTTCAACAAAAATACTAAGAATCTGATAGGCTTGCAGGCAGCTGATGATTGGTCTGCATTTATTTATTTAAGTTGCTCATCGCAATTTTTTCAGAGCTCAAAGTGGCGTGTCTTGTTTTGTACAGCCAACAGTCTCAAAGAGATTGAAATTGATAA
This sequence comes from Ammodytes marinus, assembly GCF_949987685.1. Taxonomy (NCBI): domain Eukaryota; kingdom Metazoa; phylum Chordata; class Actinopteri; order Uranoscopiformes; family Ammodytidae; genus Ammodytes; species Ammodytes marinus. Next base: position 24,718,715 of record NC_137216.1, read on the forward strand.
CGTTGATAAAAAAAAAACTCATGTTTGAGAAGCTGGAACGAGCAGCGAATATAAAAAAATTACTTATTATGACAATGCTGTCAGTGGGCAAATCAAATTGTTTCAACACTATGTAGAATGTGCGTGACAGTTTACCATGCTGAGCTGAACCGAAAGACGCAGCCATCTTAAAGTTCAGTTTGTCAGAAAGTCTCATTAAAATTCAACAGAGACGAAACAGAAACATGCACTGAAAACACACAGACAACTGTGTGTGTGTGTGTGTGTGTGTGTGTGTGTGTGTGTGTGTGTGTGTGTGTGTGTGTGTGTGTGTGTGTGTGTGTGTGTGTGTGTGTGTGTGTGTGTGTGTGTGTGTGTGTGTGTGTGTGTGTGTGTGTGTGTGTGTGTGTGTGTGTGTGATGGATGGAGGACAGAAGGGCAGAAAATGACCTGGCTGTCAGGATTCAGCTGCTTCGTCAATGAGACAGTGACATCATCTCTCTCTCTCGCTCTCTGTCCTTTCTTCACTATAGTCTCTCATTCTCCATCTTGTTTGTACACTGCCCATTAATATTGGCCACTTGCTGTCATCACTGCTGCATCACTTTCCATTACTGCCTCCCATTATATGACTATAGTCCGTGTTATGCTCATGTATCCTAACACCTCCCCTCTCTCTTTCCTTCACTGTGTGCGTGTCCGTGTGTGTGTGAGTGTGTGTGTGTGTGTGTGTGTGTGTGTGTGTGTGTGTGTGTGTGTGTGTGTGTGTGTGTGTGTGTGTGTGTGTGTGTGTGTGTGTGTCCACCCGTATACCTATCATTACGACACCCGGCCTCTCTCTGTCCTTCACCTATGAATGTGTCACTTTCCCTGGACAACACATCCGCAAATATCAGCCGTTCCAAACAACAAGGCATCCTGAAGCTACTCATTATCATTCCTTGGCATGAAACGGTGGCGGCCATATTGCTTCTGAAGTATTTCAGCACACAAAGTGAGTAGAGATTACAAAGCCGTGACCCCCCTCGAGGGGAAGTGGACAGCCACAAGATGGAAGCATAATGGAAAATGGAAGCTGAGTAGGAGGATGAATTCGACAAGAAGCCAAGAGAGGTTGATGTGTCTTTAAAAAGGCATGTTTCAGTATACGTTTCACCGCAAATTCATCACAGTTAAAGTTTGTTATACTCTTGGAAAAGTTGATTGTATTGATGCAAATCTAAATCTCTTAACCAAATCTTACACCAAGAATTTTACATTTATTTTCTTGGAATGAATGAATGGCAGTAACCTTAGTATTGAGATAAAGACTGAATTAAAAAGACAATTGGGGGTCGCTGGCTGTATTCAGACTGGCGATGCATTTAACCACTTGGCTATGAAGGTGCTCAAAAGACAAACAGCTTATAAATAGAATAATTATTTCCTGTGTGGAAAACTCAGAATTCAATAGACGTGACATTATTGAGGGAAAGCTCTCAAGAAAAATAAATTGCACCAAAAGTGATTCTTTTGATCATTGACAAACTTCCTATCCACACAAGCAGATCATTAGTGGTCTATGATTGATTCAAATAAAATTAACTGGGGGGATGCAGAGGTCATGCTTGCTGTATATTCAAAAAATCTATCAGCACTTGTAGCCAAGAAATCACATGGGAATCGAGAGTCTTCATGTTCAGGAAGCTTCCAATTACTGCCAACATTAGCCTACTGCCAGCCACGCCCATCCGTACGTACATTTCATACATACATTTCCCATTACTGCAGGTGTTACTCCTATCCATACTGGCCACAAAGAAATCTATCTTTAAAGCAGAATCCACAGCCATATTGAGAATGTATTCTAAATTTAGCCAAAATAACTAAATTAAAAGAGTATCTTCCTTAAGTAACAGTCTACAGAACAGGTAAAAATACAGCCATACCGACTGGTCTAGACTGTTACATCATACATTATTTTTCGTTCCCCCAAGACAAACACACTATCGCATGCCTTCAGCACCTTCCAACTTTTAGTTTTCACACTCCCTGAACGGCCAGGGAACGGTGGGAGGTGAGAGAGAGAGTTGCCTTGACTTTATAATCTATCTGATTTGTTCCACGTGTAAGATATTCACAGAAAGACAAACAGCCAGCGAGAAAAACTTGAAAGCGTTAAAAGCGATTCATTCCCCTGTGTGAACAGAAGAGTGAGAGATAAAGACGCTTGCTGCTGCTGCCGAGTTTTTTCACTAATCCAGATCGATTTTTGTCCTATTGAATCCTCACTGGATTTACATCCAAGTCAACAAAAGCAGTCAGGGACTCTGTCTGCTGCAGCTACCTTTCTCTCTCTCTCTTTTTCTCTCCTTTCCCTGCCAGTTTTCTATCAGATGAAGGAGGATGACTTCACTCTCTCTGTCTACCCTCTTTACTCGCTCTCTCGTTTCCTGCAGAGAGAACTGCGGTGGCGACTGAAAGAAAGATGGCGCGGGGATAAAAAAAGGATAAAAAAGACGAAAAAAATCACAAATATCTGGATGATTGTAACAGACAAAAATCATAGAATGGATGGATGGATGGATGGATGGATGGATGGATGGATGGATGGATGGATGAAGGGGAAAGAGTGGTGGTGAATGGTTGTGAGCGATAGAGGTGAAGAGAGAAGCAGGCGAGCAGTGGTAGAGCGGTAGCCCCTCCCAGAATCCCACTGCACTTTAGCTGAACCTTCTCCAAGGAGGAGAGAGAGAGAGAAGAAAACCTCTCACGCTGATTACTTTTCCTTATCTAAGCTCTTTGCTTTCTGTCTCTCTGTCTAAGGTTTCCCCTCCCTTGGTTCATGCCCTTCAATTTTCGTCTCTTACCACCCTGACGGAGACTATACGCACTCAAGCAACATGCACACACACATACGCGCGCACACACGCACATGCACAAGCACACACACACACCTACCAAATGAAGTCTTTCCCAGTTAGGAACATGGGAAACTTTGACCCAGAGAACCCTGCTTGACAGCCATTAGCACCACATAAAAACGGCTGTTTCTAAACCATATGGGAGTGATGAACAAACTGTAAGTGTTGGCTCTAAGAATAACACTTCCAGTCGTAAAACATTAATTGTAAAGAGCTGTTGAGGTAGAAAATAACCCTACATATTATCAAATATAATTGTTTTGGGGCTACATAAGGACTGACACAAAACAGATCGCTTTTGTACAATATATGGTACGGAAGCAATCGACAAAGACAACTGTAGTGTATTCACCTGTAACAAACACAGAGAGAGGGGGCGCGTATAGTCACAAACACCAGCATAAGACCACACCTCTCTTGGAAATTGGAATGCGCAGCAAATTATTCAGAAAAACACCTATAGCTGCAAACCATAACCTTAAAAGTCTTTGCAAACAGAGGACTGTGTGAGGGGCCACAATCCTAAGAGCGCCTTGAGCTCTGCGTGTAAAGACATAGCCCTCTCAATCATTTCAATGGACCCAGATCATTTGCACAGCCAGGGGGGCCAAAGCATATGGGGGGCTGGGAGGAAAAAAGCTGAACAAGGCTCAACTTTTGCTGCATTGACCAATCACAGGCATGGTATACCTGTCTTGAAAACCGTTTAACCTTCATGTTGACTCAAACTGGACTCATTAGATTGTAATTCTATTCTTATCTAATAACGCTGCAAATATTTCCACACAAAAAAAATTACGATTTTAATATTTTACTTTTCGATAAAGTCCAGCCCTAGAAACTGTATTTAATCCGTCACTCTCTCTCTCTATCTCTTCTCCCAAGTGTTTGTCTCTCTCTCTTCCACTCCAATATGGGACAGGATGTGGTATGTGGGTCAGAGCGCATATGCCGAGAAGTGAACTGGGAGTAGAGTGGACATGCGCATGCACAAACACAAACTAATGGACGGTAAAAGAGAACTGTATAGCTGACTTGTTTTGCATATGTGACACTTGAGTTTACAAAAGGCTCCTGTGATTTCCTTCAGGTCTAATGTACGCGCGCACACACACACACACACACACACACACACACACACACACACACACACACACACACACACACACACACACACACAAACAACTGTTACATTGGATTGGTGTGCACGTGAAAAATCTCAAGCTTTTTCCAACGCAAACAAACTTCCTTTTGCTCAACTGTCAACTGTTTGGCGGGCATCCAGACAAACCCCAGACTTGTTTATTTTAGAAAACGGCTAAACTGGGAGGAAAAGGACACACTCTAAACATTTTGGAAGGGCTACGAAGAAGAAATAACCGCCATGTCCTGAATATTCCCCCACATGTGTGTTTCTCTTCAGTCGTTCAGCTCGTATGAATACATAAACATGTATCCATCAAATGGGCCTGATCCGTCTTCATGTCCACTCTTTAATCTCTACCGTTAGAAATGGAGATTCGTGCCTCGGGCCAATGATAAGAGGAGGTCCACTTTTCCATATTTCATACCGGGAACTAGACTTTGCAACAGGACTTCTGAGATGTGTCTCAGTGTCAGCCAAAGTTTATCAATTGATCACCATAGAAGATACAGCAATATGCAATACTACGTTATGTCTTCAAATTCAACACCAAACTTTTCTCTTTAAGATATTCAGTGAAGGTGTTATAAGACCTGTAAAAGGCTGTAATCAATAGTTTTACATTAACAATGGATCACGTTACCTATAGTGTATGATAGGGGTCACTTATCTTGACAGACCAATGAAGAATTATAACCAGACTTTGCCGTTGGCCTCTGATCTACAGAGCTGTTTAAAGATCAGCTAATTTGATTTGATCTCATCTTTTTCTGCTGCAGTGGAAATTAACAAAAAATGTATTTAAAAATCTTGCTTTACACTCCAAATAGTAGACATGGGGAACTTGGGGGTGAGTTCACTCAGGACTTTGAGGTTTAGTAAAAACAGAGCTAAAGGAGGGTAAATACTGTATATCTGTGTATACATGCACCAGGTGGCCAGAAACACTCCACATGATAGCCAACACGTGCTGTGCATCTGCCGGATGTTCATATAAGCAACTGCTTCCTAAGAAGTTCATCACATCAACTTAAAATGTTGTGATAAGTCATGGTTTGTTTTTGCAACTTATATCTATAGCCCCCCAGGTGGCCAAAAAGGTCCTTATTAACCAGGTTAAAGAGGTTGACATCTTTAACTGTTACAAGACACTAAAACCTCAAGAATAAAATTCCAAATCATGACATTAAATATAAACTCTAAATTAAAAACTCCTCAAATAAGATAAGTCCATTTATGCTTTTCTTTAATAGGCCCTATAGCTGTCAAAATCATTGTTTTAATGATGGGGTGTGTTTCTGTCCATTGTTCTACAAACCAATACAAAGCACTAATAGTTCATAATAGGACAGACTCTAAACTGCTGTGGTCATTGTTTCCTTTAGGGGTGTGTCAGACTGCAGCCACAGGGAAACCAACAGGGATGTGAAAAAGAATGCAGAGGCAGCAAATATTCCATAGTCTATAAATAAAATGCTGGAAGAGAAATACAAAACACTAACAGGGAATGGGCTGCAAAATGTTAAGGCAAGCTTTTAAAAAAGGATGGAGGTTTTTCCTTAACTGTAGAAAATAAAGTTACTTAAGGCAGTTTAAGCTTAAGGAATAACAACGATAAGCACTGGACCATCATATTCTGCTGTACTGTACTGTACTGGGTGAAAAGTTAAATAAATATTATATAAACATTTAATAAATGGTCCATGATGACATACTAATGTTATGTGATTGTAGGTAAACATGGACATTTAACATGTTTTATTCAATAAAGTTCCAATTGTTAACTGTTAGCTAAAGCTAGCTATAGTGATAACTGAAGTGCAGAAGTCATTAATTTTCTGTGGATTTTGGCAGTTACCAAACAGCTTCAGATGCATTACTGCTTCCCTACTACAGTAGTGCCCACATTGATGTGCATGTAGCAAGGGGAAACCCAGACTGATTTCAAATCAAATTTGTGATCTGGCAAACACATGTATTGCTTTGTTTGTTTTTTTAAATACAACTTAAACCAGCGGGGCCCTATAATACAGACAGAACAATCCTCTTCTGTATAAGGGTTGACCCAGATTAAAGGATTTTAAGTGGCAGCCTTGATGATACACTCATTCCTCTTTAAGGCGTCTGGGCAGGAAATGGTCAAGTGCCCTCAAATATGTGTTGTGAACATTTTTCCCCATTGTCTAACGATGAGTAACACGGAAGGCAGGCAAAATGCACTCACTACCCCCTCAACATCAATGTAGTGTGATGTAGTTTTATAAGACTACCAGGGACATTGCTGCATGTTTGCACACACAAATAAACACAGGCTCTAAATTTCACAGGCCAAAAACAGCCCTCTGGCTCCATAGTCAACTCTCTAGAAGCTGGCAAACATGCACCCCTGGGCTTGTAAACACACACATGCACGCACACACAAAAATCTTGAGTCTTAAAGACTATTGGCTAAACTACCCTCAGGAAATTCAAAATTTTGTTGAGCTTCAAAAACATACACTTGGCTTCATCCACAGAAGAAAAACAAATACTAAGAGGGTTGGAAGCCATGTGATTTTAAGGCTAAAAACTATGACTATTTTAGAAGAGAAAACATTAACAGAGCAAAGAAATTGCTCTGTCAATGTAATAAAAAAGGAATTAGTATAGAAAGAATAATTCTAGAAATATCTCAAAGGTTTTCTTACGCTTGGCTATGGTCATAAAAAGTTGGTTCATCGATAAAAGCAAAATACCACAAATTGCAAATGGAACAGAGTTGTCACCTTCCTTAAATTACTACCTGAAACACACAGAAAAGCCATGTCCCACATTTTCAACATTATTTCCCATCATCAAAGTTTGACTACTGCACATATTGCATGAGCTAGTTCTTAGCCTTTTATCCTGATACACTCAACTTCTATTAAAATGTGCTACAATTCCTAACTCATGACAACAAAGCATTAAAGGTACACATATCAAGTGGTGTTTACTGACCTCGGTGACGTCCATGACCTTGATGGCCGCCAGTTGTCCCGTCTTGACATGTCGACCCTGAAGAGAGAAGAAGAGATAAGGGAAAGGTAAGCTTGGGATGTTTATGAATAAAACATAAATACGTAATTTACAGGACAATTAAGAGCACAATATAACATCAATAATGGCATTTTCTTTTCTTTTTTGGTTTTGGTGAAAGACGCCAAAAAGTGTTTAATTTACAGCACAGACAAGCATATTGAAACGCAAATTGTTGGTGGTAGTAATCGAAAAAATACCCAGACAGTAGTTTCATATGCCAGGGTTCGGCTGCACATAGGAACAAAGTGTCACAAAGTCTTTTCTAGAATAAGCATGGACAATCAGAGGCCGCATTGTCCAAACTTTTAGCATTTACTTAACAGAGCAAACACAGCAAGTCAGCAATTCAACCAACACTCTCTTATTAACTAGATTTATTTAGGCTAGACTAAACATTCAAACCCCTAAGTTAATCAAAACTCTATGGTCTCGACAAAACGGCACAACAACCATGAACATAATCTCAGTAAAAAATTGAGGAAAATGTGTTACAAATGACCGTAACTGTGGCAAATGACAACTTGCATTTTAAAAAGCCAGACTGGTGAAATGTCACATTAGCTTCGGCTGAACTCTATACTGCATTCATGTGCAGAAAAGGAGGGGAGCATTGGTGCCATTGGTCAGTGTGGAAGGAAGAATTACTGCAAACATGGAACCCTTCAAAGTCTTGTTAGCGTTTAGCCATTTGCCTCTAGAGTAACTGCAGAAGATCTCGTATGCTAACAAGTTAACACATACAGTAAGTCAATGAGAAGCCATAGCAACCACTGACACAGCCATACTGTTGTCATAAAAGTCCACTCTGGATTCATTTCAGTGAACACCAATCAGCGAAAACAGCAACAAGGAATACAGTCCACCTCATTGAAACACACACAACAATGGACAGAGACCGTGTTGTTAAAAAGGTCCAATTTTCCCTCTACAACTTTACAATGATGGTTCGGTTATGTGTGTGGGTTCAAAACGTTAGCTCAAATGTTTTCACAGATGGTAAGCGGGAGAGGATAGACAGAGATAGACAGAGAGAGACAGAGAGAGAGAGAGAAAGTGAGTGTTGATATGTGTGCAATCTTTTAACGTCTGCATCATGTTTGTAGCCCATGGGTTTGCATGTGTGTGTCTGAACTGCCACATGATCGGGTTTCCTTTGTGTGAATCGGGACCGCGACACCCGAGCTACTGGCCCCCCGGTTCCCGAATGAGTTGGAGCGGGACCACAGTTTTTGAGTGATGAGGGATTAACCCATTTTGAGCCAGAGGGTGTGTGTGTGTGTGTGTGTGTGTGTGTGTGTGTGTGTGTGTGTGTGTGTGTGTGTGTGTGTGTGTGTGTGTGTGTGTGTGTGTGTGTGTGTGTGTGTGTGTGTGTGTGTGTGTGTGTGTGTGTGTGTGTGTGTGTGTGTGTGTGTGTGTGTGTGTGTGTGTGTGTGTGTATGTGTATGTGTGTGTGTGTGTGTATATAAAGATATTCCTCATCCTCTGTCAAATGACGAGGAAGCAAATCTCTGCTGTGCAAACTGTGAGAACCAAAGTATGGGAATGGAGCGGTGAAGGATGAAACTCTGGAGTCAAAGCTCATGATGTAACTAGCAGACCGAGAATAAAATAAAGAAAAAAAGATAGTGGGAGATGACACGTGAGGTTTTTCATATAGTGATATTGAAATCTGAATCTGACTGGCGGTAGTGTGCAAGGGCCGAAATAGAGAAAAGACAAAACTAAGTGGGCTGACAATATGTTGAACACTATCAGCTATGAGAAAACAAAGGGAGTGACATTTGAGGGAGGGGGCCAAGTGGAGCAAATGGAAAGAGGAAGGGAAAGGTAAACACACCAGTTTCAGTGCAGACAGATATTAACAGAGTGGGGATTTTTAAATCCTGTGTTGAATTTATGACCATTTACCTTTGAGACAAAAGCTCTAAATAGCAAAGCCTTTAAGACTCATCAAGAGGCATCACTGAACAGTTCTTACAGTAACACTTAATCATATGACTATTTGTTATGTGAACAGGGTCGTTGGCAATGACGACCACTGCATTATCACCACCATATATATCACCTGCACATTTTTAGCCGTTTTTAGCTCGCTTTTTGGGTTTAATCAAGACACATTTCATGATCTCATCTATCTCATTTGGAAACAGCAGACAGACTGAGTTAGCTACCGACCAGCTGTTGGACATAGTGGAAAATCTTGCAGCCACATGATTTCCCAGGAGATGGTGGAGAAAAAAAAATCTAAACTAAAATTCATCATGTAGCCAGACACACAACTCCAAATGATTGACTGACTTTCTTCTTGTCTACTAGATGTAGACTTAGGTAATAGTTGGCCATTATGCCTCTATAAGGTGATAATATGTCGGGACTCAGGACAATAGGCCTGTTTTTCAGATTTTCTAATGGTCCCCCCAAACAAATGAAGTTACTATTTCGCTAAAGGGTCACCTGTCACGTTCATTTGTTGCTGCAAGATATAATAAATAAATGGACATATCTTTTACCTTAACCAACTCGGTCCAAATCCAAAAGGAAACAAAAAAAAAACTGGCCAAAGTCCTTCAAAGTCAGTTGGTTATCCATAAACTGTGGAGTGTTAATGGGAATGTACTCGACTCAAGTGTGTGTGTCTGTTACCGACCTCCACCACAGCGTCCATTAAACTCCAGCATCCATCTTACTGAAGCACTGCTGAGTCTTCTCTTTCTTACTCATGACACACACACACAAACACACATTATTTTTGACGATCCACACAGAACAGAATATGACCTCTGACCCTTCTCCTGGCTTACTGCCTATTCAGTCTGTCCACACTATCTGTTAAACAACATGCTCCGTTTGTGTTTCAGTGTGTGTGTGTGTGTGTGTGTGTGTGTGGGGGGGGGGGGGGGTTTGCGAGGACGTAGGTACCCAGCATATTTCAGCTGTCATGCTGTCGTGTGTGCGCACGCACGCACGCACGCACGCACGCACGTGTGCGTGTAAGTAAAATGACATAGGAATGCGATTGTCTGACAGAAGGAAACAATTGACAACATTACAATGATGAAAAGATTTTAGTGTGTTTCTGTGTGTGTGTGTTCTGCTCTTTGCGTGTGAAAAACGTGACCTCAGAACGCAGGCTGCAATAATTACAGAATCCCCCCAACCACCGCAGACACACACATACACACACTCATGTGCACACACACACACACACACAGTCACACAACGGCTAATAGATGACATCATCTTCTCCTCTGGTTCCTTTGTTCAGGAACTAGACACACACTCACACACACCTGACCAAAACGGACTCATACAAAAAAGAAAAAGCATACAGGGACAGACAGTCCATTAGTTTGTCAGAAGAGGAGAAACCATTCAGCTGCCGGAGCTTTCTGTCGCTTCAAGGAAATTCAGGGATATTTTCTTCAACCATCATTTTTAATTTCACAGTTATTTCCCACCATTTCTATCCCTCATGATATCCATTTGGCAATAACTGATAAGGAATACAACAGAAAGTACAGGAGCTCAAGCTGAACAAGGATGCCAGTTTGTAAAAAAATATGTTTTACCATTTCAAATAAACTAAATCACATCATTTCAGTATATGATACATTTTATATTGTTAAATGGAGAATCAGAGATCCAAACAGAGTTTCCAACTGTCCTGTAAACAGCAGTGACTGAGTGCTTTTAGCCCACAGACAACTAGACTCATTAGTAATGACTGAACCTCTTCACCTTTCCCTCCTCAACCAGACATTAACCAGGGAGAATTACAAGTTCTTCACTGACACTAAGGCTGAGGCCACGTTACATTTTTTTCTAGGAATTAGAACAAAAGCCAAAACTGGAAATCAAAGCAGCTCTGGTTCTTTTTTAACAGCACATCTGCATGGCTGCTGTTTCCTAAAACAAAAGATCAAATAGATTGAAAACTGAAAGAGTCATAACCGTGAATGTTATAAGCATGAATAATGCAGTTATTGAAACTGTCTGTTAACACCTCCCAGCTGACTCCACGCTCCATTCAAACATGATGTAAGCCTCCTGTCATCCGACTCTCCCATGACTAGCAGCACCATGATCTATCTATCAGCACCCTGGCAAGCCAAGTCCCTGTGTGGGAACTCTGGACCACAGTTTCCCTTGATAACGGAAAAACTCCGGAGGGCTCAGGAGGTGAGAGGCCTTGGCAGTGGTGGTTTCAGTACTGACTGTCTATTAGGTTCACGTGGTCTCAACAAATCTTTCAGACGCTCTTTAGGGCACGCTTTTATTGGTGGGCGAAACTTTGCTTTAGGTCATGTCTGAGATAAGCATAAATACCTTGGTTTAAGCTCCTGTTGAGCAATGGACGTGAAGCTACAAATGAATTTAAAAGGTGGAGTCAGCGATTCGCGGGGAATGCTTGTTGTCAAAATCACGTTGTCAAAATCAGTGAATATCTCCTCACGATATATAACCTGTACGTAATGTGTGTGTGTGCTGAAAAAAACAATTCTGGTGTTAATACACTGCCTAGGCTATGTAAAACAGTATGTACATTTTTTTTTTATGTATTTAAAATGTTTTATATATTTTTTCAGCAAACACACAGTACCAACAGGTAGTGGATCGTGGGGATATTCACTGATTTTGACAAAAAGTGATTTTGACAACAATCTCTCCAGAATCGCTGACTCTACCTTTAACCAAGTATTTAGAGTGAACGCAAAACACAAATACAATGCCCAGTCAGCAATGCCGAGAGCTTTTGGGCTTTAAAAGGTCACATGTGTACGTGCTGATGAATTCAGAGGCTCTGCTTTGGTTTCAGTGCATCACTGACTCACTGGTCTCCTCCCCCCTAAAGCCAGAAGTCACTTTTATCAGACGTTGTTTGCTAACACTGCCCAGCCCCCACAGATCATTAGCTCCACTTGTGTGAATGGGTTTTTACACTCACACAAGCTTCAACACATAACAGCTAAAGTTGACCAGACAAAGATTTAGACTTTATTCTTATGAACGTGATTTAATTAATATCATTAGTCTAATTTAACAGTGACCATGTGGGCCATCAAACAGCAGACAGACATTATCAGTGACTAGCTGATGAATACAGTGGAGCATTCAGCAGAAGCTTTAGTCCAAACGTTTATGTCAACCTCTAACATGCTGCCCATTTGGAGGTGTTTGTTTATGTGCTGACAGTTTCACAGACATCTTAAAGTACATTAGCAGCAGCTTTTTGAAAAGATGAAACAAGGTGATAGAAAGAGCAATTGTCAAGCCCAAATGAGCCCCAAAGTGGACATTCAGTGGACAGGCTCAATCATGTGTTAACCTTCAAAGTTTTCATCAATCTGATCACTCACTCCTCTCTCCAATTAGAACTGATCAAGGCAACAGACAACAACTTTAATGAGGTCCCTAATTCCTGACCCCGGAGTTCATAAGCTATGGCCCCCCCATGATCCTTCAGCTGGTGTGACCTTTGAACTATAGCTTCAACCTATAAGGGGGGAAGGAAGGAAGCCAGTGATCTGGGTTTCTCATTAAAAGAGACCAAAGCTGAACCTACTAGATACTGATCTGTGGTCAGTTTCCTTGCTACGTGTCGAAAAAGGGGGATACGAGAATAGTATGGAGTTGTTGTAAGTCAAGTGTTTTGCCAGTTTGGATTTGCTGGTTTATGTTTAAATAATTAACGTTCAAATACAACTGTTCTAAATGACACAAAGATACAAGCTGTAAAAAACACCAGAATGCTCCTTTATGAACTGCAGATGATGAAAACACCAGCTGTTTGTCTTTAAAGCGTCCGTAACCAATAGTTTTTGTAATAACGATGTATCAAATGACCTTGTTTTGGCCGCAGCTGTGTCCAGAGACAAAGCCTTTAAAAAAAACTTAAGTGTTAAAAAGCAACTGCTTGATGATGTCATTGTTGTGTTCACACAAGCTGTCCCCAGTATATTATCACATAAAAAAAATGTATGCTGTTTTTTGGCCTTAGGAAATCTGTTCTCCGTGCTTTATCAAGCTACTGAAAGAAAACAAGGAGTCTGGGGAAAGAAGGAAAGTGTGATCGGTGAAGATGAGCAGGAGGAGGAGGAGGAAGGAGAGGAAGGAGGTTGAGTGCCAGTGTGCGTGTGTGTGTGTGTGTTTTGTGTGTTGTTGTGTGTATGTGTGTGGAGATGGAAGCCCGTTAGAATTAAGACGGGGAAAAAGGGAGCTGCGCGACTTCCCCCCCAAGGAAATGCCAGCAGAGTGGAGTCATCCCAGACTAACACACACACACACAAACGAGAAGAGTCTCACACGCATGTATCCTCACCAACTTTATATACTTTCACATAATGATCTGTCAACACAACTATATATTTTGTCTTTAGCTTACATTTGGACATACACCTCGGCTGGGCATTAGGAGTGTGTGTGTGTGTGTGTGTGTGTATTCATCATGTTTTTTTGGGACAAGGCGTTCTTTATTGCACCCCTCTGGGCTTTGAGGCACAGACGAAGAGCCAGGTGCAAGCTTTGACACACACACACACACAGTAAAATGGATGAATGCAAAAAGAAGGACAAACACTAACACACACACACACAACAACAACAAACTGACACAGGCACATGGAGAGACACAAACACAGACAAACACACTCTCTATTTCTGCAGCTCAGCAACTGTGAAAACCATCTTGATAACAACTCTTCATTGATCGAAACCAGTGAGGCGTCTAGTTATGAAAATGCTGTTAATTATCGTTATAATGATTGGTTTCCATGCTTGAGGCTGTTTTTCACATACTCAACACCATTATATTACAAGCTTTACTACACAACTCAAAGAAACACATGCGCACACACACACACACACACACACACACACTCTCTCTCTCTATGACAAAAACGTTTTTAAAAAAAACATGATGGGGTCCAGAGGAGTTATTCAAATATTTCTGAATGGTTCCAGATGAATTAACTGACGGCAGCTGAATTCTGTCCATCCCGTCACATGTCATCATCAGCAACAGAGTTTCATGGTTACCACAGGTTCTGTAGTGCTTCTTTTTGCATTTACAATCCGGTGTAAAAGCTTTGTTTACTTTATGGGGGATATATAATACAATGCTCATTTGGTTATTTCATAATTGATTCAAGCACACTAAATCACCTCCAGAGGCCATAGCTTAGGAATTTAAGTTATCACACAGTTATTATGCACAGAGTGAGCAGACACAACAGCCTGTTCCAAGAATTCTACTTTCCAGACAGGAAGTAGCAATTTATACTGGTATCATTCCTGGCATGAATCTATATCTGGAAGCGTTGCTGCAATTAATCATTAATTAACCATTTATCTGGACCCGTGTCTAATTTTTTGGAAATAGATCAGTATTCCAATCAAACAACCCAAGGTAGCAACTTCAAATTGTCCAAGCTAGAACCAGCAAATGAGATTGAGAGAAATCAGCAAATCCTCATCATTACGAGTCAAGCAACCAATCGGTTTGATATTTTTTCAGAAAAATCTTGCTCTTGGGAAGAATATTCTATTCATGGCTGCCCAGCCTGCAAAAATTTATATTTTTATTTTTCGAATGTCAAATAAACCTTACGTGGAAAACCATTAGTGAGGAGGGAAGAGATGTTGCTTTTAAGCTCAGTGTCTGTGCCTCAGGGTTTAAACAGGACACTCTGTGTATGTAGGCCAAGAAAACAGCCTCACTCCAGGGACGGACACACAGACAGACTTAGTAGAAACAGAGAGGCTGGTCAATTATAAATCTCTATTGATCGCTGTGGTGCAACAAAAACACTAGCCGAGTGTCCGCCTCTTTGCTAGCCTGATAAGAACCACACACACATAAGGAAGGAATCAATATGGAACTTCCGGTTTTGACATCAATAACAAGTGTTCCAAATGAAACAATTCTGATAGAAGATATGAAGTGAATACCAATATATTTGGTTCCCTCCTTATAAGGATTTAAAAAAATATATATAGCAAGAAGTAAGGCAGTTAAAGAGTTAAAGACAGATACATAGACGGTTACATAGTGACCTAGAGAAGTGAGACAGGTAGAGAGACAGGCACTGTTACATAGCCGTTGTAATTAGATCTAGTAGTAGTAAAGGGGTAACATTCTCGGCCCTGGTGCAACTTTCCATAACGTAACATGCTATCACCTCCATTTTTAGACACATGGAGGAATGACCATCAGGGAAATGGATATTGCTTAGGACCAAGCCGACAAACCACAACAACTCATGCAGAGGCAGCTGGTTAAAAAACAAATGCTGAGTCTCTCAAAGGATCAACTCCCAAGTAGGCCTCAAGACCATGTTCTTTACAAATACAGCTACTGTCTTAAAGTGTTACTTTGAGATGGACCCCAAATCGTACTAAGCCTGACTAAAAAATATTTTTGTATTCAAATTCCTGACCAAAATGTATTAAATTCCTAGGGTGTTTAACCCTCAAGCGATAACAGCACAGTGGGGTTAAGACCTGATCTGGACTACGTCAGGGCCACATAGCCTTCAAAGTGCCTGAAGAAAAACATAACCAAAAAACCCTATTAAGTCTACTTTTAACCAGAAGTATAAATATAACAAAGCAAAAAATCTTATTAAACTTCTCAAAAAGAAAAAGAACAAAAACAGCTTCAGAAGATTATTCTGTTTTCATGCCTCAAGTAAAAACACAAAGTCATTTAAACAAGAGGAGGTGCTGCTGAATTCCACGGGCGTAAAGTCCGAGAACGTCCAGACACGAAACGACCAGACGTCCTCTCAGTTCTCCCTTTATCATGACATTCCTCCGTTAGCCCTCTGAGTCGGGGGGATCAGCAGGGAAAACACAACACGACAGGGGAGACAAAAGGCCCAGGGAAAGGCAGAAAGAACAGAAAAGACATGGAGGAACAATTGGAAAAGAAAGACGAAGGCAGATTTCTGGTTCACTTGGTTCAAATCAGAAGATGAGCTCTTGTTGTGGTTACATCTGCCCTCTGTTTACTGAACGCAAGACATATTGTATCAACCAAAGGAGAAGGCTATCCTTTAATTGCTTCGAAATGTTGGGTTGAAAAGGTTTCTCTACCGAGTTGAACTTCAAGATCTGACCCAGCCAAGCCAGTGTTGTTGGGTTAAATGTCTCATGTTTTCTCACCAAAGGAAAAGACAAAGAGACAAAAGAAAAAAAGTAAATTTCAGTCTATAAATCTATACATGTTTGGCCTGAACCCTAGAATGATTAGTTTGGATAAAGTTCAGGATTTTGTCAGACAACTCCAAGACGAAGCACTTGAGTTCAGTATTAGTTGGACATGTACTAGTAAAAAGACAACCTTTTCCACAGAGTTGTGAATTTTTTGGTCAACATTTAAGTCTGTGTCCACCTATATCAGACCACACTTTGAAAGGTCATCCCACTTCTTTGTGTAAACAGCAGATTTTTGACAACATAAATCCAGCAGCGACTGTTTGGGTTTTTTTCAAGTTACATGAACACACATTTTTAAGCCTGCCACGATTTAAAAAAAAAAATTCCTGGGGTTGAGTGTTCACAAATTTAAACAAAAAAGTTCAGCATTTTTTATTCAAATGCCTAAAGACACTAGAAAAAAAAGAAAAAAAAGCATGGAATCACCAACCAACCCCTTGCTTATTCAAACTTTGCCTCCAGGTCTGAAGTTTTCTGGACGATGCCCAGATGAAGCGGCTGAGTACACCGGTGGAATTAGCTCGCTGTCGGACGCCATTACCCCTGTTGTTACGGAGACTCCACACTGACTCCGCCCCCCCACACGCTGTCCTCCTTCGTCCAGAGAGAAGACACAGGCGAGCCACTGCTGGAGACTCATTATTCTCTCTCTAAGGCTCATTAGTGTTGATCTTGGCTGACTGCGTTTTTTTTTTTGCAGAGATATGAATCAGGGAGTTGTGCGCTATTAAACAAATCCTGTTAGAGAGGGCCTAGTCAGAGGCTTGGGGATGAGGCTAGATCAAGTGATAGGACATTGTTTTGTAGCGAAGAAGCTAATCCTTAATTAGCTTAATTCAATTCTGTGAAAAGATAGAAGCAAACAGAGATGTTGGAGAACATTTCTTAACGGTTTACAGTTTGAGTTCAGGGTAAGGAGGTTTAGCAAGGCACTAACAAGGCCAGGGAGTGATGGTCAATGTTCCTCAAAAGCATTAGTGGACATGTTTGTGCTCAAAGGGTCTTCTAACACTTGACAGACACTTGTCTTTAATCCCTGGTTAGTTGTTTTTAATACAATGGGGTTGCTTTATGATTGGCAATGTCAGTTGGTCCAACAATTTACCAATTTGTGTCTCATCAACTGATGAATGGATTGCCAAGAACTTTGGTGGAGACATTCATGATCCTAAGAGGATGTACTCTACTGACGGTAAGCCTGTGCCATCATCAGGTCCAAATTTTATTTGGCTGAACAAATAAAAATGTTGTTCATAAACAAATACCTGTAAAGCTAATTCTCATAAACCTCAGCTTAACTTTTTGTTTAGTTCTTTTCAATAAATATTGGGTACAACTTCACACATTGCATGTTAACTGTAGCAGTTGTTCCTGATATGGCAATTATTCATCTTTTGGCAAAGTGAATTCATCAAGCTTTTTTCCTATTGTTAGTTATGAACTGCTTTCTATTGTTTAGTATTAGCTATTCCCTATTTTATAATACTATTAATATATTTATTATTACATATACTATATTATAGGATATCAGTCATATTTTGTTGTCTTAAACCTGAAATATATATAGTAAGACAGATGAATCATAATCAATTACTCTTAATCTCAAATGATAGTCTATATTCTTTGCAGTTTTACAGCTGTTAAGAGCCACTGTCAGGATGCTCTGAGGAAAATGTCTGTTCATCTCTTTAAGGATCATTTTAAGTATATCTACTATTAAGGCTTCCTGTGGTTTACATTGAGAGAAAGAGATGTGGTCCTATACTGTATATAGTCCAAACACAGTGGGACACACTTGGTCGGACATAGGTAAGTTCAACTACACAGCATCTGTTTTATCCCTTTGTTGGCGAACTGCCCTCTACGGCTCATTTAGTGACCCACAACTCCCACACAATCCACCTTAATTCCTGCCTGGCTTAACAAAACCTCCACCCACCGCCTCAACATCAGACGATTGACTGGGACTGTTGATGTCCTGTTTAAACAAGAGTTCATGGAAGGGACACTAAGTATTGCCACTTATAGCTTCTGTCTTACAGTGAATGAGTCCAAATTAAGTATGGATACTCTGATGACAATCTGATTCTATAACATTATTAACTCACATAAATCTCCACAGATCCGGTATCTGGGGGGTTGCTGAATATAAAACAGCCCACCCGCCTTCTATTGCAGGGACTTTGTGTAGGCATCAGCAGCTTAAAACTATTCATTTCTTTAGCATAGTTTGGGGATTTAAATCCTCTCGCTACTGCTGCTGTGGGATCCAAGCCTAATTCCCGAAATACAAGTCTTTCACAGCAGAGAAACAAGAGGACGTAAACTAAGTCGGACTATTGTTGAAGCAACTAATCCACAGGGGCCAGAAGATGCTTACACATTCAACCTGAACCAAACCAATTCTGGGCTTAATTAGAGCATGGCCGTGTCCGGCTAAAGTGCTAAATGAATTAGCTTGCTAGACCGGGTTGACTCTGATTTGTTAACTTTTTAGCCTCCCTGTTTGCTGAAGTGAATGGGGAGTGCTAAGAGCTAAGCAAACACCCAATAAACAACAGGCAGCTATATGATGAGCGGACGGCCAAAAAGTCCAGTGAAAGTAGGGATGCTCCAGCCCAGTCTAGGAAACAAACTACCAGCATAATGTTACACCCAAACAATCTGAGAGATCCCATTTTACTGCTAAATCTGTGTTGTTTTCAGTTCAATAGCAATAAACAGATCTGTATAACAAATCAATGGATAACAAAGTGTCTGCACTGTAGTAGCCCAAACACAGACTGCCGCTTGTCGCACAGTGTCTGCCTGCTCAACTCCGATCAATCTGAGGAAGGGAACAGGTTGGAAATGTAGCATGTGTGTGCGGTCGGCCATGTCACAAACGTCTCATTTTGATGACACGCGTGTGCTGTGGAGATCGGCTGCGTGTCCAAAAGGCGCTGGTTTGTCTGTGCTGTGTGAAAGCAGCCAGTGGCCTACTTTCCCTAGCCACTGATGCAAGATGGCCATTCTGCAATTTCTCAAAATCATGGTATGGTTGGTTTGTATTGATGGAAATCTATCTGCAATAATGTTAAGTAATGGTAAAAGCTTTGTGTGTGTCAGTGTGTGTTTTATTCCATCTTGCAGCACATAACTCTGCCTTTGCATTTACCAATATGGAAAGAGCTGCAGGGCAATTGCTAAAGTATCTCTGAGTTTCTGTGTGTGTGTGTGTGTGTGTGTGTGTGTGTGTGTGTGTGTGTGTGTCATGTTAGTTAATGTGCTCATAATGCATCAACCCCTCCAGCGCCAGCCGTTACAGCACCATACAGTGCATCACCATGGAAACAGAGCAATCTCTGACTCTATAAGCAAAGATATGATTTAACAAGGGTTGACTTAGAGGTAGGGCTGGGCGATATGGGCTAAAATCAATATCTCAATATTTTTTTACTATATCTCGATACACGATATATATCTCGATGTATTTAAAATCTCCTCTAGAGCACATCCTAGATGCTCAATTTAATTTATTTTTTGCATAACATCACACCAGTAATATGATTTAAATAGTCCCTGCAAAATGTGTCTGCACTAACGTTGCATTAGGCTACATGAAACAACATCTTGTTTATATTCTTTAGTGCTTTCTATTGGAACAATTTAAAACTTGCACATGGCAAAGAGTTTGCACATTGTATCTATTGATTATTCCACATCCTTCCACTCCCATACAATGGATCCAGCATTATTTTATTTGGAAACAGTTTTTTCCATCTTCTGTTAATCTGTAAACTGAAAACACTAATTATGACTCATTAAAACCACTTACTAATTGTTTATCACCACTAACCCCCTGAAGATAGCAGCCACACTTTAAATGCACAGCAGGTTTTGCTCCATAATAGTAGTCTATGTTTTATTTTATAAAAAATACTCGCAAATGTAGCCTAATTTACATAGACCTTTAGTTAATAAACGGTGTGCACCTCCCTTGGTGCTGACATGGACCTATCATAAGAGGCTGCCCGTAATAAATGTGATGCCGTGGTTGTGTGACGTTGGACCAAAAACTCTCTGTGAAGTCGGAGTAATCCGCCCCCCGGCGCTCGTTCGCCTTCCTCTCATAAGGACCAGGCTCTGTACAGCGGCCACTTATGCTGTCAAGCGCCCGCCTCCCCCGTTCTTTCGCATGTGTAGCCACTAGCCTTCCTCTCATAAGGACCAGGGCAGGCTGTGCTGTGTACAGCGGCCTCTAATGCTGTCATGTGCGCCCGCCTCCCCCGGTCGTTCGCCTGTGTAGCCTTCTTCTCATAAGCATGGACCTACAAAAAAGGTCCATGCTATGAACGACGGCCACCATCGCCGTCTTTCGTGCCCCCCTCCACCCGCTCGTTCGGCTGTCATAAGAGCACAAGAGCCCGGCCTCGTCTTTTTTTCTCCCCCTCTCGTTGTTTTCACATGGCGATAAAAGTAAACACACACAGGGCGCACTGCAGACTACGTCACAGGTGCGCGCCCCCAGGAGACTCTGGTTGGGAGGGGGGAGTGAGTGAGTTGCCAATGCATGTGAGTCTGTGAGGCTGAGAGCCACAGGAAAGAGAGAGAGAAGCGAACACCAGCGAGTGTGCCGGTGGCGGCGGCGGCAAAAAAAAACACATTACGTGCCAATTTGTATTCGATGGTCGCGATAGGGTCATTTTATACATCCCGTGGAGAAAATCTCGCGATACATCGCATATATTCGATATATCGCCCAGCCCTACTTAGAGGGTTAAAGAGGATTGACTGTTAAAGGTCAATAACAGTCTTTTGAACCTACTCTGAAACATGGCAGATTATCACAAATATTAGCTTGATCATACCTACAGTATATACTGTATGGTATAAGTTTTCTGTATTGCAATTTCATCACTCCATTAGATCTGCTTCAATGTATTATCTACAAATTCCCTGCATGGATTTTCTAAAACTCATGAATAAGGGATTGGATTCTAAAAGAAAAAATACCCTTTTTATTGAAATAGCCTTGAAATGCAGTCTGACTAATTGGGAGATTAAACAATATTTTCTATGGATGCATGAGGTCACCATGAATGATGTAATCTATTGCCATATGAACCATACCAAACTGCTAACCATTCCCTCTGCTTTAGGCTTTCAATTTAGCCACATGTGCAGGATTGGATGCAGTCCACAGTAGCCACAGAAGGGGAGTTGTACCCTGCCTCATGCTATTTGTCCTACTCCACAGTCATAGTTGCATGAACTGAGTCTTAATATACCCAAACCTATCAAAGCAGCCCATGAGGATGGAAATAAATGATGAGAAAAAAAGAGCAAAAATACACAAAGACAGACCCAGTAGAGGACAGGAAGGGAGATAGATTCCCCTGCAGTGTGGGTAATATATAGATGTGTCTTGCTGAGCCAAAGAGCTAGGCCCAGTTCCAGACCAAACCCCGGCTTCTACTGATGATTCGGCCCTTTGATAGATGCTGCATAAGGTACTGCAGTGTTCTGTTCAGTGGGCTGGAAGAGCTGGCAGATAACGTACAGGCGGAAGGAAGGCAGAGAGAAGGGAGGAGATCTTCAAAGAACACAACACTGTGCCAAGTGTTTCAGACAAGGGCCAAGGAAAACTATCTCCCTTCTCCGTGGATCCTCGTCTCTCCCCTCCTCCTGCTGTGTCATTTAAAGCAGGAGTCTGAACCGCTCTCACCCTATGCCAAGTTGCTGCCAGACCAACGGACAAAGTCATAGGAAGTCAGTAGATTGGGTTATGACTTTGCCATGTTACACTTTATGTCATTTTGGAATCAAATATATACTGGAAGGACACCAGGAAGTGCCCTTAAGGTCTCCCTAATCAGACACTATGGTGAAGTTAGTTTTAAGATGGATATGTGTTTTTCTTCAAAAACGCACGCACAGTTAAAATGAATGGTTTCTGTTGCCTTGATTTGAACCCAAGATTGAGGCAACAAGCTAATAATAAAAGATGTCTAACTTTTCCTCTTACATTACTCTGCAAGGATTCCTACAAGGTTGTAGCCAGGGATGCTTACTAACTACACCCTCGGTTTCCAGACACAAGGGCAGGGCGATATCCAAACCACTGGAACTCTCTACATGGCATTTTTATCACCTCTTCAAAAGCCTTCCGAGGGTAATAACTCCGGTAAATATAGGGCCTTGCGATGGCGAGGAGTGAGGTCTGGTGGAGGTTTCACATTCACAGTGGGCCGTAATAAAAGAGAGAGGTTCTATTTTTCTGAGCGCAGGGAAGGGTGAGGCGCACTTAATTAAGACTGAGATGTTTTAACCGCCAGTGAAAACACAGCTGAAAAAAAAGCAAAGCAGGGCGGGTGGGTGGGCACGCAGAGAGAGGGGAAATTTTAGACCAAGTATTTGATAACACTGGCTCTCTGTTGTATGCGGGATCCTGTTGCTCTGTTCAGCACTTTCCACTTCTGTTCCATTTGGACAATTGATACAAAAGCTAAAAATAGACACAATGACAATTACAAGAGATATGAAAATCCTCAAAACGGGTGACAAACATCTCGCCTCAAAAAGGGAAAGAGAGAAATACAATTTAAAATGAGTACCGTTGACATCAGGATCTCAGCACGGAATAAATAACCTAAATCCTTCCAGATATTCAAGTGCTGACACTGAAGCACCTCTGAGGTTACCTGTGAATATATGTTTCCTTCAAAACTTACTAGAGAGACACACCGCTCCAACTTCTTCTTCCAAAAGGGTATCTGCTTGTACCGGATAATGATTCAATAACCAATGCTCTTTTCTTTTCTTAATTCAAAATCTGTAGGAATTTGCAGTGTTTCCAATACTACATCTCTAAAGTTCCCTATAATCTGCTATAAAATTTGATCAATCGAATAAAGTGGTCTTCCAATCTGTGATCTTAAAATGTCTCAGGCCTGGTAAGAAGGATAAAACTAAACAAAAAAAACATCTGAAAACAGTATAGTTTTGGTATTACTCGAGCAAAACTCAAGAAATACACACCAACCCTAAAACTGGTCATTTATCAGAGAGACAAGGATAGTACATTGAGATCATCAACTGCACACAAGCCATGGCCTCTTTTCCTCCAGCAACACAAGATCAATAAAGTTAAATTAAAGGTTAGAAGAACCAGTAGTCTGTTTTGGACAAGCCTGAGTGGGTCTACCGCTGCTTCATAGAGCAGTTTCT
This sequence comes from Ammodytes marinus, assembly GCF_949987685.1. Classification (NCBI taxonomy): domain Eukaryota; kingdom Metazoa; phylum Chordata; class Actinopteri; order Uranoscopiformes; family Ammodytidae; genus Ammodytes; species Ammodytes marinus. The sequence continues at coordinate 24,742,226 of NC_137216.1, forward strand.
TTATTTAATGTTTAAGTGCAGAAGAGCACAGGGCCTGCTCTGTTGGAGCTTTGAGCAAACCAACACAAAGAGGGTCTTCTGCATGGCGGCCCTTGTGACAGCCATTACCAAGGGGTCGCCATATAGACGCCGGAGGTCGCAGTAAAACTGGTGTGTAATTTCCCTCTTCAAAGTGGGCCCACATACCCGACATGTCAACAAAAATGGATTTAAATAAATAACATCGTAACTGGCGCCCAACCCCTCATGATTAGTAAGTTAGTGTCAGTCACACAACGGACACTTTTTCGTCTGCAGCTGGGTTTTTTTTTAAATGCTGACACACAACTTTAATGCCCTCCCTTCATGATCCTCTAACAAATAAGCAAAATTAAAACATTATTTCTTGTTTTCCAATGGCTTTGGAGCTGTCAAAAGACCTTTGTGGCAATTCAAAATAAAGAATTACAACCACATATTGAACAGCGCACAGTGAAAACAGTGAGAGCCGATGCACGAGGCAACAAAAAAAAACAGGCCAGATTTCAATTCTTGTGGATGAAAATTCTCCTTTAAAAGCTGCTATGCACTGAGCTGTGGGATTACAGGGTATAAAGAGTAATTGAGTAAAAGCCTTAAGTCAACATTGAGTGCACACACGCTAGCTGACTTCTGAGTGAGCTGCGCTACTGAAGGAGGGAGGCTGATTTGGCTCAGATTAGCTTCTAGCATAACACTCCCAGTGGATAAAGAACCACATGTTGTAAACACCCAAAGTGCTACTGAAACCAGGCTACTCACTAATATAGCCTATTTTACCATGTTCTATGTATAAAAGGAACACATTGTGGGGTTGTAAATGGTTGAATGCTGCCATTTAAGTGTTTATAAAAGCTACTTGAAAGCAAAGAAACATGTAAATACTTAAGTGCTTATAAATAGAACTCTTTTGTAAAACCGTTTTCTGATCAACCAAAATTTGGCAGCTGTATTTTCACTGTCCTGGAATTTAAAACAGTATCCAAAACCCTGCTGCCTGCCATCCCTTTTTTATTTAAAACAGTGCAAAATGAAAATAATTTTCCCATAAATCAATTTGCAGTACAAATATTCAGACATTCTCAAAATGTATTTCCAAAACTGTGTACTGTCCAGCCTTTGTTTTCTTTAAGGTGACTATAACTGTACTCATAATAGTCCATCACCTGCTGATCTGGAGTCAGCTCCACCCAACCATTTCCCTCTGTCCACATCTACACACCACAACAGGCTGTTTGACACGCATAGGGTGCAGCTGTTGATTACAGCACGAGAATGACTACATATAAAAAAGAGGAACAATTTCATAGTTCATTGGTCCCCTTCATAGCCTTGTACTTCAATTTGTACTGTAATTTTTCCACTCTCTAGACATAAAGCTATGAAAATTGTGATGCACCACATGGCAGCAATAGCCCCTCCTCCCTCTCAACATACTGACCCACAATTCAGCTCTGCTTCTGCCTCATGCTATAAATAGACAGAGATTTAACCTACAGCGAGGTAGGGAGGGAGGGAGGAAAGGAGGGAGGGAGGGAGGGAGGGAGAGAATGAAAGGGCAGCATAGTGGAGATAAAGAGGGATGAGGGCAGAGACAAACATGAGCATAGATGTCTTCCAAGCTCCACTCTGACCATATTGATGGGCACATTTGTCATTTGTCTAAGGTGATATTGTTCCTGAGGATGTAACTGCTATCTGACAACAATGCAAAGTGCCAGTCATTTTGAAAAGACCTGCGAGTAATCAGTAGCCGAAGAAGGAAGTCACATCCATCTGTTATAGAGAGGTTTTTTTCTTGTGGCCTTTCTGCTTCACTAGATGGGTGACTGAAGACAGACAAGAGTTATGGGGAGAAAGAGGATGTTCAAAAGATCAGGATACGTCCTCACCGCACAGTAAAAACCGGAATGATCCTGTGCAAGGTTGATTGACGCATAGACACTAAAAAGGGGTTTGACATGGTTTACTTCAAATAATGAAATGATTGTTTTATTAATTGATCAATAAAATGATTGTTTTCGATGTCAAAATAACTGTGCCTGAATAAAAGCGTACAATTGGCAAATGTGGGGATTATATCTGGAGATGTCTGAGCAAAGACTGAGCAGCTACTCAAAGCAAAATTGTATTAAAATTCATTACAGTTTTGCACTATCGTGATGAGACTTGACCAAAATCACATCACCTTCCTCTTTGGCCAGATTACAGCTCAGCAGGACTCAGTCACTGCAATACAATTTTGACCAAAAAATATGAACCCCCTACTATCACATGATGCAATCCAACACAACCCAATGCAACCTCAGAGCTAAGAGTAAAAAAGAAAGAGAGAAAAGCGTGTTTTACTGTCTCATACCAAATCAACACTAAACTAAAAAACCAATGTCACTCATGTGTAGATAGAAAATCAACAGATATGGAAGCTGCAGTGTAAACACAGCCAGAGAAAAAAAAAAAACGTTAAATCCTCCGTTGTGCTCTGGCTTATAATCCCTATACAGCCTTAGCTCTTCTTATCTGACAACACAAACCCACTCTGGGAATCCGCGTATGATTTATTTAGCCAGCAAGAGGAGAGTTGGGATTACAACAGAGGAGGGAGGGAGAGAGGGAGAGAGAGAGAGAGAGAGAGAGAGAGAGAGGGACAGAGAGAGGGAGCCTTAATCGTCTGCCAGTGAATCCCTTTCGGTCGCCAGGTTTACACTCAGGTGGGCTTGCCTTGCACCATGCTTTCATCATCCACCTTCCATCTACAGTAGGTCTGGTTCATTTTTAACCTCAGGAACGACGACGTCACTCATTTGCTCTAGCTGCTGCCAACTTGACCCTGTGTGGCGTGGCAGCAGGGCGGCCTGGCAGGCAGCGAGGTCACCAACATGTCCCACAACAGACACAGCAAAAGACCCTTCATCCAGACAGTGAACCCAAAACCCACTGAGACATTAGTAATTAGGGAGTCAAATCCAAAATGGTTGAATATGATTAATAATATGATTTCGGAAGGCCTAAGGCGTTTTTTTTCACACAAACAGAGTCAATGCTGGCGATGCTGTAGGTCTTTATTCACTTTTAATTTGTAGTTGTGAATTAGATTTACATGGTGTTAATTTTTTGCTGAAGATATTTATAGTTTCAGAGCAAGAGCAGACCACCAAGGGGGAGTGGAACTGTTACAACACAGCTGGTGTTTGGTACAGATACAGGACAGCTGGCTTAGAACCTTAAGGAGTTTTGCAAAGCCGCCCACGCAGCAGGCATGGCCAGATACTTCATAACACAAATCACATGGGACCTCACAGCTGCACCGACATGGAAAGCGTAATTTAAGGGTCAGAGTGAATCTCACAAAAACCACGAACCCGGGCAACCTTTACTATCTGGTCCAGGCCAAAAGAAGTGACGCCATAACCCCAAATATTACACAGTACACATACTGTACTGTAGGGTCAAACCATTAAAATCAGTAAAAAGAGAGAGAAAGAAGCAGCACTTTGCCATTAACACCCTAACCTTTTACCACCAGAGGCTTTGCAGCCGAGTAGCTGTAGATAAAAAATCCCAGCATGTCTCACATGTTACCATAGGAACAAACAACAGTGTAGAAGGGTGGACACCAAGGGTTTGTTTTAATCACATGGTGGAGGAGAATGAAAAGGGGGAACAGATGGAAAAGAGGGAGCAGGGACTATGGTGGAGTGATTTCACTGCAGAGCAATGCCATGAAGATAAAACAGAAGCCCTTTAGCTTGACTGACAAATTTAAAGCGTGTGTGTATGTGTATGTGTGTGTGTGTGTGTGTGTGTGTGTGTGTGTGTGTGTGTGTGTGTGTGTCCTCCATATTTTTTGAAACAGTTCCAGACTTCCGTAGATGCTTTCACTGCTTGTAAATATGTGCACACACATATCACAAACACACAATATTTCCCTTGTAGACAAGTCAAGTCAAGTTTATTTACTGAGCCAAAAGATTACAAGTTTGTCTCAGGGCATTACAATTTGTACAAAACACAAGCCTCTATTATAAGACTCCATTCACAAACAAAACAACAATTTTGCCATTCTTTATGGATACTTTATGGATACAAAAACTTTGGAAATAGGAGTCGCGCATCAGTAAGGTGCTGGATTGCATAAGAGAAGCTCTCAGGTTGTCAGTGGGTTGTGTCTGTGTGCGATAATTTGTCTTTTTAATGACTTGTCTGAGTGTGAAAGAGCCCTGAGCTCTGTGCAGTGGCCAGCCAGAAGTAAGACAAGTTACAGTATGTGGGGCAAAGTGCACACACACACACACACACACACACACACACACACACACACACACACACACACACACACACACACACACACACACACACACACACACACACACACACACACACACACACACACACACACACACACACACACACACACACACACACACACACACACACACACACACACACACACAGCGACACACCAGAGCCCTCAACACCTCTCAGCAACCAACAACAAAGCCGCTCTCCAAGGAGTGACGGAGATTTTACAGAGGGCAGAGAGGGGGGCACGAGGTTTTCTCTGCAAACACCAAAGGAAATTGGTTTTGAATATAACATTGCCGTAAATAGGCAATCCATCAAGACAGATGTGTGGGGTGGGGGGGGTCAAAGCTATTTCCAAACGGTACAGACACAGACACACAGACACACTTTCTTTCAAGTTTAATTTAAAATAAGCTTTTTATTGTACTTTTCTAAGCTGTTTTCGCGTACATACAAGGTTGACTTAAGGATAATTAAAAATAAGTATTAACAGAAAATATATCAAAAGACGTTGCATGGGAACGCGAACGCCAGAAAAAACAGTGCCCCCAAAAAACAACCACACACACACACACACACACACACACACACACACACACACATACAGGTGTAGCAGTTGATGCTATCTGCAGACATGTCTAGGCTTGTTCTTGAGTTTGGCAGTCTGTCAGGGAGGTTTACAGAGACAGAAAAAGAGTTATTTACGGATCATGTGTTTCTAAGAGGCTGAAGCAGACCTCTTTTTGTATGGTTCACTGAACAACGCAAAGCCTCTCGCAGCCTCTTTCTCTTCTTTTAGAACTGCAAACTCACCTGCGGCTACACAGGTCACCTACTGATGCAGAAAAACAACAAACACAGTCATGGTTTGTAGTTAGATCCCTATGTCCTATTTGTCCAGGACAAATGTGACATAATTCTCAAAACACACTATAAATAGTAACAGGAACATACAAGTAAAAAAAAATTGAATTTCAGTGGCTCATTCTACAGAAAAACATGATCAGTAAACACAGTGGAAACAGAGGTTCCTTGAGAATTGATAAAATTCCCAAACACGTAAGACACTGCAGCTCGTTCCTCCAGATACCCTCATGTTTTCGAGGGGAGTGTCGGACTGCTTGACAACACTTTTAAAAAGAACAGTCTCCAAGGCAACTTGGTGAACAGAAGCTGTTCATAAAAGGCTGGTAGGGAAACGGCAGTAGGAGGGCGTCACTGCCAGTTCTGACCTTAAACTAACCCGTGTACCGGCTGCTGTCAACATGCTGGAGGCAGAGCAATACGCATCCAACAAGCCAAACGCCCACAAGAACAAAAACCAACACAGGCTCCCCTTCACAGACTGTGTGCTGCTGCCATGATCGCAGATACACTAGACGAGAAGGGAGTGAGTGTGTGATTGGAAACAACTGTGAGCGAGCGATGAGGTATGTGTTTGTGTCCAATGGTGAGATAACAAAAAGAGACAAAAAAAAAATAGATAGAGAAAAAGATGGTGACAGAGGAGATTGAACAAATACTTCGTTGTATCTGCCAATGAGTTCTCAGTAAAGTGATGCCAGAGACAGATGAAAAAAGAAAAAATACTGGTATTGGAACCCACGATTCTTGTACTTTTTACCTTTGACTTTGATATGGTTATGTAGGTTTTCATTCCTCTAATTTCCCCTAAGGATCAGTCAGTATGTTTATTATCAACATGGGAACAAGCATTACTAAAATGTAAAGAGATCCGTTTAAATTTTTGGGAAAAAGCTTGTTTGCGGTCAGAAGTTATTGAGTTTTTTTTAAGTTAGCAGTTCCCCTCTGCTTCCAGTCAATGTGCAAAGAAGCTAAGCTGCATCTTTGAGCTCATCTTTGGAATGGATGCACTGAAGTTAAACTGATATTGATCCACTGATGATGTGATTCGGGGGTTCAAGAACAAAACAAGGACATTTCCAATTAATGTCAGACTGTTCCTTTAATGACTCAGACTTGCTTCCAGCAGCTTCTTCTCTCCCCTGCATGAGCGACTTCTGAAATGCGTTAGATTTGTCTGTATCTGCCTGGTAACATGGTGTATGAGTCACAACAACATCGCCGGCATATGTTTGGTTTTTCCACATGACTGAGACGACAACCTTGAATCTTCAGTTTAGATTATTTTCAGATGTTCACCTTGGGCAGCTCAGATTACCTCATCTGCTAATTAAAGACTTCTAAATCCCTTATGTAAATAGGTAAAGCGCTGTCACATAGATAAAGCCGACACATAAAACAACTGCTATTTGTAGCTGCTGATGCACTGATATGAATCATCTGACAAGAAGAACATGGCTGTCTTAAATACTGCAAAGGATTCGTGCACCACATGGTTCTCCTAGCTGTAACTGTCTTTATCTCCACCGAGGCCTATATGTGTTTTCAAACCCATAGCTACTCATGGGAGTTTGGGTTTGCACGGAGTCTGCCCGGCTACAGGAGGAAGTGCTTTGAGAAACTCTGGGCCAATCAGAAGCCTGGATTGTGGTCAGCTGACGGAGGCTCATCACCGCGGGCCCAATCGCTCTGCAGGGTTTGCGGTCAGGTGACGGCTCAGACCGGCTCACAGTGTTTCAAAGCAGATGAAAACAAAAGCTAATGAGGCCGTCAGGCGTCCCTGCCAGCTGCCTCGCTGTGTGTGCAGGGGATGAAAGAAGCTACACAGCTCCACCAAAGAAAAGCAGGATTTATTATCGCTACGGCAACAAGTGTGTGTCTTTGTGTGTGTGTGTGTGTGTGTGTATGTGGGTGTGCATCTGTGTGTAGTGAAAAGAGAGAGGTACACAATGAAGGAAAGATAGGATAGCAAGAAGAGAAATTATGAAAAGAAAGATGTCTATGAACATCTCTTAGAGAGGAATAAATTATTTCATATGAGTCATAAAAAAGTAAGTAAAAGGCGGGTCAAAAATTTAAAAGATCCATAAAGTTTAAATTAATTGTAAACTCAATTGTGTAAACATGGCATATAAACAGAACACATCCTCCATTATCGTTTGGGTGGGATATGTATTTCTCTGTCACTCAGGTGCAACTTTCCCATTACAACTGAAACAAGTTAACCGATTAATGTGGTCTCCATATCATTGACTTGGCAAGACAAGGAATTTGAAGACGTCACTGGAATTGCATTGGGCATTTTCTGTATTTTATAAACTAAATCATTAATCATCACAGCCCTATTGAAAATAAAATATAAGTCTGGAGTCTCACTGGACCAATCATGTTCCAGACATACAGTAGCTGGCTGCCCTTCATCCAGAATCCCAAACCGTGACAAGGACCGCTTTAACTTGGCATGATTAGGCATAAAATAATGAACCATGACACTGCAACTGAATGGCCTTTTTCTGACCTCAAATCCCCCCACATACACTTTGGCAAACACTTTGAGAACAGCTGCCATGTGTGTTTTTCAGTTTGAGGAGAGATGAAATGACTGCCGCAGGTGTATCACTCATTTTATACTGCAGCTTTGAAACTAAAAAGGCAAACCTGCCCTTAAATTCGACAATCTGCTCTCCAACAAGTCTTCTCTATAAGCTTGTACCGGGACAAAACAGCCCCCACCCAATGGCGGCTTTGTTTTTTACCCTCTCCAGATGGCCACCCATACAGTAACACACCCCGAACACACACACACACACCGAATTCATGTCCACCCGTTTTAACCACAGAGGCTCAGACTGTCATTAAGAGCCTTGACCAGACGCTGAGAGTTAGCTGGTGTGTGTGTGTGTGTGTGTGTGTGTGTGTGTGTGTGTGTGTGTGTGTGTGTGTGTGTGTGTGTGTGTGTGTGTGTGTGTGTGTGTAGGGGGGGGGGGGTAATAAGCCAACAGGAGGGACACTGGCTTGTGCCTTTATCTGCCGGACCATTAAGTCTACTTCTTACTCAGTTGTACAAGTACAGCATTTAGATGGAACTAGATTCATGGGAGGATGGCCCGGCTAAAAGAGTATTTCTCAAACATGGAAAACAAATAATTTCTTCTCCAGACAAGATTATAAAAAATTATCAGGGTCATTATTCTCCTTTAGCATATACCGTGTTGGATTAAACAGACATTTTGAACTGTACAATCCCAAGAAACAGTTTACTATTAGGTGTGAGAAATGTCACTGCTTTTTATACAACTAGTTTGCACTTTGTATCAGGCACACTTTTTTAAAATAAGGCTCAAGCCTGCAGTGGTGTTGTACCATATGCGTGCTACCACAAATTACAGTTAAACATAGGAGATGCATGCAAACATCACTTAAATTCAATTGCCCTTCTTAACTTATTCCTAGAATCATTCATTTGGACAGGTACATTTAATCAGGTCTAATTCAACTAAAATAACTGTCTGCCTTCCTGATGGGAAAAGAGTAGGCCTCTCTCTGCAATTAACATTTGCAGAGACAACGATTTTCCACACAACACACTAGATATCCAGCTCCTGATTTCTTTATTGATTTAGCTGCAGGTATGGGTTCAAAGCAAAGGATGTCACTAACAGGTCTATTATAAAGTCACAGATCACAAATCAACACATGTAGTTATAGTTTTATGTGGCAACATGTGGGCAGGACACATATCAGCTACCAACACAAAATATTTCATCATCAGAAGTCTATAGCATAATAAACGGCTACTATTCAACCTACAATCATTTTAGATTTGGAAACGCATCACTGTTGAACACATGTTTGGGTAAAAATGCACTGCACACATGACCGTTTAATGCCCACCCCCATTCCTAACACTTTGCGTTTGGCGCCCAGGAGGCGGCCATTACGGCTCTTAACAGAAAAAGCTTTCACTGTGTTGTAGGTCACAGATAACAGAATGAAGGGGCTGTTGTACAAGATGCTAGCAACTAGTGCTGTGGGAAATCAATAAGGGTGGGGTCCTGGGAAGAAAGAGAGGGAGAGGGGAGAGGCATGAAAGCTACGCTAAAACACTGGACACGCATGACTGATGCTCTAATCTTGGGAATATGACTGAGTTACTGACTGACTGACTCCATATGTTTAAAATTACTAAAAACTGATTCTACACTGTTGTACTATGTGTTGATTGTGCCTTAAATGCAGCAATTGCAGCAGGTACAAAGTTGCGATATACCTACACTCTTGTTGTGCCTTTATTTACCTAATTCAGATAGTTCCGGGTCATTGGGAGACCGGATTTACTGACTGGTTGAAAGCATAAGTATTGGATGCATTGCTGTGAAATTGGTTAACTCTAGAAGTACCTCTATCAAGTCAATATTCCCACAGGTCAAATATTTAGGGTTTATGACCAAATACCAGCAGCACACCGAAACTCTTAAGGCCAGGACACACCAGTCCGACACGTTCCGACTACCCAAAAACTGGAGTCGCCGTTTCAGGAAGCTCCAGTCTTTCCGTCGCGGCCATTTAACACACCGAGACGACTGCTTATTTTCCGTACGCTCTGCGCTTGCGCGGGACGTAATGTCTCCACAACAGCAGGCGGCGCTAATCTGTATTGTGGCCCGAAAAAATACGAAAGCCGGAAATGATGGGACAGCTCTCTAGAGCATAAACATAGATAGAAATACGTATTTATATTTATGGACCATAAGAGCACAATTTTTAGCAGAGAGTGTTGAGCATGGTGTCGAGCAGTCAACAAGGGTTGATGCATGTGAGTACTCGCAAAACGAAACGAACAAACACATTAAAACGATGGCTAGCTGTTGTTAGCTGTTTGTGCTACCCGCCTCACTTCCGGGCTTCACTGATTCGCTAGCCCTCCACCAATCAAATTGCTCCAAATGAAAGACGGTCATCGGCGGCCGACAGGCTCAAAACAAGCCCGACGACCTCTACGTCGGCCGACGTCACGGCACACACCAAACAGATTCGTCTTTTTTTTTGACGACGGCGATTATCGGGCTGGTGTGTCCTGGCCTTTAACAAACATGCCGTCTAAAAGCTCAAGCATTGAAGAACCTACATGTCTGTCTTTCTGTCTCTGTCTGTCTGTCTGTCTGTCTGTCTGTCTGTCTGTCTGTCTGTCTGTCTGTCTGTCTGTCTGTCTCTGTCTGTCTGTCTGTCTGTCTGTCTGTCTGTCTGTCTGTCTGTGTGACTGCAGCCGAGAGCAGAGGAGCAAACACAATGGGATGTCTGTCCATAACCACAAACATAATCAACCTGATAAACTACAAACCGCTGCCTTTCTCAGTCCCAACAACAGCTCCTTCACACAGAGAAGCATCCACCACAACCTTTTGCTCCCCAATTACATTTCAGCCATTAAGCATTTACACACTCTCATCCGTAGAAATGTACAAGGAGAACCACTGAAGCTAAATTGTTTAACTCCAGACAATACCACGGCTGACATAGCACAGTGCAGGGTAGGCCAAGAGAAGTAGTTGTAAATTTCACTGGATGTTTTTCAAGCACAGCAGTAATCATCAAACCTAAAAGCCTGGCAAAGTCAACGCTCTTGGTCTACTCTACATGACACGAGTCAAGTTTGACTGAAATTAAAAGGGCAAAAACATGTACCATATAATCGAAACATTTACAAATGAATAATAGTATGGAGTTTTGTTTTTATATAAATAAGAGGAACATGAAGAGGACACCAGACATAAGACTAGGAAACAGGAAGAGGAAATGAGGAAGGAAAAAGAAGAAGGACAAGAAATTACATGACTGGACAGACAGACAGACAGACAGACAGACAGACAGACAGACAGACAGACAGACAGACAGACAGGACTTTACCGGGACAGAGGAACTTGTACCTTTAAAGCAATGCTAATTTAACTTTAATAACTTAATAACCCGGCTGAGTTCCACTTCCACCTGCTCTCTCTACCTGCTGTTAAGATGATTAGTTCCACTAATCTTTAATATTGTGGCCTGATTGGTCTGTGTGTCGGCCTTTAACAATACGATAACAAAATAATAGTTATAATATATATGTCACCTTACTTTGAGAAATAAATATTTTTTAAATGATACAAAAGAAATTAGAGCATTAACTTGGAATGATCATATTACCAATAATTACAGTACTTGATAGGGTTTGATACTGCTAAAAACTATAAGCTATAATATAAACTCAATTTGTTACTTTATCCTTTGACAAAATGAACCACCACCTATATATTGACACAACAGACAGCGAGATACACAGTTAATACCCTCTGTGTCTGTTCAGCATCACTGCCTCGCTGCTACAACAACAAGCCATCTGTTTGCACTGTCTGAGTGCATCCTTTGCTCCACCCAACACCACCACATACTGTAGTCGCATTATATAACAGTGATTACAGGACCCAGCAGACACAAAAACCCAAAAATATAAAAGGGGTAATTTACTCAATTACGATGATGAGAGGCACAAAACACAGCTGATGCTCCCGTCTGGAATATAATTTCAATTTTATTTTAGGCATTAAGCTTTAGTCTGAGAGACCGTCAGAGAGTAGAAAAGTCAAGATAAGCCTCAACATAATTAACATTATATTTTCAAGCTCTAAGTTATTCAGTATATGCAACAATAAACGCATCATCTCAGATCGCATCATCTCAAAATCGCACTGGATAAAGTAACAAAATAAAAGGCGAAGAAGTCTTTCTTTTTCTTCTTTATTTTCTAGTGATGATATACAGTAAATATTATACGTAGGGCTGTAACTAAATTATTTCATTCTCAATACATGTTTTTTTTTCTTTCCCACGTCTGGAAAAAATATCCCAAACCAGGATATCGGAATCGGATCTGAACTGGAAAAAATAGTGGATTGGTGCGTCTCTAAATGTATCCATATGTACATTGTCACAGTCTAGTCGTATCCTAATGGTCAGATACAACAGAAGTGTATGACATAAGTATCTGAGCAGTCACAAATATAGTGGGAAAACTAAAGAGAGCAGCTAGTAACTGATTCTCAACATAATTTGCTCTTTATCCCCATCTGCCCCTCCTCTTCCTCTCAGCGTGTGCCGTGTCATGCTGAGGGATTACAGCCACCGTAGTGCCTTCCATCAACCCCCCACCACACACACACACACACACACACACAAACACACGTGACCAGGGGGAGGGGGGTTCACTCACAAGCCATAGACCTTCCTATGCTGCTCCTTTTCTCATGCCTTACCCTGGCATTCCACATTGAGGATGGGCTCTAAGTATGTGGAGAGATGAGGTAGAATAGCTTTTTCCAGCTTTATCTCCAAGTTAACGACTGGACTTTGAGTGGCTGGGTGGGCCGGGGTGAGGTGGGGTGATGCACAAGGGAAGAACCTCTTCTACTGTCCACTGTTCACACCCTTTAAAAGTGTTGACTAATAACACATACTGTATATCGAGGAAGTTATGTTGTCAAAAATAAAATTCATAAAGGGTGGAATTAGGTGACAGTAGTACTTGTGTGTTGCACCCAGGGTGTCAAATCATATGATGGGTGACAAGATAATGAAGACAAGGTGTGATAGTTGATGGTGTGTTACTTTTCACAGACCTCACATGGAACAAATCTCGGTATATCCTTTAAGTCATTTAGGTAAAAAAAAAAATCTGATATTCTCTACATGATTGGGATTTTCTTTTTTAATATATTTATTTACATTTTGAAGACCACTCTTTTTTCATGTAACCTTTATTTATACTCGAGAGATCAGATTGAGGGGTTCAGCAATGATTTCTGACATCAAACACCCTGCCAAGGCTCCACCCAAACTAAAAGGTGTCTCTCTTTCTTTTATCATATAGCAATCATGTATAAAAATGGCAGAAATGTGTCAGGCGGCCATCAAGTAAGAGCAAACAGAAAAGTCTTAATGCTGAAGTACTATCGTATCCACATGAGAATCACCAGCAGCAGCATCAGTGCATCAGTGCACACAGTGAGCATCAAAGAACGTGACCCAGATTCTGGTCTGAGGCTCTCTGCCTTTATTTTTAGCCACACCGTAGCTAGCAGGCAGAGCTGCTCACTGCTAACAGACTCATTAACAAGGGTACGGAGAATGTCACCTCTGTGTAGAATAGAAAATAGATTTATAATTGACTATTTATCATTATATAATTGCAGTGTTTACACTTTGCCATAAGCCATAAGTGTAATGATAGTGCAAGTAATATCTACAATATATTTTTAATCACGTCTCTGTCAAGCAGACAAAACTGCAGATACACTTAAAAATAACAGTGATACCTTTCCTACTTAGTATATCAAGACTAATGAATGGGTTTAATAATGATCCAATCAGAATAAACACTGTATCATAACTACAGCCATAAATAGCAGCCAGCACTGTAAAGACGTGTCCTCCTGGTAAACACTTCGAATCATCAGACCGATTTGAAACTCAACCGAACCGTGATCATTTTCAATCTAGCACCAAAAGGAATCCCTTTAGGTTGGTGTGTTTTGGATATTTGTACAGAACCTTTTTAAATGATTCAGCAGCATTTGTTCCTCCACACTGAAAACAAATATTATGTTCAGCCCAGCCCTGGTCGGGAACCCAAAGCGGCAACAACTTCTGCATCACAGACCGTGACAGAGTCAAGTTCCTGTGGCTGCTATCAGTGCCACAGCTTCCCCCTTCTTCTTGTTTGGGAAGGTCACGGTAGATAACAGTAGTTTGTGAATGTAAGGTTCCCGGTGCAGACACAATTTTACTGTTGTTGCTGTTGTTGGTCGCGACCGTACTTCACTTCCTGCCTTGTTAAAAAGGTCAGATGCAGACAGGACTAACATTCCAGTTTGAATAGCCGGAAGGCCACAGAGCCAGCTTTTGCTATGCATGAGTCTATGCCTTCTGACAGCTTTGTAGTTCTACCACCATACAGAGCAAAGGGGGCCGGCCTATTTATAGCTCCCCATAGAACTGGGATAAGCGGAAAACAATAGAGATTTAAGAAGTGTGAAATATGATACCTGTGACGACTGATGAATTCATAATAATTGACAGTTATTTGAGTTTGTATCTTTAGAAATGCATATATAATATAATATAATATAATATAATATAATATAATATAATATAATATAATATAATATAATATAATATAATATAATATAATATAATATAATATAATATAATATAATATAATATAATATAATATAATATAATATAATATAATATAATATAATATCCAGCATTCCCCAAGAAAATTGCTCCCCTAAAATATAAAGAGCTCTCATTTTATATAATTGTAATTTGAATATTTTAGGGTTTGAGACTGTTGGTTGGACTGAACACTAAAACAGGCAACCCAGGAAACATTACACATCATTTATTGATTTATTAGTAAAATAATCAAATAAAAACAAATGTCATTGCAAGCTTGTTTTTTTTTTTAGCCATAGCTGCCAGTACTAACTACTCAATATCCAGTATTTAATACAACGTCAGTGTTGTTTGTATTGAAACCTGATTTGTGGACTAATGACCTTTACAAACAAATCAATAAAATGACTGGAACATCCCTGGCTATGTGTATGTTTCTTCAGCTCCAGATGTCGACATACAGAAAGACTCATAGAGACAGCCACTTAGACAGACAGGCATCTGACAGATCTGCAGAGTATTCACTGAAAAGCTTCAGTGCATTTCCTCTGAGGGACGAGCAGTGATGCTGATAGACAGGCTGCTGGTGGAGAGACACACCCAGATTCACTTGAAGAAATAGTTCAACATTTTTTATTTCAAGTTTTTTGCCTCAAGAAAAGGTGACAAAAACCGTTCCTGTAACTGCGTGTGCATTTTTTTTATATAGAAATTGGCAAAGGTTGCTCATCGCTAGTTAGCTTAGCTCAAACACTGCTAGTCAAGGGGAAACAGGTAAAAAGATGAACTTAACAACATCACCAAACGGTCCTGTGTGCTAGTTGGGAGTTGTTATTCACCATGTTACGTAACGCTCTATATTTGTATACTTTATGACAAAAATAAAGAAATAGCACAAGCATCTTTCCTGTTATGAAGCCACAATGAATACAAGTTGAGGAAGTGAAACTGCTTTGAACCGCACTTTTTCTGTTTTATCTGTACACCAATTTAAAAAAATGATTTGTTATTTCCTGTTGCTCTAATGATTATGAAATATATTTGTACATAATGACTGCCTTTGGTGCAAGAATGCTATTTGAAGCATTTTGGAAATGCCTCGCTCTGAGCTGTAGATTGATTTATTAATCAATAATGTGAATTAACATTAGTGTTTGCTGCCTGCAGTTGTCTAACATCGTTGTTACATCACATCTACTGTTCTATTCACTGGCTAACAACACAGTCCAAAAATCCACCTGTATGTTTTGGATCAGCACAGCAGCCTTAAATAGATCAACAAAACCAATTATAAAAAAAAACTATCTCAGCGGACAAGATGCAGCCTTCACCTACAGTAAACGATATCTGACACTGGAGTTTCCCTGGTGAAAATAAAACAACAACAAAAGAAAAAAACTGGAAGTCTGCAGAGAAAAGTCTCACATACCTCTGAAATGACAGGTTAGGGAGGTGAGTTTACAATACAGACAACGCTGCATATTTCACTGGAAACTTCTTCTTCATTGGTTATAATGGAAAATAGCTTGTAGGCATGAACATACACACAATTACTTACACAGTTTAAAGTAGTGTTGTTGTTACATAAATTTGGCTACATATATATTTTAGCCAATGTAAGTACTTCAAGAGTTTGAACGGATCAACAGACGATGCATTTTCAACAGCTTTCATTACCATACATTATTTAATCCTTATTTTCAAATAAATTGCCAAATATTTTCTATTGTTTAAGCCTTTTTTTGGTTTAAATGGTTGCAATTCAAATATTTTTTAGTGTTTTGGACGATTTGTAGGAGTCAACAATGTCAGGCTGAACCGTGGATTGTGGAAAAGAAGGTGAGGGTATTTTTCACTATTATTTTCTATCGCTATTCTATTACTTCACTATTACATTTTAAATGTAAATTAACCAGATTAAACTCATAACATTAAATGCTAATGGAAATAATCATTAGTTGAAGCCCTAGATTGGTTTACACTGATAGTTTATAGACATTGGATTAATTAAAGTGGCAACAAAATCTACACAGATCATTCGCATCTGATTAATGTGATCCGCTTTGCATTTCTAGATCTCATATCATCCAGTCAGTCAGCAGGATCTACTATATAAACTTTATGATTTCCGGGACCACACCATATTGTATGTTTGTTACTTTGTGTAATGTCTACCATTAGCCTCAGTGTCTCATGTAGTCTTGTTCCAAACTGCTGAGACATGTCATGAGAGAGCAACAGGCAGGGCTGTGTGTTTTTTCTTATCTCTACAAAGCCACCAACTTCTCCCCACTGCACTGATAACTTCCTGCCATTTCACTACTTCCTCACCAACATCCACCCGCTATGCTGTGCTGACACACACACCAAAACTTTTCTCATATTAAAAGGGAAGAAAACAAAGAAGAATTGCAGATTTGATTTGATCATGTTGGACATTTTATAAACCTTAAAAGACAGCCCATGTCAGTGGGGCTAAAACAATTAAGGCTACACAGCTGTGGTTCGAAGAAGAGTGGAAGACTCAGCAAGTCATAAATGGGTTAAACCATTTCCTCAGAGAGTGAGGGGGGGATTCCCAGGCCCACATGCTGAGTGTGGTCTTACCCCAGAGTTTTAAAAAATTCCTTCAGCTCTTACTTAATTTCCCCCTCTTACCTCCCACACTGCTTAATGGAAACAGAACCACTGGGAACTTTTTACTCTTGTCTAAGGTTATTCTACATTATCTGCATGGGTTTTTAGGATCGGCGATGTTATTCTTGGTGAATGTCCTCGATTAACCGCCTTGTTTTGTTTTATGTCATGCTTTGTTATAAAACCAAAGACAATTGTCCACATTTCCTACAATACATTTCCTACAATACATTGCTTACATAAATACTTTTTAAATTCAGCCAATGACTTGAATGCATACATGCAGATGCATTTTCTAGGAAAAGAAAAGACATACTGACTGACGATTTAGCTTTAAAGTTACAAATTACGCAACTCAACCAAAGGCTATAGGATTTTTTTTAAAGATGGATCACTTCGGTGATTAAAGGGTGAGTACTTCTCTCTCTCTCTCCTTCCTCTGTCTCTCTACTCCCCCACTTCCTCTCTCCCTCCTCCTCCTCCCTCTATTTTATTTTTCCATCCCAACAGCTGTTGTCGGCGCACACAGCTGCAAACGAGCCTCAGTCAGTCACACTCGGCAGCTATTCGCTATAGCCTGGGAAGCCCGACCAATCGCCAAGTGTTCGGCAGGATCAAGTGCACATGTGCAGGAGACCAAAACACACTCAAACGCACACACAGAGACACACACTTTTGGGGCGGATATTCATATATGCGAGGCAGGCAGTGCAGACAAAAACAAGAGCTCACTTAAACGCGCATGGCACACTGACACGTGGTTATGATTCACCAAAATCCTGAGGAACTAAACTCAAAATGTCAAGGTTAATTTGTGTTCGGGTGCATCTGAGCGTTTCCACCACCACTTGTCCCTCTGCTTTAGAAAAAAAAAAAACGTTTACAGACGCCGCCGTTGCCATCCTCCCCAAGACACAAAACAAATAATGCCAACCTCAAAGCAAATCAAGATGTTATTTCTGTGGTATAGTTTTCTCCCAGCAAAACAAAAACATTCAAATGCAACAACAAACCCATACGGCCATCCATCCCCACGCTGAATTATGAGGAGACACTTACATTACATACACATTTTCTGCCCTGTGAGGTAATAGAAGAGCTAAGGCTAGCCTCAGGGCCGTTCTCATTATCTAAGACCATGCAATATGATTCAAAGTGACACTCGTACCCAATGGTTGAACGCTATAGTGCTGGTCCCTTGTGAAATACTCAAAGACAGAACTGGAGATAGATACAGTTAAAACCTTGAGATGGTTGTGTGGACACTGACGCTACATTGTGCAAAACGAGATGGTTTTTACATTGAAACCTGAGAGAGCCAACGCCAACCGTTTAGGCTCAGACACTTTGGATGTGGATTTGATTACACGGAGCAAATCTGATCATCATGGCTCTGATATGGGCACGAGCTTATATAGCCGAGTGACGGCCAAACAAATAAAAAATATATATAAATGTTTCTAAATTTTTAAGGCCAGACACTGCACGTAAAAAACAATGTTTTTTCAAGCAACGGTAGATTTTTGAGATTCTTGGCTATTTTGCTTCCATAACAACATGTCTCCTTTCATTATCTCACATTAGTTTTTTTTCCATGGTCTGAATCAAAAAATCTCAACTTCTTAAGCATCAGCTAAACTTTCCATAATCATTCTTCTTAGCACTATTCTGAAGTCTTTTTACACAAGGATATGTTCATACGTTGTTAATTATATGATTTATGATGCATTTTGATCTTGAAAACATGCAAAAGAAATCCAATTTTAAGACCTGTACAAAGTGTTTTTGATTTATAACAAGTGAAAAAATAACAATATCGACCTGTCTCTCAAGGTGTGTATTCTCGTCATGTAAGTGACAGAATCACCTTCTGGCTGTGCTACACTAATGCTGCCTTCAATGTCATGGGGAAGTAGTCAGAATATTTAGCATCGCATTCGGCTAACCTCAACATCCAATCGGTGGTTGGTGACTACAGCTGGTAATCTCATTTTAGAGCAAGCTTGGACATATTTCAGGGTGCTTATTTAAACCATGATTTAACCCTGACAGTCACATGACCAACTCTATCATAACAAAAGCACTGGAAAGCCGAAATATTCACTGTTTGTATTAAACCTACTAATAACTAAGGCCCTTCTCAGGAGGATGTTGAATTACCCTATACATTTGCACCCCGAAACCTCAAGTCAAGGTGTTTAACGTTAACGGAATTTCACTTGGATTTATTCCAAAGGGGACAGGAATGCTCTGACCTCATTGGTGCAGTGCAACACAGAAAAAAACAAAAGAAGAAAAAAAAACAGAGCACATGGGTTAATTTTCCATCCACAAGCAAATGAGAGTCAATCACAGTTGGACACAGAGCTTTGACTGTTGGCATATTGTGGTTACGCACATGTCTGCGAATAGGGTTACCGGATGGTGTGAATGTCTATATGTAATACACATGGGGATTACAACCAACAGCAGCCTTCTGTAGCACGTGACATTGTCATGACATCATTCCAAACAAACCGTTTCCCTGCAGCATAGGGCAAAGTTTTGGAAAAGCCAACGCTTTGGTTATAGATACAGAAACACAGTGGCGTGGTGGTTTCAACTGAATACTAAATGCACCTTTACCTCGCAAGAGAGCACGCTGCATGTGATTACTTTCAAATTAAACGGCTCAGTAGGAGCCTGAGATGATCCAGCAGCTCTGACCCAGTCCTATTCTCTCCTATTTCTACCAGGCAACAGCAGAGTGATGCCTATGCTCCTCTATTTACAGGTAGAGTCAGGGGTTCTGGAGACGGCTTATGTTGACATTGACAAAATCTATTTTTGCCAAAATCAGTGAATATCTCCTTACGATTCGTTACCTGTCCGTACTGTGTGTATGAAAAAAAAAAGATCAGGTGTTAATACACAGCCTATGCGCTGTAAACTGGCATGCTGTTAGCCTGGGTTGGCCCCTTTGTTTACATACCAGTCTACAGAGCCCTAGTCTGTATATTAACACTGGATTTCTCGGCACACACACAATACGTAGCCTACAAGCAGCGGATCGTGGGGAGGTATTTACCGATTTTTATAAAAAGTGATTTTGACAACAAGCATTCTCCAGAATCACTGACTCCACCTTTAGGGATATGACATCGGAGGTGAAAACCTCCATCCAGTCTCCATCAAATACCTTTTTCCACAATCTCGATTTGTGTGTGTTTGTGTGTGAGAGAGATATGAAATGGGATGTACAGGCGTATCCCCATGAATACAGCACAGAGCCATTTCAGCAAAAGGCCTACTGGCTGGGCAATGGTGTATGTGCACAAATGCGCAATGAAAAACACCGCCCACCCAATGGCGCACAAGTCGGCCAGCGTGGTAAAGAAGATGTCATGTACGGATGGGGTTTGGCCCGATGAGTGCAATGCAAAGCGTGCAGTAAAGGCCTAAATGCAAGGGATATTTTACTGGGGTGTGGATGAGAGGAGGAGCAGGGAGGGACAATCTTTGGGACCAAAATAGGTGTAGCCTTCTGTCTGTCTGGGATGGTGTTTGCATCGCTAAAATAAAATATAATGAATGGATGTGAAGCTGTGCGAGCTAGGACCGAGACGCTATCAGAGAGATAATCCAGTCCAGACCGCACCGGTCCCGTGTGAAGAAGGGAGGGAGGGGAAGGAGGGAGGGGATGTGTTATAACAAACGTTGTTCCTGAGACCGTGAGAGAGGAAAAAATACATAAATGCATGTTTGTGCTCCAGTTTCCGCCCGTTTGTTCTCTCTGGTAGGGGCTTTAAAGACGCGCACACACATAGACACGCGCGCACATATACACACACAGACACACGCGCACGCACACACACACACACACACACACACACACACACACACGGAGGCTAAACACCAACCTTATAGACTTGTCCATAGGTTCCATTTCCGACCACTTCCACCAACTCGAAAATCCCAGCAGGATCCTATGTTTAAAGAGCACAGAAAAAAATACATATTAGAGGGCATAAGGATGAATTGACTCCCTGTAGTAACCTAGCCTATATAGGCTATTTACAATCGGGTTCGTTCGATGTGGGAGCCGACTGCGCCCGTTTTTTTGTTGCTGGCCTCCCCATGCATGCCAGCGGATATATGGACAAAGAAAAAAGCCACCGCAGGGCTGTGTCAAAAACAATATTACTTGTGTTTTTATACAAACAGACCAAATAAATATGCCCCTCTGACTGTGACAAACAAACACACACACTCACCCTCAGGGATGCAAGGTCTATATCCACCAGAGCTTTGGCCGGTGATTCGTTCGCCATTTTCGTTCAAAAACGGGGATAAATCAGCGAAAAATGGCTTGTTCTAAGTCTCCTTCAGGCGCACGGTGCGCGTCTCATTCTCGGGTCGGTTCTAGTTTTATTCCCGCTGGCGATATTTTCTATCCAAGGCGCGTGTTTCCCTCTTTGTAATCCCTCTGCTGCTGCAACATAGCCTTCCGACCGAGTGCCGGTGGAGCTCTGCCTGCCTGCCTGCCTGCTCTCTCGCTCGCTCGCTCGCTCTCTCTCTCTCTCTCTCTCTCTCTCTCTCTCTCTCTCTCTCTCTCTCTCTCTCTCTCTCTCTCTCTCTCTCTCTCTCTCTCTCTCTCTCTCTCTCTTTCTCTCTCTCTCTCTCTCTCCCTCTCTCTCTCTCCCTTGCACTCTGTCCGTATGGCTCTCATTCATTCCCTCTTCCTCCTCATTCTCCGCCCCTTAACTCGCTACCAGGGACAGCCCAAGACTTTTTGGGCATTGAGGGGGCCCCTTGAAAAGGTTTTCATCCTCCCCTTACACCCACAAGAAGGAGCAGTAGGCTACAATTGACCAATCCCCAGCCATTAAAGTGGCTACAAGGAGCTTTCAGTTTCTGTGGATTCTAGCGTCCCAATTGGACAGAAGCAGTAGTGTTTTTAGGAACCCATCAAACCCAAGCATGTTCTGGCTTGCATGCATTTGTTTTGGAAGCGAGTGAAAGAGAGAGACCACAGGATACACAGCGATGATGTGTTTATATTTGACAATGCAAGATTAATAATGGTAATATGATGATGGTGAAGCAATGGAAACTTTGATTTGAAATGTTGAATAAATGCATGCTTTACTGGTCTGCCTGCTGTAAATCATTTTGTCTTGAGTTGGCAGGGATTCAGACCCGAGCAAAGGCATTAATAATAACTATATAAAAATAGCATTATTTTCGCTGATGGTCATTTATGATCCTCAGAGAAAAAAATGAGTGATGCCAAGTGAGCCAGTATACACATAAAACCAAGACAAAACAGAGACTGTGTGACGTAAAAGTTAACAAATAATAAGTATTTCTGATGTAATGTAATCTTTAAAAACATACACTGGTGGATCATTGTATGTAAATATTTATCTGATAGGAACTTTTACTTGTAATAATAATAATAATGTATTTATATTAACGGTGTTGCCTTTCTTCTATTTCTCTCCCTCTCTTCCATTCTTGTTTGTGTCTCCCCCTGCTTCTCTCCATCACATATAATAGATTCGGGGCAATTAGAGCATGTGAAATGGAAACAGTGATTAATATTTCAGGACTGCTGTCTGTCACTGCTCTGCTGTCCTGTTCAGATTGTATTGTGTCCTGCTGCTACCATCGCTTGTTCTGTACCTGTAGCTGATGTAACTAAATACATTTAACTTTAAGTACTGTCCTTAAGAGCAAAACCAAAGTATGTGAGTATTTCCATTATTTTCAGCTACACACCTCTGAGTGAAATATTGTAAGTTTCTTTGCCACAATATTTGTCTGAGAGCTTTAGTTCTTAGTTACTTTTCAGGTTACAATTTTTACACCCAACTCTACAGAGAAAAACTATGCATCTCCTAAAATATGGGGATTTTTGAACATGGATTTTTCACATAAACTAAAGGATAAAGTGTTTGTTTATATTGTTTCCTACTTAAATAAACTATTCAAGCTGCTTTTTCTAGACTTTTTGTTTAGAGCTACTTGGTTATCACAGGACAGCCACGCTACAAATTTATGACGATCTCACATAGATTGATCTTCTTATAGACCATGATGCATTGCTGTAGATTAAACTTGTGATGTCTCCTGTACATCCCCTCCCTGTAAACTTTGCTCCCAACTTCTGCTGTAACTGTTTTTACTATTGCCTGTTAATGATGTTGGTTATCCAGATGTTAAAGCTTATTCCTTCACTAGCTCACTTTAATTTTGTCGTCCACAAAATGCCAAAATATGCACATCTGCTGGCACACATGGAACACAAACCACAGGACTTCAGAGTCACTGCATTGGGACAGAGCAGGACGTGCAACTCGCTGATTATCAGTATTGCTTTACATCCAGTTAAGGCGAACCGACATGTGTTTAGTGAAGGCTGTTATTATTGTATTTGTATATGCAAAGGAATGGGAAAACTTCCAACGTGGAAGCCTTTTTATTGTAACATTATCCTCTTTAAAAGTTTGTGTCGTAGTGGTTAGAGCACCCCCCCTATCCCACACCCCTCCCCCCCAATAGAGGCTCAGTCCTAAGAAGCAGCAGACCACAGGTTTGAATCCGGCTCATAGTCGTTCTATGCATGCCATTCCCATCTCTGCCCCGTTTCATCTCTGTATCTCCAAATGCTGTCTAATATAGCACTAAAAAGATAGCCACAAAATAGCAAATTACATTATAAAATAGCAAACGCATTAAATATGAATGAATTATGAAGATATCAGATGAAGGGAATTGATTAATATTACTTTGTCTAATGTAGCTTATCTAAAAGAAAAATGTATGTGACTTAAGATAAAGGTTACAGACATGAACTTACCGTGTCATGTCATGTTAGGGATTTTTTTTAAATGGTGCACACTGCCCTAAAAACTAGTGCTTTGGTCTGTAAACTGAAAGGAGTGTTTGCTTTGAAGGTGATGGAGGCGGACGACCCATGTATATCAAAGTCTGGCCCGGGTGTGTCCTGCTGCTTTCATGTGTTATCTACAGTAAAGCAGTAGATGTTTCAAGGATTTCAGGCTGTTTTGGACATATAAATTAGTGAGGTAATTTCAGACCTGGAGAGTGCACTACTATTGGCTCTGTGCAGCTCACAAGTGCTAGACTGATTTGGTTGAAGTAGCTATGAAGAACTTTTAAATATTTCTGAAACTGCCAAATTTTTCCTCTGATCATCATCATTAATTACATGTAAAAGCGAACGAGACCATCAGTTCAAAGAATGCTTTTTTATATGATTTTCTTCATGCCTTTGTCATGGGTACACTCACCCAGGAACAACAGCTGGCGTAGTAAAAACACTACTGATTTTGTCAAAAGGGGGTGCAAGAATCAACACAAACGGAAAGTTCCTGGGTGTGAGTTAAAACAATTCTCAACATATTTATTGCAAATTGTGGTCAAAATCTAAGATCCATTGACTGTAAACAGTTACGAAGATAGTATCAAACGTATTGTCAATATATTTGAGAACTGACCAAAGTTTTTGTTTTGTTAAAAGCTGCTGCTGGGTACTGATTAACCCACATATAATTATATTGAATAGGGCTCCCCACCAGTGAAATGTTGGGCTGCAGCTGTTTTAAGTGACAAAGCAATAAAAAAAACTCATATAACAAAACATTATGCTACTCTCTCAGCACCAAAAAACTGTAATAAAGTAATAAACTGGTGAACATAGATAAAAATAGCAGTGTCTTATATGTGTGGGCGGTTAGTATAGAGAGACTTAACAGCAATGCAAGCGACCTGGCTGAACCTGAAATTAGCAACAATGCTGATTAGTCGTTATAAAACACTCCCAGTTTCACGCATCCACACCTCGAGAGTGGACAAAGTCTGCCGGAAACAGAAGCTTGTAGGAGGCTGCCAGCTGCCCATAGATAGATGTGTGTGTGTGTGTGTGTGTGTGTGTGTGTGTGTGTGTGTGTGTGTGTGTGTGTGTGTGTGTGTGTGTGTGTGTGTGTGTGTGTGTGCGTGTGTGCGTGCGTGCGTGCGTGTGTGTGCGCGCATTTGCTTGAACTTGTGTCAACTTGCATGTCTGTAAATGCTATGAATTTATAGTTATATATTATATATATATTTATATATCAGCAAAAACACACACAACCCCTTGACTCAAAAACAACGGTTGTCAATCAGGTCACACATAAGGATCAAATAAAAGTAAATCAGAGGGGCATTTTCCCACTAAACCTCCAGCCATACGTTTGTTGGGATTATGGAATATTTCTATCTAACATTTTTGCCATAATCCTAATGCAAACTTTCACTGGAACCTCTTTTTTTTAACCAAATACATTTTTCTGATAAAAACGGTTGAGAGGAATTATATGGATCACATAAGCTACTGTGTCCTTACAGTCGTCAGAGTCAACCGATAAAAAACACTTTTTCTCTTCTCTGTATTATTCTAAGTTTTGGGAAAAGAATCAAATACAGTATCCTTTCTACTCTCTCTTTTCAGACGTCATCGTGTGTGTGTGTGTGTGTGTGTGTGTGTGTGTGTGTGTGTGTGTGTGTGTGTGTGTGTGTGTGTGTGTGTTCGTCTAGGGTTCTGTTTTTGGACGGGACAAACACTGTCTGTTTGAGCTCGATATATGCAACTGCTTCCTCTTTTATTCCGTGCTCTGCAACCATCAAAGGAAGCTGTGAATGTGTGTTGTGTGTGTGAGTGTGTCTCAGAAAAAAGGATCCATGTTAGGAAGGATACTGAGGTATTTTTGTGAAGCTAACCACATAACAGTGGATATTAAAAAAAATGAAAGATTAAGATGAACCACTTCTGCCTTAATGGCCTCTGCCTGCTCTTATATCCTTGAGCCAATGGCCTAATTATTTTAATCAGTCCCTTTAATGAAAGTCTGCTCATTTGATGGCATGCTGGTATGTTTTAGTGGCTAGAGATGTTGATAGTAGAGGGGGAAGGTATCGGCGAAAGACATATGGCAGCAAATTCCACAGTCCTTCTTCTAAGAACCGTGACTATCCACAAAAAAATTTCATTGTAATCTGGCCTGAAGATGTCGAGACATTTTGCCCTGGATCAAATAGCAGACAGACAGACAGAGCGTGCTTTTTTAAGTCTTTAGTTTGCTTCCAGAGTGAGGGGTGTTTTACAGATGGGCGACGACTTGAGCAAATCACTGCTTTATCCTCACTGCAGCAGCTGCATGCACTGGCCAGATCAGAACAGGGTTAATATCAAAGGTGCTTTTTATTCTCTTAACCAACTCACCTTAATATAAGTCTGATGGGAAATTTAGGCCTGTTCAACTAAATATATGATAGAGGGAACATCTTCTCCATCTCGTAGCCTTTTGTTTTCAATAGCAACCTCCTGGTCAATTTAACATATACCTTTTGATTTAAACATTTTTATTTTATTTTTTTTAAGTTATGCCACTTGAAATGTGGTTCTATTACATTTACATTGACCCTATGCCACTCAGCACCAGACTTTGAGTCCAATTTATAAATCTCAGCTCACTACTCAAGGTAATCTAAATTTAAGCGAAGTCTTTATGTGCATATCTCTCTCTTTACTGCACAATCTAGAGAAGACAGACTGAATGCAACATTACTGGGTTGGTCAT
Organism: Ammodytes marinus; assembly: GCF_949987685.1. Lineage (NCBI taxonomy): Eukaryota > Metazoa > Chordata > Actinopteri > Uranoscopiformes > Ammodytidae > Ammodytes > Ammodytes marinus. Next base: position 24,768,883 of record NC_137216.1, read on the forward strand.
GTTGAGAACATTTCATTTGGGGATTACATCGTGTTTGCATTGTTGTAAATAATAATAGAGCAGTTTGATGACGATGTCTCACTTTATATAATGTTCTTTACATAACATCACAGTGGTCACCATATTGTACATAAGTACATGGGTGTGTTCATGGTGTTGTTTTGGGACATTTTTGTCAACCAAGGACATTTAAAATAACCATTTTCAGTATCCAACTTGAACCTTAATTTGCTACATCGGATGTCTGGCTGTCTGTTATGACTGTCTTCCATCTCCTCTCAAGAGAAAACCCTGTATGAACTCAATGCACCCATACACTTCATCTCAGCTGCTATCTCACGAGCAAACACTGCCCCCCTGTGGCCCACAGGCGCTACTGCGTCCTACAGGCAGGCAAAGAGAATAGGAGAAATATTTTTTTTTAAACGAAACATCCCAAATTCACTTTTGCCCAGCAACAGTAACAAATTGTAGACTCTATAGAAGGCATTCAGTGGTTGAGACTGAGGAGAACAACTGGAAGACACTTCTTTTTTTAATTCAAGTTTCTAAGCAGTATGTGCAGCAAGTATGTGGTCCAAATGTGTTACTATCTGAAAAATCAAATACTATAGTGTGTCTGTTGCTAGCGTATGACATAGCTGCCTTATTCCACCATATTCAAAAATGTAACATTAAAAGTAACATTTCTCATCCCCTTTCATAACATTACATCCACTAATGAAATGCCTATCTAGTATAAGTTTATTTTCCTTGTGAGATTAAATTAATTTAACTATTTCTAATTTGGAGAAAGAATGTATACAAACTCCATACAAACTGAAAAAGTTGCACTTTTAGTCGCCAAGATATAGCATCCTTTATTTCCCAAATGTTTTAAACCGTCTTGCCTTGATCTGAATGGTAAATACGTCTTTTGGCATCAAGTCTTCAGCAAATAATCACAAACTCTATTATCGTGTGTGTGTGTGTGTGTGTGTGTGTGTGTGTGTGTGTGTGTGTGTGTGTGTTCTATCTGCTTATGATGTGAAACGGCGGTTTATAAAAACATCAGGTAGAAACAGGAATGATGTGTTTTTCTTTATTTGCGATAAAAAATAGTTACAAGATCTCCCTTATACAAATATAGCAGGGAAAAGCAGCACATCGTGAACCCCATTCCCTGTACAGAGAGCAAATGACTGTAGTGGAGTCACAGACATTTTGAAGGACAGAGAATTGTACAGAGACTAAGTGCATTTACCACGCACACTGAGAATGCAATTACAAATCACCTTGAACAGCAGCTCAAAGTCAACCACAATATGACTGACTGCTCCTCACTCCTTTTAATTTTTATGAATTGAAGAGTTAATTAAATTAAAGCCATCAACAATTCCTTTAACATTCATTCTTCCTATTATAAATGTACGTTGTTGATTTTTATTGAAAGCGAACACAGTTCGCTCCAATGTCAGTGTTTCTCACCAAAACAAATCTTCCTTAATCCTCATAAAAGCAAGTGCAAAACTTAAAATATTTTATAATCTGCATTGTTTACATCGGCTACCAATTTTCGTCTTCCCTGAAATGTTTTGGCATGTGGACACATGGTCCAACTCATAAAAACATTACTCTACCGTCAAAACTCACATGGTGCTTTTAATGTTATATTATTGTGTAAAATTTTGACAATTTTCTTTAAAGTGTCCTGTAGAATTTTTGACCACTAGTAGTGCCATTGAGTAATGAAATATTTCGCTAATGCTAAGAGATGTCGCATTTGGCCAGTAAAGGCAAAGCAGAAGAAAAAAACAATGCCTGTTCAAAAAAGAAAGAAAAAAAAATAAGTATTTTGGTGAGAATCACTGACTATAAACAGCAAGGGCGACTTTAATTGCATTAACATTGCGCATGTAAATGTACTGAGAAACAGAGATAGAGATCTTTCTTAAAATAAAATATTACAAAGGCCTCCGAGTTACATTGATATACATATAAAAATCACCCAATTTAAGATTGCACCATACACATAAGGTCATAGAGAGAGAAACAAAAAAGAAAAGGAAAAAAAGGGACACAATCAACCCCTATAACTAAGTCTGTACTTTGAAGTCCCAGAGATACGCTACAATAGGACATGAATTTCCAGATCAACTGAATCTGGATTGATACACTTTTATCTGCAATTTTCCTATATGGAACTAGGATGTGTGATATAACCCTACTAATGTTTGAAATCTTCCTTGAACAAGTGGAGCATGCTGTTGTTAAGAGTTGCACTTGTTCTTCTTACACATCTGTTGTTGTATGGTGTAAGTAAGCAATGGGCACAATCACATTCCTATCTCAATGCAATGGCTCTCATGGGCGTCCACTACTTTCTACCAGACACAATGAGGTATGTGAGTGCCACCAAGGTGAGGCAGGCAGCAGATAAAAAAAAAGCTCCAGGTTTTTGCACATGAATTTTGGATCAATCAGGAAGATTTAGAGTGAAGAGAGAAAGAGAATATGAAAGGAAATGAAAAAAAAAAGAGAAAAAAAAAAACCCCACAAACTGTATTACAGCCAGTCCGGTACATTCACTTATTTGTGTTGCTGCCATTACCAAGGTCTTTTGCTTCATATTTCAATGAGATAAGTTTTTGTGTATGCCTTGTCCTGTGCAAACTGTCAGGCCACTTTCAGTTTCAGCTGATGTGAAATACTGCTTTTTGTAGCGTTTGTATTGAACCGGATCCTTTTTTCACTCCTCGCAATGCTTTTGTGATAAAGTTTTTTTACTTTGTTCCTTCACATTAAGAGTCGGGCAAATGAACCAGAAGTGATTTGGAAATGGAAGTGGAAACAGCCAACAGCTCGGCTGCTTTTTCACCTGGAGCCTCCACAGAGAACTAGAGGTGTGAGGTTATATTCGTACAGAGGTCTTGTTGTAGATTCAATTGTCCAGTTAAACAATGCAGGTGGTGGTGTTGGGTTGATGGATGGATGGACGGACAGACAAAGAGAGGAGAGCAACCAGGAAATGCCCTCATGTCAGCAACCTGGTCAACCTGACGTGTGTGTGTGTGTGTGTTCAAAAAGGCAGCATGACGCCATAGTTTATGAGCAATCTTCTGAGGCAATGAAGGGATGTCAGAATGGCCAAGTCAAATGAACAGGTAAACGATTAAAAAAAAAAAAATTATTAAAGAAATCAAGTCAATGAGAAAAAAAAAAAAATCAACGAATGAATGAATCGAATGCTGAACTGCTATGGAAGCACGAATGGTTTCCGGTGTGTGTGTGTGTGTGTGTGTGTCCCCGAGCAGTGATCACCGAGGCCTCCTCCTCGTGACGAAGATGAGGACTCTACGGATGCCGATGAGGCGATCCTTTAGTGAGGTCATAGACAGGATGGTGAGCTGGGCGCGGTTCTCCAAAGGCAGGACAGCTAGCAGCCACCAGCACCACGCCGGACCACTGGGACTAGCCTGAAGGCAGAGAGACAAAGAAGAGTGGAGATTTAGAATCAGAAATACTTTATTGAATGGAGAATGAAGAAAGAAGACTCAAATATGTTTGCAAAGTAAACTGTGGGCCCTGCTGCTGTAGTGAAACAGTAGATTTTCAAGTTGCTTTCTAATTTCAAACAGTCTTCAGGGGACCACATTTTCTTGTGTGAGGAAAGTGTGTTTATTCAGTTATGAGAATAATAAAACAGAAAAAAACCTGTAGTAGCTAAGGGAGGCTTTTAAATGGAAACTGCTTGAGGAAAAGTACCTATTGCGGTTTAGGGGTCTGATTGCCAAAGGAACATTGGCTGGACACAGAACAGTCCAGAAAGTTTCTAAAGCACATGGTGTTCATAATCATTCTTTCCTGCGTATGCAAAGCTCTGGCAAGGCGGCAAACACATTAACCTTAACCGAGCTAGAATCAATCTGAATTTTGTAGATTTTTTTAAATTACCCTTGACTTCCTTCAAGCTCTTGTATAACCATAAAACGGTATGGGGCAGCTTTAGTGCAATCAGTGTTGTTTCAAAAAGGGTAACTGGCTTAACTGGCACCTTGTTTCATCGTGTATTTATTTTTTAAATCTGTAGGGAAGCTATGCTACGTAGGTGTTATCGTACCTGTGGGTCTGGGTCTTTGCTGGGCAGGTGTCCAAAGTGACTGAGGATCTGGGTCTTCATGTTGTCTTTCAGGGAGGTGACCCAGTTGCTGGCCTGCTCGTACACAGAGTCATGCAGCTTCAGAAGCTCCACAAGCTCCTCCCCTTCCACCTGATGGGGACAAAGACATTTTCATTATGTTAAACAAAGATGAATCATTTTGATATGACGAAAACCTGACTGAGAAGAGAACAATCTATCTAAGATCCATAAACATTAAAGGACTGTGTGTTTATTGGTGCACAAAGTGGACAGTGTTTCCACATCTGGAACAAGTGTATTTGCCAGTGGAGCAGAGAGAAGGGGAAACCAGTATGGCTTCTTCCCTCCACTACTCAGCTGCCACCGAGTGTGACATTTGATTGACAGCAGCATGAGGGAAAGAGTATCAAATGCCAAGCTCTAACACACACACACACACACACACACACACACACACACACACACACACACACACACACACACACACACACACACACACACACACACACACACACACACACACACACACACACACACACACACACCTTCTTGTCTTCCAGATACTCGATCTTGGCAGTGTTGTAGCCGTCCCTCTGGCCGTGGCTGAGGACCTTGAAGCGCGACACGCCGATGGTGTCCACCACTGACCGACCGTCGGGAAAGAACTTCACATCTCGCACCTGAAATAGAGTTTTGTGTGTTAGTACTAGGGGTGTAACGGTACACGTATTTGTACCGTACCGTGACGGTACAGGCACGTATTTGGTGTTACAGAGGTGGACCGCGGTCCGTATGTGGCGTACATAGCGTTATGGCGAATGTACAGGCTTGTTTTGCGGTGTGGAACTTAAAACTTGTGGTCGGAGTTCCCCCCGGACCATTTAGCCTGCGGCTCAGCTCGCACGTGCGCAGTAGCAGCCAGCGATAATGAGAGTCTAGTATCTCCATGGTGAGCATGAGGGTCAGGCAGTGTTAGCAACTTAGCCGCTATATTCAGCGACTTTTCAGACCGCTCTGGCGACTCTTTTTTTTAAAAAGCCACCAGCGACCAATCTAGCTACTTTTTCTGGTGTTATTGGTGACTTTTGGAGACCCTGTGCTGTCGCTAAAGCATGTATCGCTCTTAACACTTCTAAACGAGCAGCGGCCAGCGGGTGCTCAACGGCCACTCCCCCCGGTCCCACAGCACTGACAGGCGGCCGAGTCCTCACGCAGCAGTCCCTCCCAGCTGCGGTCAGAGCAAGAGATACACACCTCTCCGCTCTAGTGTTCCGTTTGCATCACTATTAGCAGTAGCAGCGTCCCCCCCCCCTCTTTTACAGTCTATCAGTAGTGCAAATAAAGATGTTATACAGTGCTTTCGAACAGAGAGCTAACTGCATGGCGAAAGACAACAGGAAACCGGAGCGCGCAGGCATCCCCCTGTCATTCAAATCCCGTTTGAGGGATAATTTCGGATTCCAGGTGAATTATGAAAACAGTGATAGACGTGTGGAACAATGTCGGCACACAGGTTATTGTTTCACCGCGATCGCTTATGTAGGAGGCAACACGTCGAACATGCATACGCATTTGAAAAGGCACCATCAGGTGTTTGGCTACTCTCACCATTACTGTGAAGAAAGACGAGCTGGGCAAAACCCAGACATTATTTTCTTTTTTATACTGAATACAAACAAGCTGTCATTTAATTAATGCTGCAGTAGCACTTTTATTTGATAATTTTTATATTTATAAGGGCACTTTAGAGTTTAAGAGAGCTGCAGCAATATTTTATTTTTTTCAAAAAGACCCTTAAAGAAGACATACCCTTTGTTTACACCAGCTTACAGAGCCTGCTGAGCATTAACACTATATTCTTTCATTGCAATTTTAGTTTATGCTGCACCTACGCTGGTATTTAATAAGTATTTTATTTATTGGAGAATTGCAGCAGTATTTTTATATTTGTTATGCATTTTATTTATATCAATCAAACTTTATTTATATAGCACTTTTCATAGAATCAAATGTAACACAAAGTGCTTAATACAACTCCCCCCCACCCAGAGATATGCATACATGCAAAAACATTCCCCCTCCCACCCATCCATACCCCAAAATAAGAAATTCATTCAAAACAGGAAGGAAACGCTATCATCAGAGAGAAAACACTAGAGACTGTAAAACTAAAACAATTCAAAATAAATAAATATTACTGTCAGCTAGTTACTGACAGCTAAAAATGTTCATTCTCCGTTAACTATGAACCGTACCGTACTGTACCGTACCGTGACTTCAAAACCGAGGTACGTACCGAACCGTGACTTTAGTGTACCGTTACACCCCTAGTTAGTACTGATAGAATATCTCCGTTATGTGACAGTGGAGTGAGACGAGAATATGAAATACAATGTTATCATCATTAAACACTCACATGAAGCATACAGCCGTGGTCTGCAAAGCCTTTGAGCTCGTCGGCTATACACATGCCGAACTGCTTGGTGCCAGTCTCCATGGAGCGGCGGATCATGAGGCGGTAGCGAGGCTCAAAGACGTGCAGCGGGCAGGGGATGGTGGGGAAGGCCATGGTGCATACAAAGATGGGCACTTCTTGGTTTAGGCTAAAGACACAAGAGAAGAGTTTGTTAAAGAGACTGTGGTGTTTGTGTGTATGTGGCCGTTTTTTGGAAATCTTTCAAGGCCACTTAATTCTATCTGTGACTCAAACTCTTATGGGGCAGGATTAATTGTCAAATGCATTAATAGTGCAATTCTTAATTAATTTAATAATTATTACCAAAAATTCTTCACCATTTTAAATGTTATTCTTTGTAAGCAGAAGTAGAGAAACCAAACTATGACCTGTAACCCAAAGGCTTGTCATGCACACTTAATGTCTAACGTGTTTGTTTGAGACTTACTTGGAAAGCTCTGTCATCTCTTCCTCGTGGATTTTTTTCCTCTCCGCCAGCTCGTCTCCTAGGTAACGCTGAAGCACTTCCTCCATCAGCAGGGTCTTGTTGTAGCCCCTGGTGGCCAGATACTGCAACGACAATACACAAACACCATAAGTATGCTATTTATTACAAAGTAGGGCCACACCACAAATCATTCTTTTAAAATTAGCATTTAATCTGCTATAAACGTATAAAATGTCAGGTATTAATGAAGCATATACATTGCAATTAAAAAAAAAATAGTTGTCTGACCTACAGTCCAAAACACTCAAGATATAAAATGTATAAATCATATAAGATTGGGAATAGCAAAATCTGATGAATTTAACAATTAATAAATATTATTTCTATTTTAAATAAAAAGCTGAAACTGTATTTTGAGGTGGTATGGTGTAATGCTGTAATAATGTGTGTGTGTACCTCAGCCAGATTCTCCTTGCAGAGAGGGCAGTTGGGGTTGTGGTCCAGGCAGCGCTCCAGACATTTGAGGCAGAAGGTGTGTCCACAGGGGGTGGCTACCGGCTCATAGAACAACCTGGAGAAAGAAACACACATGGACGATTTTTAACATGCTGTACGCTAGGGCTGCACGATATTGCCCAAAATGATTATCACGATTATTTTGGTCAATATTGATATCACGATATTTTACCACGATTATTCAGTAATTGTAGTGAGTAAAATATTTTTATTGGATTGTCACGTAAACATAACAGCGCTTTCATATCCATGTGATCGGCTATGCAATATTACTGATAATGTACATATATTTGCATAAATATAATAAATATTTACCTGAAGTCAATGCATTTCCACAAAGAAAATATAAATCAAAATATTGCACCAAAACTTTACTCAAAATCAAATCAACAGAGCACTGCTTTAACTTTTCCTTGTGCTACATTTCTGTTGAATAACACATCTTTGTTTCCTCACCTGACCTCATTGCATCTCCTAAAAGCAAAAATATAAAATATTTTACTCCATTCATTGTACCTGCATGATGGATGTGTATAAAACTTGATTTTGAACTAAATAAAATTGTGCCCACAATGTATAACTAAAATAAGTATATTATGAGCTGCACCCTGTCAAAATAAATCACAACCTATATGGCTCTACTATGTCGGAATTTAATTTGAAAGGACGGAGACGGGAAGTGGCAGGTAACACTCAGCAACACGTTAGTTAAATGTTGCTGCCTCTCATGCCTTTACTCCCAACGCGAGGTTTCATCTTCGCTTCAGGTCGTGTGTACGCTGAGGCACTGACTGTATGGAGTTATTAGCAACCCTGGGAGCTTGTCTAATAACTGGAATAGTCATTGCAAACCCACTAGGTTCTTATGTAATGAAAACGTAGTTCAATACGCCAGCAAATAGGAACGACCAAGGATACGAACTAGCAACGGTGGAATAGTCTACTCGCCCAGCTAGACTGCTTCAGCTGACTGAAGGCTCCGGCTCAGCTGTTAGCCAACATGCTTAACCAGAGCTCCATCTAGCTAACAAAGCATTATTCCCCAAAATCTATAACAATTCACGGAGAAAATGACTGCCGAACATTTACATGGCGGGCTGCAGCCTGAAGCAAAACGTACTCACGTCGTCTTGCTGGAGTCCTGTCGGACATTAACCATGACTCCTGTGTTCCCTGCTCCCCTGATACATGCAAAGACGTGTTGAAAAAGTATTCCATTGTTTTCTGAACGAGTAGCCCTGTTTGTGGACGTCTATCCATCAAAACTATGACGTAGGTCCTTAGGTGACCCGTTTGCTATACATTATACTCTTGACAGCGGTCTGTCTGGCTGGATAACAGACCTGGCAAAGTGTCATGTAATAATGGGTTATAAATCCGGTCCCACACAAAAAAAGAGACTAACAAGGGGATGTATGTGATTTCACAAGCGCAGATGTCTGCTCTCGCTCGCGCGATAAGCAGCAGCAGCTTGCTTCTTCGCGCGGCTCTTGGAGTGCTTTCTGTCTATGCGGGCAGAAAATTGTTCACACTTTGGGGGCGGAGCCACTGGACTTTGATTGACAGCTCTCGGGGAACCTGGGGTTGCCAGGTTGGAGCATGAACAGGCACATGATCAGCGAGTGGTTTGGGGAGGGATTGATTTGCTTCGCAGCTGAGCACACATTTAAAATATCGCACATTCATGTACACGTCATCGTGGGAAGCCAATATCGTCATCGCGATGAAAATTCGATATATTGTGCAGCCCTACTGTACGCTCTACAACTGACTTCGTTTCTTGTCCAAACTGTTACCTAAACGTGTGAATGAGGTGTGTGCATGCAGTTGTTTTGTGTGCGTTTGTGTTTGCGTGTGTGTGTGTGTGTTAACATTTTGGGATGTGTGCACTCACCTCATGCAGAGTGAACACTCCATGTCTCCACTGTCCAACAGCTCGGCAGGAAACGTCCTCCCTCCTGCTATTGTCGCCATTTGAGGGCTGGTCCCTTCATCTGCACAAAACATAACTAAATCAGGACACCCATTTCCCTTGTTCGTTCTGGGTAATTGTTATCTTAGAATTGAGAGAAAAACTTCTAGCTAAGCAATCATTTAGTTTTTTGGGGTGGGATTCTCTTACCAGGTCTGGCTAGTTTGGAGGAAGGGCTAAAGTCTCCGGAGGGTCCGTCTTCACTGCGTTTCCTCTTGAGGCCACGAGGGGGAGCGGGCAGCGCGGCCAGGACCACAGCCAGACTCTTGGTGCTGTCCTCCCCAGCAGCAGGGTCCGATTCACAGGGAGACGACGGAGCAGAAAGAGACAGTCTGGAGGAGGAGGAGGAGGCTTCGGCTGGAGGGCTTTTAGACACACTGAACTCAGATTCCTGGACAACACAGAGAGTATATATATGAGAGGATGATTCGCTCGATAGCTTACGAATACTTCATTGTTAGATCATGCTGCCTTTGCTATATAGTCCATATGCGAAAAAGACAAATTTTTATTATTTCAGTTATGTACTCATTATTATTTCTTGCTTTTTTCATTAGTGTTCTTCCCATCTTTAAAGTATGCTAAAAAACTTAAAAAATGCATCTGGTTCCTCCAATGTAATTGTGAAGTCATTGTCAAATAAAATCTAACTATATAATAAAATGCCTACTTATGGTAATATACAGCAGCGTGTTCTGAATAAAGATGCTGTATTCCTGGACCTAAAAGCAAATGTGGGTATAATTGATTATCTAACTCTACACGGTGAAGTCATTTTCACTTGTAACTGTTAAGCTTGAAAAAAAAGGTCATTCTTATAAAACTGCATTGTTAGATAATGCTGAAAATCAACACTTTTCTCTGTGGCGATTCAGTGTGTCCATGTGTCAAGATCCAATCAAATTGCCTGATATGAAGCTGCTGACATATGGAATTACATTATACATTGTCCAAGGGCCACGTTCACACTAATCCTCATAATTCCTCAGACATGGAAAATGCCTTTCATGTTTTTGAAATGTCTTCCCTCCAAACAAAACTGTTGTTGGATCCAGAGAGCTTAGATAACTATACAAGCTGGTCAGTAAGATGTGCCCAGATAAGGGCAGCACGCTTATCAATTTCCTTAGGACTTGTGTAACTGACATGATTCAAAACCATAAAATAAAATACAACTAGGTCAAACATCTGTAAACGTGGTCTAAAATAGTAAAACATCAATATATGTAAGGTTGGGGGTGTCTCAAGCTTTTACAAAAAAATGATTGCAAATGAACGTTGGACTTCTGTGATTGCGTCAAAATATTTTGTCTAATCTTTGTGTGTGCACTGACCTGTGAGGAGCAGTCTGGTTTGTTTGTGAGCGGCCCCAGGGAGCGGAGCAAGGCGGTGGGCTTGATATGGCGGGTGGACAACCCCCCCAGGAGAGGGTGCAGCGGAGTGGGCCGGTCTTCATTCTCAAACACAGAGGAGAACAGCTCACTAAGGATCTATAAAGAGGATGACATTGAACAAAAGGCGAATTGATTAATGTTCACAATACACAGATACAATCAGTGAGTAGAGAGAAAAAGTAGTATTTTCTTATGACCAAAACTTCTTTATATATATATTTGTAGGTATTTTTTTTATCTAAAAGGATCTTTTTCTTACCTTCTGAGCCTCAAGTTTGACTTTGGTCCAGTCAGGCTTTAGGGCCACACATAGAAAGTATTCCTGCAAGGCCTCATCGTGCCGACTGGCTTTACTCAGCGCCGTGGCTTTAAGAAAGTGAGCCTGAATTGACCAACACAAAAGGGTGAGATGGTGTGTTATCACTATTAATGCAATTCAGTGTTTTATTCTACAAAACAAGCTAAATATTGTTACATGTATGTTACAAACCAAACTTTCAAACCAAAATTCCCCCTTTTCTTAGCAGCATGTTTTAAAATCTGCAGTAGGTCGAACAGGGCATCAATGATTATCTATTTGAATTGCTTTGTCCTGCGATCTACTGTCATTCTCACCTTTGTGCAATTGGGTTTGATCCTACAGAGGCTGCTGGCGTCCTGCACTGCCTGACTGAAGTTCCTCATCTCCAGGTGCAGCTCGGCCCGTTGACACAGCAGTCTGCCTGAAGAAGGCGCTGTAAAACCACAGGGAAACACACACACACAATCAGGTCAGTGGATTCCAGGCTTACAAAGGGGCGTTGGAGGAGGACACGTTGAGGACATGTCTGTTTTTGTTTTGCAGCAACAGTATGGAATGCCACATCATAAAACAGGTTTGCCTGCTTGCCCTATCAAATGATACACCTCTGGAATCGTTATATAATGAGGGACTTTAAGTGTTATGAGGCTGATTTGTCATGTCTCAAATCCTGACTGTCGTCTACGCACTTTCTTTCTGAAGAACCAGGAAGTTCCAGTCAGATGAGAGCATTATTTCCACCAGGTACTTTGGTTACATGGGAATAATAGTTAAAATGTAAATATGGTTTATTCTTCTTTACTTCTTGTGTTACATTAGATATTAGAAAGGTGGTGTCAGTCAGTGCGTTTCCATGGCACAACTAGATTAGATTATCACATATATCGAACTAGACACTCGAACGGACCGTGTCACTTGTCTGAGTATACATGGCCTTTAAGATATCGGATAAATGTCCAATGCATGGCTGTCTCCACTATGCTAGGTGGCGCTGTAGCCCTTTCAACCATGCTTTCAACAAGTGTTGAAAGAGCCACGTCCGGTTCTCTTCCGGCAACAACCCATGGTGTAGCCTATTACGCGCAGGCACACAAGCACAGAACGAGAAGTCCGATATGCGATGTCCGATCCCTGTATACATGCAGAGAGAATGCCGACAACGAACGACTTATCTAGGTGTTCTTATCCGACATCTCTTGTCCGTTATCGTGCCGATTTGTGTGCGAAGTAGATCGGATAAAGGTGTTTACATGCAGTTTAAAAGTCCTGTTGAAGTCTTATTCGTTTAGTTACCCGATTATGAGTCTGCATGTAAACTGAGTGTGGACTGCGGAGAACTCTTGTTGTCAAATTCCCTTTTTTGTCAAAAATCAGTGAATCCGCTCACGATCCGCTAACTCTCTGTTTTTGTGCTGAAAAAAAAATCTGGGGTTAATACACAGCCTAGACTCTGTAAACTGGTATGTGTAAGCAAAGGGGGCCCACCGTAGCTAGCAACATGCCCGTTTACAGAGCCTAGGCTGCATATTAACAGATAATTTATTTTCAGTCCGCACACAGTACATATAGGTAGTGGATCGTGAGGAGATAATATTTACTTATTTTGACAAAAGCATTCACCAGAATCACTGACTCCAACTTTAAGAGCAATCTGACAGTCAACCTAAATAAGAAAAATAAAATATGTAGAATCGCTGCTTCTGTGATTATTTTTCAATAGTGTTTTTAGAGTCTGTTAACTATTTAAAAACTTGTAAGTCAATGTAATTATTTGTATGATTCATTTGACTTCGGAAGAGAGAGAATTTGCATAGACAATGACAATTGAGTTTCAGTAAAGACCAAATCTGCATCAAAAACAGTGTGTCTGCAGTTTCTCTCTAGGTTGGTGCCCCTAACTGATTTACCCACAAAAAAATATGCTATTGGAGCTTCGTCTTTGGCACCTCACGGGTGGAACTTGGATTCTAAAACGGTTTGGCAAATTATTTAAGAAAGCTTTTTTTCCAGAGGCTGAATGACTCATTTTACCAAGAAGTGAACAGAAGGCAGCCTGTGCTGAGTCATCAGAGGCCGCAGCACAAGCACAAACAGAAGTAATAACAGTCAATATTTATATGTGCTGAAGATCCTGCACTATAATCAAACCTAACCCCAACCGGCTTTATGGAGACGGGAGGAATAAACAGGAAGGAGGAGGCAAGGACCATTACGAATGATTTTAAATTAATAAAAAAGGTATTTGAAAAAACTTATTTGATTTGAATGGTGCGACTAAAAATACCCTCATATCCTTTAACAAATTTAGACATATCTTAAATCTGCCAAACTCTACCCGTCACTGTTTTAATTAGGCTACATTGTACTTTCACCCATTTAATTTCAATTGCAGCCATTCTACATCGCTGTCTAAACGTTTCAATTGTTTGTCTCTTTATCAGCTTGTTGTTGTCTATTTGATGTATTTGCATTGTATATTGTGTATGTATTGTTATTTTTGACACAGCCTCATTGTAAATCAGGGTCACCCCTCTAGCTGTCAAACTGTTAAATTAGTCTTGCAACTATTTTTTTTTTTTGACTGATCATAGGACTCGGTTATGTCATAATGTTATAGGTCAATATTGTACTAAAAGAAAATAGGTGTAGTTCAAGTGTAGTTTTTATACAGAGTACACTGATAAATCGGCCGATATCCAAATCCCAGATATAGGAATCAGATCGGAATCAGAACTGAAAAATATTGTATTACTGCATTCTCTACTAATATTGTGCGATACTATATCTCTTTCCCTGGGTAAATGCAGTGCACCGCCGAGAGGAAGTGAATTTGCCTTATATGGGTCAGGTTGGATGACAGGCAGATGTAGTCGCTGCTGACATCATGAGCCAATTATGCTCGTCCTGCATCACAGATACCACAAGGCCTAACGGTAGTTAGGGAATTAAACAGTGACTGGCCATGACAAAGCTGTGAAGGATTCTGCCCTCCTGTCTAAACCGTCATCCTTCTAAAGTCGGAAAGGAATTAATCAATCTGGTTCATGACACTGTTCTGGGATCACAATGACGAAACAGTAGACGCAAGAAGTTGTGTCGTCTTATCTGCTGATTATTGCTGTGAATTTCTTACACTTATTTAAAAAATAATGTCTAATATGCTTGCGACTTTGAATCCCAAGAAATGTTCGACGTGACATGATAGAGAACCCATAGATATGATGCAACATTTCAATACTGAGTGATAAGTCAACCGTTAATAGATAACCACAATTTTTTTATAATTGATTCAAAGCAGGGAAACTGCAAGAAATACGGGTGGAATTAGGGAATTGGAGAGGTTTTGAATTTGTTTTGCGTTGAGGAAAAACCCTGTCGATGGTGATGGGATATTGGAAAAAGGGGCCAAAGCTCATGCGAGAAAACGACAGCGGAGCATATTCCTTTTGCCTGACACTTTCTCTACAAAATGACAACATTTTTTCTTAACCATGATTGTGAACACCTGAAATAGCCAGCGTTGCCGGCGGAGCTATTATTTAAAAAAATTAAATGAATGGGACAGCAGGAAATAGATTTTTATTATGTGTCCATTATGTGGGCCAGAAGTTGAACGAGGTCAGTTCAACTGCCTATGAGGATTCAAAATTGTGCAACACGAGACTGTGGCCCTGGCCTACGATGTAATGAAGCACACTGGCACTCTTTACGCAATGTGCCTTAAAAAACATTCTGGATTCAAGCCGAGCAAGTTCAGGGAAAAAAACAGATGCTCAAAAACGTCGCCACAGCCCCAAATCTGACGCTGACGCATAATATTATCCGGTATATTATATGATAGCGCTTTTGCAGTTGCTGGCCTAAGTCTCTGGATCTTAAAATCTAACCTCAAAACCTATTCGTTTAGAAAGGTTTTAATACAAAGTAGCACTGTGACATTCGACTTTCTTCCTCCTGCTTTTATGTAAGCTTTTCTGATTTAACTGTATATTGTGTTTTATTGTTTCCTTGATGTAAAGCCCTTGCTGGTCGCTGTAAAGGGCTACATAAATAAAAGTGTTTTGATTGATGTAAAAAGAGTAGCTTTATCTGTTAATGCAAGATGTTTTTTGTCACTGACGTTGTATAGCAACAGTAAAAGTGTTTAATGTTTTTAATTCGCTCTGTATGTTTTCCAGTGCGTCACTAACTGCCAGCAAATGAAATACTACCAGTAAGGGGGAGGGGTTATTAAGATAGAGTCCAACTCTGTGTCACAACTAAAGAATGTATTCTTGCAGTATGGAAGCATTATGCTAAATACATATATTGGATAATAGGCACCGAAAAACAAAGTGGGCTATTAAGTCCAAATAGGTGACTATGCATGAAATCCCTATAGCTCATGTATCACAACAAAATTAAAAGGTAGAAATAGAAAAAAAAAAAAAAGTGGTGAATATGGCGAGGTAGATCAAGAAGATCCTTATGTATGCTGCTGATTAAGTAACAGGGAGGGTATGGTCATATAACAGCTGACCTAGGAGCAGCCTTAATAGGAAGGATTGGCACCACCTATCGGTGACACCGGGAAGCTAGACTGAGCAAAGTAGGTCACCTGTACACAACACCACGGTCTCGATAAAAGCATGCCACCTGTAAACAGAGTTATGGGGAACATTAAAAACACATTTAGTTGCATATTTGAAAGCTATTTTCTCTTACCTAAATCCACAGATGCATTGTACTTCTCCAAGGCGTCCGAAAGTTTATTTGTCTTCCACAAAGCCTCTCCTTCGATCCAGAATCTCCTAGCTGTATTCTCACTTGCAAATAGTTTATCCAGCAGGCCGCTGAGAACCACGTTTAGCCTCAGGCCGTTTGGCAAGCCATCTTTTTTGTTCAACGTCTGTTTACAATGTACACAGTCTTGGACAGAGTCGTCGTTCTCTAAACAGTGTTTACAATACGTGTGTCCGCACTCCACGGTGGTGGGCTCGTGAAGCAGACACTTGCATAGGCGACAGGAAAACATGTCCAATACTTCATCTTCTCCGCACTCCCCATCACTTTCAACGCCATCTTCCCCAACAACAGCGCTGCTTTTACCCGGTAACGTCCCGGTGATGCCTAGCTCCTTCTCGCGGAGAGTTTTGGCGATAGTTTCCACTAAGAAAGGCAGCTCCTCCGGGCGTAGTTTGCCGAGGTTTGCCGCTGTGCAGTACGAGTCCAGAGCCTCAGGTAACCGCCCAGCACGAGCTAAGGAGTCGGCCTTACGTAGACACAAGCCCCGGTCCGGTTGCTGGAGGTCTGCTAGCTGGGAGCTGTAGATCTCCGCGGCCAGGTTATAGT
Organism: Ammodytes marinus; assembly: GCF_949987685.1. NCBI lineage: Eukaryota > Metazoa > Chordata > Actinopteri > Uranoscopiformes > Ammodytidae > Ammodytes > Ammodytes marinus. Next base: position 24,785,420 of record NC_137216.1, read on the forward strand.
CCCCGGCCCGACTGGCTTCCGCCGCTACCTCCAGCATTTCAGGGCAGATCCCCGCAGCTGCAGGGTTGGATAGCGGGTGGACGAATAGCTGCTCGCCCTGCTGAGTTCTTACTCCCGTCTCCATCTTCTTCCAAATAGGAAAATCAGATACTTAAAGACGGCGAAGAGTTTCGCTTCTGAATAGTCCGCTATTAGCAGATATAACTTATAATTTAAATATTAACTTAACTTGATCATTTAAAGTCTTGCTGTCAAACCAAACCTCCGATCGTGCCCCATGTTCACGGATGGCCATTGGAAGCAGATCATGACTCATTCAGAGTCTGTGTACATTCCTGGTTCAAAATGATGTCCCACAATCACCTTTGGTCAAAAACACGGGCTTCTGGAGATAGATGTAGTTATTTACTAAGCTTTCAGCCTGACAACCCTCTTTAACAACAAGCAGGCGGTCTAATACGGTCTCTCAGCTTCCGAATGCAAGTTTCCAGATGTTACCAATTTCAAATGCGACACGAAAATGGTTCTAGAATTTTTTTTATGTAGTCGTGACTAGAGCCGCTGTGTCAAGTCCTCCGTGCGTAGCAAGTAAGAAGCTTAATTTCCATGCGGCTTCTCGCGCAAACTCGTCGTTCAGATACTATATAAACTCAACACAGGTCTAGTTTAGTATGTTTCTGATACTTTACAGAACACGGAAGCTGAGGGTAAATTGGATAAATGCTAACAACAGACCCTACAAGCGGTCGGTGCTCCAGTGGACTGTTTGTATGTAAGCCACCCCGGGAGCGCTAACGTTACACCGGGAAACTTGCAAACACCGAATATCCATTCGCCGTCAATTTCACAACCCAAATTCTTTCAACCCGATGTTCCAAAATCTGTATGTTGTAAAGAATCCGTATGTCACGTCCTCGTCATGAAAAAAAAAACCCAACGAGCCTCTGCTAAAAACAAAGCTCTCAGTCGGCTATCTTCTTCTTGTTTGCTAGCCAGCTAGCTTCTGAAGCTAAAGGTTGATGCTCTTTCGTATCTCATCATTCGCTGAATCGAACGCAGGGCGTCACGTGACGCACGCGGCCACTTCCTATTGGCCCGCTGTATGGCTGCATTATATAACTACAAAGTATTGTATAATCTTTCAGACTGAAGTTGTTTGGGGGTTTGTGATACTCACCAAAACAAGTTCACATACAGTATATTGTTTTAACGAGGTTTCACACGTGATACTCCAATACAATGGCTTCAGGTGAAATAAGAAGGGGTTACTTAAGTTACCGTTTGATATGAATGATGACTTTATCCCTTGTTAAGGAGGAGTTCTGGCTGTGGGATTGATTCATTGTTTTGTAATGCTTTACATGACATTTTTTTTACATGCATATATTTTGAATAAATGAAATCATGGTTCAGTTCATAATAAAACGGCAAATAAAAACTTGGTTCCAGACTTCTGGAATCTGAACCAACCTCAAATTGTGCGGTGCCAGCTGTGACCCAAATTTAGAGAGCAGGGATTTCCACAGGACACAGCCCACATAGTCAGAGTCCAAAACTCAAAGCTAGACTGATCCTGCCTCCAGGAGCATATTCCAGTAACTGCATGGGGCCCCAATTTAAGAGGACATACTTTCATGTTATAACCAAAGACTGTAGGCTATATTAAAGAGGTTATATCAAATAGCCAGCAGAATGTTTACTTTGTACTCTGCACCCCAGTGTTTACAACAGGATCACAGAAAATGCTTGAAAAAACCAAGGTTAATAATTCCACCCTGACATCCTCGATTAGAAAAAGGCTTAAGATAAGAGTGGTATGGTACTAAAAATCCTGACCATCCGCACACACTGCTCCATATTAAAAAATGACAGAATTGGGGGACAATGAACATGTCTGTAAATGTTATAATGTTTTGTAACATCTATGCTGCTGTCCTGTCCAAAACAATGACAAAAATGTACTTAACAAACCTGTTCAGCTAGCTGAACAGGGGTTTGTGAATGACGTGAGACACCTGAGAGACCTGGAGCCAGGTTAAAAAAATTAGTGGTGGATCTCATGAACTTTAGGTAAAATATCATTATGCTTCCAAGTGTATTTTGCTGTGAACAATGTATATGTTTGGAAGTTGGTGGCTTAATATACATATAATATACTGCTTGTAGTATTTGCCCAGGTACCCCCTTAGCTTGATGTATTTTTTTTTTATTATCTTAAATGCAATTTATAGGCTAATATCTAATCGTGATGTATTTTATGCAACTGTAAAGCACTTTGAATGGCCTTGTGTCTGAATTGTTCTATATAAATAAACTTGCCTTGCCATCTTCAGGATTTCTTCACATTATCATTACATAAAAATACAACACCTACTTCCCGACTGACAAGTGGCATCAAGCAATGAAAGCAGTTTTAGATGAATCAGAGATATGTTCTATTAAATGTTTTAAATTTAGATCTATCAGTGGCATCTCTTTCCAGACACAGCTTCCTGAATAATCTAAATATGTCACAGTTTTAGAAGAGACTATGTATCTCGCAGAATATAGTTCTAATGTTACATCTGTGGGTTATCCAGAGGAACTGGTTCACTCTTTCTTAAAATGTGCTGCTACTCCAAGAGATACTTCCGGAAAATATCTTGGAATTTGTGCCAGCCAACCTTTTAAACCGTTTTCTACAAGAAGGTTTTACAGGACACAATGAGAGGAGTTGATATACCGAATGCTCCAGTAAATGTATCACTAGCTTTTATATACTATCTATGATCACTAGTAATGGGATAGATGAATCTGCAGCAATGACGTCTTATGGAGAATGTTCTGAGTATCAAGCATCTTCTAGAAAAAATCCCTCTTGGGATTTTTCATCATAAATTGTTTCAGGAAGACAGGAGCCTCTCTGACTCATTTCCCTGAGGCACCATAACAACCATAAAGACCACTGCTGTCCTTTCTATTCCAACAATCCAACAAGATGAGTCTCTTGATAAGGTATGGTGGTGTAATATAACTTGCGCACTAATACCGAGGCATGTCGTAACACATGTAGGCCACCCCCGCACACACACACTTTTATATGCAAATAAAAACCTTGTGGAGCAACCATCATGTGTCCACTCTGCATGCTTACTCAAAGGCAGTGGCGGACTCAAGAGGGGGGCAGGGGCGACCGCCCCCCCCCTCGTGCCTCAATGGTTGAAAAAGCATGCTAAAGTGCCCTCAAGAGTGGTGAAAACGAGGGGAAATGCCTTATTGACTGCCCTTCATACAATAAGTTATGATGATGTGCCCTCTAGAACAAGAAAATTCGATGACGTGCCTTCATGAGTGCCCTTCTAGTGCCCTTCTGCCCGTCTTGTACTTTCTGGTGCCCTTTTGGTACCCTTCTGGTGCCCTTCTGCCCGTCTGGTGCCCCCATGGTTGAAAAAGTGTTGCTAAAGTGCCCTATATATGGTGGTGAAAACGAGAGAAAGTGCCTTATTGGCTGCCCTTTACACATGAACAAAAGTGATTGAGTGCCCTAGATTGCCCCTCCGTACAATAGGCCTAAATCAGGGGTGGCCAACCCGCGGCTCGCGAGCCGCATGCGGCTCTTTGCCCAGCTTCGTGCGGCTCTTCAGTTCATATCAAATTATGTGATTATAATTTTTTTTTTTTTTTATACTTTTTTTTTTGTGTGGGCCTATGTGTGTGCATGTTCGCAAACGTTTCATGCGGCTTTTACGTTCGTTTTACATGTTGTCTATTATTTCATTTTTTATTTTATTAATGTGTAGGCCCTATGTGTATGCCTGTTCGCAAATGTTTAATTGAGGACGCAACATAACGTTCGCAAACGTTTGGTGCAGACGCAACATAAAACTGCCCGCTCAGCTTGGAGGGAGGTTTTCCGTGAGTAAACTATTTGTGTCAAGTTCGCTCCGAAACAGAGTGGGAGAGTTCATCTTTTTTGTTGAACGCCTTATGCCAGGCGTCATTTGCGCATTTCAAGGCTTCAAATCTTCGGCGCCACTTCAGCTCTCTCCATGCTAAAAGTAAGTCCCTCAAAGCAACATGCATAGTAAGAGAAAAACGCTATTTTAAATTGTTATATTTTTGTTTGTGGACTTGGTTGAACTGAGAGTTTGTGTGTGAGGCAGTGCACACAATGTCCATTGTTGAAAATGACTGCCCTGTCGTCTTTAGTACTGTAGGAGTCCAGTCCTGTCATTATCACAGGGGCGGCCTTAACGATCTGGGGGCCCGTTTCAAGTCCTAGTGTGGGGCCCCCTGTTTTTTTTTTTTTTTTTTTCTTTTTAAATAAATAATGCTTGTGCATGCATGTGCAAGCTCCCCGCGAAAATAAAAACGCCCCCCCCCCCCCTGAAATCTTACTGGCCACCCCAGTGCCCCCCCCCCAGTTCAAATGTTATTTTTTTATTTTATTTTTTTTATTAAATTTTTTTCCTGATATGTATCCCAGTTCAGAGATGATATGTATTTTTTTTTCTTTCTTAACTTTTTTTGATAGGTAGTTGCCAAGTTCATCACACAAACACTCCAATCCACTGATATGAGATCAGTTTGCAATTTTCAATTACTAAATTAATGGTAGGACTGTGGCCACTAGAACTGGTCTCTGGTCAGCAAAGGTCTTGAAAACAGCATAAGTGTGCTTGTGACATGCGTGCCACCCATGCACGTGTATGGGCATGTGCCCCAGCAGATTTTTGAAATCTGAATAAAAAAATTAAAGTTTGTAGTTAGCGAGTGTAACATGTTCTTAGCAAGGGCAGACTTTCATAAATAAAGGTTTATTTTTTTAGCAAGATATTTGGTCAAAAGCTAGTGGTCATCCTTCCCTCTGTGCAGTTGTTAGGCATCTGGCTGCTAGCAAGTTATGTTGTCTTGCTAATTTTACTATTCATCTGAGCTGAAATAAATATTGACTTTTTCCTTTATTATCTTCGCCAGAATGCACCACAATGCTTAGATTACATGTTAAAAACACAAAAAAAATCTGGGGGGGATGCCCCCAGACTCCCCTTCAGGGGTTTAGTTTTCTGACAAACATTACAATCGATACTAACATGATTTGGGCATTTGGGATTATAAATCATCTTTGAATTGGTTGTACAGCACATCACATGCTATTCATTCAGAGGTGCGATGGCCACCCCACTCTAACTCTGTGGCCCACCTTGGCCACCCCCAGTCAAAATTTCCTGGAATCGCCACTATGTGTACCCGTGTGTACGATGTGGCTCTTTGCAGTAACACAGTAAAAAATGTGGCTCTTTGTCTCTGACTGGCTGGCCACCCCTGGCCTAAATGATGATGATGTGCCCTCTGGAGCAAGAATATGGCAAACCGAAAAAACATTTTGTGGTTAGCTAATGAGGTGCAGACGTTCCTCTCTTTGGTAGCTTACGAACGGGGAATGCAAAAGAGGCGTTGCTTTCATGTGGCGTCGCTATGACAAACAGCTACATCGAGTGGTACTTGAATCTCCACTGGATAACGAAGCAAAAAGCGGATTAAGAGTATGTCCGTACCCATAGTGGAAAAGCGCAATTAGATGCCAAGTTAGAAAAATTTAATATTTTCAGTTTGCATAATCCGTTTAAAATGTATATATATTTTTTGAGCGTTCAAGATCCGGTCCTCATTCAAGTGTAGGTTATGTCATGCAAGAGAGACGATAATAGTCAGCTATCACCTCAACATGAAGGAAAACTTCCTTCAATTTTTCCGCACATTGAATTGAATTGAATTGAATTGATTGAATTTTATTAATGTTAATAAGGATGAAAACAGCAAGGCATCCTCCCTTCTTTGGCTAAAATGTGAAAGTGCACAATGATGTGAACAACTCATTTTGGTGTTTATAAAGTCGCTAGAATAAGGGGAAACAGTGTCTTTGAAACTCAATTTTTTCTGGGGGGGGGGGGGGGTTTTAACATCTACAAACACAGTGTTAAGTGTTTTGTTACATTACATTTTATTTAGCTGATGCTTTTATCCAAAGCGACTTCCATTAAGTGCATTCCACAATGAAGGTACAAACTCAGAACAACAAGAATCACGTAAGTACTATAGCTTCAAATAAACCAAACTACAAAGTGACACATGTAAGTGCTACATGGAGATGTAACAAGTGCCCTGAGCGGGGCCTTCACGGCAGCGCTTGCTAAGGTTAGGGGATAGGGCCTTCCAGGCAGCGCTGCCTTTAAGGCTCCGTTGGGGGAACAAAACACCATTGAGTTAGAAAAGCCACTGTGTGCGCTGGCGGGGCCAATGTTGTCCAGAATGTGCCCTTTTTATTTTTTCGCCCCTGCCCTTCAAACAGTCTGAGTCCGCCACTGCTCAAAGGACTTGCATTGCTTTCTACCATAGGTCAATGCCTCATGAAATGGCCAGTTAATCACCTTATGAAACCGCCTATATAACAGCCTGTTTCATAAGACATGTTTTTCTTGTTGTTTTGTAATTTCTCAAAACCAGTCTCGTATTTGAAGAAGAAGATAGCTAGAACTCTCTCTGCAAAAAGCTTGTCATTAAGGTGAGTCAGCACATGAGCTGATAACTAACTAATCATTTTGACACCCACATATGATTTGAAATAGACGTCAGCCTCATCATGTAATGGAAGACGCATTCTCAGTGTACGTAACAAGCGTACAATAGGCCTAAATGATGATGATGTGCCCTCTGGAGCAAGAATATGGCAAACCGAAAAAACATGTTGTGGTTAGCTAATGAGGTGCAGACGTTCCTCTCTTTGGTAGCTTACGAACGGGGAATGCAAAAGAGGCGTTGCTTTCATGTGGCGTCGCTATGACAAACAGCTACATCGAGTGGTACTTGAATCTCCACTGGATAACGAAGCAAAAAGCGGATTAAGAGTATGTCCGTACCCATAGTGGAAAAGCGCAATTAGATGCCAAGTTAGAAAAATTTAATATTTTCAGTTTGCATAATCTGTTTAAAATGTATATATATTTTTTGAGCGTTCAAGATCCGGTCCTCATTCAAGTGTAGGTTATGTCATGCAAGAGAGACGATAATAGTCAGCTATCACCTCAACATGAAGGAAAACTTCCTTCAATTTTTCCGCACATTGAATTTTCTCCAGTCTAATTTTTACTTAATGTTAGTAAGGATGAAAACAGCAAGGCATCCTCCCTTCTTTGGCTAAAATGTGAAAGTGAACAATGATGTGAACAACTCATTTTGGTGTTTATAAAGTCGCTAGAATAAGGGGAAACAGTGTCTTTGAAACTCAATTTTTTCTGGGGGGGGTTTTTAACATCTACAAACACAGTGTTAAGTGTTTCGTTACATTACATTTTATTTAGCTGATGCTTTTATCCAAAGCGACTTCCACAATGAAGGTACAAACTCAGAACAACAAGAATCACGTAAGTACTATAGCTTCAAATAAACCAAACTACAAAGTGACACATGTAAGTGCTACATGGAGATGTAACAAGTGCCCTGAGCGGGGCCTTCACGGCAGCGCTTGCTAAGGTTAGGGGATAGGGCCTTCCGGCAGCGCTGCCTTTAAGGCTCCGTTGGGGGAACAAAACACCATTGAGTTAGAAAAGCCACTGTGTGCGCTGGCGGGGCCCATGTTGTCCAGAATGTGCCCTTTTTATTTTTTCGCCCCTGCCCTTCAAACAGTCTGAGTCCGCCACTGCTCAAAGGACTTGCATTGCTTTCTACCATAGGTCAATGACTCATGAAATGGCCAGTTAATCACCTTATGAAACCGCCTATATAACAGCCTGTTTCATAAGACATGTTTTTCTTGTTGTTTTGTAATTTCTCAAAACCAGTCTCGTATTTGAAGAAGATAGCTAGAACTCTCCCTGCAAAAAGCTTGTCATTAAGGTGAGTCAGCACATGAGCTGATAACTAACTAATCATTTTGACACCCACATATGATTTGAAATAGACGTCAGCCTCATCATGTAATGGAAGACGCATTCTCAGTGTACGTAACAATCTGACAAATGTGGAGGTGTTTACACCCACTAGATCTGAACACCTCTGTACCACCTGCACTATTAATGATTGTTGTCCTCATCCAATTAAATTGATTTCACATGATACAAACGATTCATTATGTACCTTTTGTTTACAAAAAAAAGGCAGATCCCTATTCTGACAACCATAGTAAATAACAAATAATCATATCAGACATACGACACATTCTCATATTCAAATCATATTATGTATGTCATACGTATAAAATTGTATGGAACTGTATGTAAAGTGATATAACCTGACCAATATCATTTTAAATTAGTTCCTTTGTTTTTTTTACTCTGATGAGCAGAGAACTAGACCTTCACATCCCAACATGGGGGAAATAAAACTATTCAATTGAAATCATATTACAAATTAGCATTAAGGGAATGATACAAATAGACTTTAGTCAGTTTGAATTCATTGCAGTTAAAATATCCCGATATATAAAAATAATTAAGCAGTTTTAACACAACAGAAAAAAAGGTTGCCAGACTGACCGTTCAAAAAGTATAAACATCCTTACCCTACCACCATTAATGTGTTTGGCAGCTGACCTAATAAGACAAATGCATTCATTCAAATGTGTACTTTACGCTTGGGCCAAAGTAAGTTAAGTAACGAATTAAAGCAAAAATGTAAAGTTAAACATATGTAGAAATATTTATAATTTCAGATAATATCCACTAGATGGTGTCACTGGGTCATTGGAGGAGCTTTTGGGCTGTATACAGAAGACCTGATTAGAAATGTAGTTACAAATATTTAATCATGGAAAAAATGATATCACAACTTTCACACCTCAATCAATCGATCCACCTTTATTCATCGTTCTATCCCCTTTAAGTATTATCTATATTTTCCCTCATTTGCACTCACGAGTTTAAAAGAACATACAATAAAATATGCAGTATCACAGAAGGGTAAAATGACATGGCTCTGGTTCCTTTAAGTAGGAACCAAGGCCAGATGAATTGATGGGCAAAGAGCACAGCTGTGTGCACTTCACACCCAGAGTCTGACCTAAATATAAATTTTTAAAGCACTTATTGTAGACAGACACCAACATATACAGTATGACCTAGATGAGGTCTAGGTCCATTGTGTGATTATCATCACTCTTTTGAAAATACAATATATTCCTGATGGTTGTGTTGGTTAATGTTCTTTTTATGGGTCTCACATGTGAAAAGAAGCCACAGTTCAATACAGCTGTTTTCAGAAAGGAGAGTTCCAGTCGTTCTAAATGTAAGTGCCCGTTTGAAAAAGGGTGAACCACCTCCTCTGTACAAAGACTCAGCCTAACAATTTGTACAAACCGCTCAAAGCCTCTTCTCCTTTTGGCAGTTAGTTTCTAAAAGGGGAAATGCACACAAAAGGCCTCCCTTTTCATGGACAAAGTTTCCATTTTTGGTCGAAAAAGTGAAAAGTGTAGAGAAGCAAATGTTTTTGTTAGTTCAGGAGAATCCTGGGTTTACTATTTATATAATCATGATAAAGCAACATCAAAAACCAGCACATAAAGAAGAAAACAAGGTCACATTTACAGAGCAACTGTTTTGTAAGGTTTAGTGGGTTAACCTGCAGAATGAGGTTAACCCACCTCATTCTTCTGTTCAAGAACAAGAAGCTAGTTACTAATGATGGCATCCTCCAACACTGGCTCAAGGCTTTCCACAATATCAAGTGATGAGGTGAATTATTTATTCAATTCTTATTCATGTTCCAACAGGTGAATATCATATTACATTTCTGGCCAATCTGTTCTGAAAAATGCCATTCAATTCTGAAAGCAAACTGAATCTACAAATGAGGACAACTGTAGATCAGTTATAGACATCAATTGCCGGAGGAAATGAAGTGAACATAAGTTTATGTGTTATACAAGTCTTATGTCTTGAGCCAGACAGCCTGCTGTGCTGACCTGGCTGATGGTGAGATAACCTTTAAAAATACAGTATGCCAGGGGTTTTTACAATGCCTCATTGTCCCGTGTTCCGTTCCAAGTGACTGACATACAATACAGGCGCAGCACAGCGAGAAACAACTTAGAAATTTTTGCTTAAAAAAATCGTCTCTCTGGTATATAGAACAAGTCACACACACAATGGCAATTAAGGTATTGCATTATAGATTCGAAAACACAAAGATTATAAGAAATAGCCAGATATTAACAGAACTAAAAATATCTCTAACGAAACAACATAAAAATCCTTAGCATACTTCCATGTGTATGCAATGACAGGATTTACACCTGCACTTCTGCAATCTTGTTTGAATGTCTGAAAGTCTGACCTGCCGGTTTATTACGTTAAAGAATATTCTGTTTTGTACCAAGATTCTAATTTCTTCATCATTGTGAATGGACCCTTCTCATGGCTGCTTGCTCTACTCTGCAGTTGTATTTCTGTATTCTGAATAGGCCTACTCCTGCTCTGCCATTATTCCTAACAGCCGAGGCGGTTGTGTAACTGAAACTCATCATCCATCTCTGCCAAGTGCAGGGTGTCCCTCATCAGCAGCACATGGCTCAAATACCATTCAGCAAAACACATGGGCCCCGGCTACTGGCTGCCTTCACACACACACACACACACACACACACACACACACACACACACACACACACACACACACACACACACACACACACACACACACACACACACACACACACACACACACACACACACACACACACCTACAGCACCAACTGTCCTATGTGGAGTCAGTGGGAGTGAATAATGAGCGGTCAGCAGCAACACACTCCTCTTGCTGGTTCTCACACATGCAGCAGGAAAGAAGGGGTGGCTGTGGTTGCCATGGCGCCTGTGCCAGTAGCATTAACCCCCTCCCCAATGTACACACACACACATACACGGACACATACGCACAAGGCAATAAAAATGAATTTCCTCATTCTGTTTTCTGTCTGGACAACATCCTTTAATAATTTTGAGCTATTAAACTAAAATGATTCAGTCTTCATCATTGATATTCCCATTTCCTGTTGTTTACATGAAAAGGTAATTGCATTCATAATCATATTACAAAAAATAGCTAGCATCCACACATTTTTAAAGTCTGATTACATTTAAATACTTCCAATTATGTTATCTAGCCTGACAATATGACATGGTAAAATAACTTTTATTTTGATGGCACTTTTGTTGAACATTATTACACTGTTAGCAGTATTTAGTGATTCAGTATTCAGCAGTCAGAGTAACTGAATGCATGATGTAAGCAGCTGAGTGTGCCACAAGATGGCAGTCTGAATTTGTGAGCCACCGTCTGGTTTGGTCGAGTCCATTCAGGTTCATGTGTTACAAAATGTTGTATTTGTCTGAAATATCTTTTGGGGTTTTTATTTATTGAAATAAAACTTATTCAGGATTGAAAGAAGTAGCTGAAAGCAGTCACTCACATCTTTATCTTAACCATGTATTTAAAAAATAGCAGAATTTTTTTTGGAAATAGCAGATTTTGAGAGATATGCAGAAACAAGCATAGGCCACTTTTTTATTGCCTGCCACTTGTCATTTTTAACAGGTTCTATTCTTCCATTTCCCTGTGTTAGGTCGCTAAATGTAATACTGTTCATGAATTGCATGTAAAGAACTTCAATTCTTCATCCAGATCACTTTTACTTTGCTTGTCAAATAAATGTTTACTAAACTCACTGGGTCTGTAATGGATAGTGTTATCAAACTGCCAATAAGCAAGCTCCCCTATAAATTGCTCTTGTGCCATTTCCTCTGACAAATCAATTCTTAGAAGACTCACAGTAACACAACTGATGGGCAGGATTCTCGGAAAGGGTTGTAACTAATCAGGCCGTAAAGTTAGACTTTGCCACGGTCTGTAATGAGTCACAGATGAGTGTGTGCATTATTAGGACGTAAATGGGTTGCTCTGACGCCTCCAGTTGTAAATTGATTTTCTAATCCACGCATTGACATATTTTGTAGAGAAGGAACGGCCACTACGCTCATCTTTGTTGTGGAGAGTGGGGCTTTTGGACCGACCCGGAGTGAGCCATTAAAACTACTGTAGTTGAGTGTGAACAGAAGTTTTCACACTGACCTTTGAATCATGAATGTGTCGATAGGTGACACTCTACGTACGGTCAATGCTTCTTTGTGCTCCCAATCAACACTGCCTATCCGGGTACGGCTGTCAGAACTCCCACTCTCCCATCCTTACATTGACAACACCTCTGCTCTGACTCACTTGAAAGTAAAGCCTTGATGTGATGTGAACTTTGCTTCTGGTTAAACTGGGAAAGTTGCTCAGAAACATCAGAAGAAATTATAACAAGATCTTGACATTCAGTCCTAAAAGGTGGGGTCAGAGATTCTGGAGAACGTTTGTTGTCGAAATCACTTTTTGTCACAGTCGGTGAATACCTCCTCACAATCCGCTACATGTACGTTCTGTGTGCGAGCTGAAAACAGTCCAGTGTTAATACACAGCCTAGGCCAGGGCTATTCAATAGGCGGCCCGCGGGCCAGGTGCGGCCCGCGAAGGAATATTTACTGGCCCCCGCCTTGACTACCGACCGACCCCCCAAAAAAAATAAAAAATAATATTTTTTTTTTTTTTTTTTTTTTAGTGGTGCACAATCAATGTACTAGCACGTGTGATGTGTGCTTTTGCATGGTCATAACTGCGCGAAAGGCCGCGATCTGCAGTAAATAAATGTGCACATGTGTCTCCAAGTTTTTCTCTATCAGCTGCTCTGTGTATGCAGCTTTGCGGGCGAGATTGTACCACAGTGTAAGTGTATGGTCCATTATTTGTATTTAGTGTGTCTGCATAATATTGCACCAGTAGAACTTTGCATGTTTGCACAACATTTGTACCTTCACATAGCAAACAAAATTGCACAACTGTAAAGTCAGTGTCTGTAGTTTTTTTGTATTCAAATAAGCAGTTGTTTATTTCTGTACTGTGCATTGGCATCTTTTAGCAAAATACAGCCAAAATGTTTGCCGCGCCGCGCTGCGCCTCGCCTCCCTTGACCCTGGACAGTGACCCCTTGACAAACACATTTTTGGGGGAAACCACTTTAAGGTGTTGCACTTAGAGTAGCCTACATTTATTTCCATATTTTTTGATAAGCTGTTGCACTCTCAGTAAACCTAGGCCTACCTGTATTTTGATAAACTGTTGCATTTACAGTACATTTATTTCTATGTATTTTGATAAGCTGTTGAAGAGTTAACCTATTGTGTTTTCCTGAACTGATAAGATTGTTAAACACTTAAACAACAGGCAACCTATGTTAATCAAATTGGGATTTTTTTTTGATAAACTGGTGAACTCTATTTGATAAAATAAAGACAATATATGCACTCCTATGTCGTTGTAGTGTTTTACAGTATATGTAGCTATTGATGTGATGCTCATCAATTTTAGGCATTTTTTTCTGGCCCCTCATTTTGGATCATTTCCACCAACCGGCCCCCATTCAAAACTAATTGAATAGCCCTGGCCTAGGCTCTGTAAACTGGTATGTACTGTAAATAAAGGTAGGCCACAGTAGCTATAGCAACACACCTTGTCGGAGCTAAAACATTATAAGCTCTGCAGATAAATGTCACAATGAGGATTTTTTTATTGTATTGTTTTGCAGATTACCTCTGTAGTTCTGATTGGCTGTGAAATCCACAGAAAATGGGCTTTTAATTGTAGCTGTGAGGGAAGTGTTTAATCGGGCCTGGCCATATGTGTTTGTGTGTTAACTTTTACTGCTCGTCTAAACCGGTTCCAAAGATCTGTTTATTGCAAGTGCAAATCATGCAGCGGGTCAGAGATTTCATTAACACATTCCCTGGTGCCCTGAAAAGAATGACCTGGCCCAAATAAAGGTGTGTGTATTTTTTTGGTATATTTCAAATCCATGGAAGACAAATGTGATATCTTACTAAATATTGATTTGGGGGAAATATAAAAAACATTGTTCAATAATACCAAACTTGATTTTCATTAAATCTGTGTTGTATCGAAACAAAGTGTTTTGGTGGAGTAACGCTTTGATTTAAACATGATTGACTGTTAAATAAAAGTTTAGGAGCATATGCACTTAGTTTTCCTGATTTCAGTTGTTGTGTATTCCAGCACTACATTTACCATCATGCCATGGGAATTGATCAATCACAGAAAATGTCTAATTTTCTTAAGTGCTGTTTTGTTCTTCCATCCAGCTGCATCACACGGTATAGTCTCACCCCTCTCGTTTTGGGCCCACCCTCACCAGCGGAGGGTTGAGCTGTCATCTGACACACGCTGACTGAGACACACATTGGTCACTGGCCTGTTAATGGAAAAGCATCTGTGTTCCTGCCACATGTTCCACCTGCAGTGACGGTAATGTGATGCACACAGACACACAGCAGTTAACAGTTTACAAGTCATATCACCAAGACACACACACACACTAATACATATTTTTTAACATGTCTCAGTTTTCAGCACAGGGTTTCCATTCAATTTGAGATTTTACATGTAAAAACCAGCGATGAGCTATATGTTTCTTTCTACTAAATTCCGATGTAACGTGCTGATATGTGCATCAAAACCATTTGCATAAAAGCCGAACCATTATGTCATCTAGTTATAGCCAGAGTCCCACTTTGAGTTTCAGAGTGAGGACAGGAGATTTGTTTCCCTTTAAAATCCTGGGTTTTATTGCTTAAAGAAAAACAACAACTCTGTTGTGCCACCTGACATGCCTGTTGTTTGCAGTCTCACGATATGTCATTTTACCCTGCTAAATTGTAATAACCGTGCATTACTTTTTATTGAAGGGATTTAAAAGGGATATATTCTGTCTTCACGCCAAATTAGAATGCAGAGGAAAAGGGAAATTTGGCATTGGAGCTACGCAGCTGCTTGTACTCATTCTCCAGCGGAAAAACACTGTTGCCTAATTTGATCACAAATCACGGTCATCTTAAAGTTTTCATTGAGCTATGGCCTTTTGAATTGTGTGTGTTATAACCGTCCCCGTGCAGCACTTGAGCTGCATCGACCATGTGTGGTGTGGTAATCTGGGTTAGTTTAAAGGTGAGGTCTGAGTTATGGGGTTAATAAGGGGTAGAGCATTGATGTGCCTAGCCTGATGAACACCCAACAAAAAAACAATGAAAAATCAGGAAACGCTGGAAAAGAGCTGGTTGTTTTGTCCAGTAAACTTCCACAGACACATGTAACGTCACACATCTTTTAAAGTTTTCTTATATTCTTCTTAATGAGTGTTTTTTGTCTTTTAATGGGAATGGTTGACAATAAGAAAAGTATGCCTTTTTTGTCAGCCTTTTCCTGTAAGCAGTGGAACTACCTGAAATGGAAAGCGAGTTTGTATATCGTGTCATGCTCTTTTTTATTCTGTGGCCCAATAAGGATAACATTGTGTTCATCGGACAATCATATGCAATCAAACGGCTACCCTTTTACTCTTTAGGAGGACACACAGCAGCTTCAAATCAAACGTATCCTACTACTTACCACACAACAGAAGCAGCAATCACGGGCTGCACAACATGCTAAAACATTCAAAGTAATGAAGCAGCTGTTGAGTCAAACCAATCAGTCCAAAAGGCTGTAGTGGAATCCCCCACACTGCAGGACACGTTCCCATGTTACTCTATTGCTTGTGAGTGTACACACACAGCACATGCCAACGTACGTCTATATGACTACAGGGTGATACAAGCTAATGGCCACCACCTGAATCAACACCACTGGTATCTCCTATTTTTTTAAGTCATTCAAACAGGTCTGTTGCCGTCATGTGACCGGTGAGTTTTTAGGGAAAACAACAAATGCTGTTGACGTTTACACACCCACAGAGATATACGGTGTGAATGCCAAGAACATCATTGTTCCTTATTTCAGAGGCAAGACACACTATTGTTTATCATGCCTCCTGCTTAAAATCAGAGAATCAGCACTGGTTGAGTTTGGGGAGCATTTTTGAAATAATATACGTAGATATACAACAGAGTCACGTAAAACCCAAGACAGTTTTAGTTAAGACGCTAGGGGACTGACACTCCTCATTAATGCCACTGTTTTGGACAATATGTTATCCAGCACCTAATTACACCAGATGGTTTCAACACATGCTACTGCGTGTGACATGTCAAATGAATGAAGTTTACCTACAGCGTCTGTCAATTTGGCACGTTTCTGAACAGACTTTACTTTCCTATTATCACTGTATTTATCATATGCATCAATGTACAAAGGGAAATTCCTTGTATGTTAAAACTTACTTGATTATAAACCTGATTCGGATTACAATGCTGTGGCATAATTCCGGGCTCTTAGAAATTCAGGTTATGGGAAGCTCCATGTCCACTAATTCCCTTTCCTGAATAAGAACCCTCTGCACCAAATGTGAAGTCAATCCATCCTATAGCTTTTTAGACATTTCACTCTTAACTATAATGTCGACACTAGAGGGAAAGGTCAAGGGGTCAAGGGGTCAACAATCAATCATAAGGATTCATCGTCTTGTAACCTTGAAAGTCTGCACAAATCGTTGTGCCAATTCACCCAGAAGATGTTTAACTATTTCACTGGATAAGTGGACACTTTGACCTGATGGTGGCCTTAGATGAAAAGTCAGGGTATCACTAAAGTCTTCAGAATTGATCCTTTTGGCACCATTAGTGTCTATTCAGAAGTTCATGTCAATACGTTCAGTTGGTTAGACCCAAAATGACCCAACAAACAGACATTGCCATCACTAGAGTCATGCTATTAGCATAACATTTACAGCTCTTAGGGTAATAGGATCCTCAATCACTCCTCTAAGCATAGATTATAGATATATAGAAATATTGTGTCCACCACACATTAAAATGGCGTGTGGCGGTGGTGGATGGGTATGTAAACAAAGGGGGCCCACCGTAGCTAGCAACATGCCTGTTTACAGAGCCTATAGGCTATGTATTAACACTGGGTTTATTTCATCGCACACACATAGTGTGGAGAGGAAGTGGGATCATGAGGAGATATTCACTGATTTTTTGTCAAAAAGTGATTTTGACAACAGGCGTTCTCCAGAATCACTGACTCCACCTTTAATTGTGTATGAATAAATATCTCTTAAAATTACATCTCTGTGTTGTGCATTTGAAGCCAGTCAATACAGTTGTTTTTCTGATCAGGGCCGTCACAAGCTTCATATTGCACATCAAGGACTTGGTTTTGTAACTCTGTGCGTAATTGCCACTGAATGGAGGATGTCCATCTTTTCTAAACGAGAAAGTGAGTAAGAAGCTCTTCAGCTGCTCAATTACTCCTATTTCCTTTGGTTTTGCGCAGGCCAATCACACAAGATGGCCTGTGATTACAAGATCTTCAAATGCGCTGTACACTGGGAAGATTCAAGAGTCAACATTATGTGACTTTATGTATTGCTTATTTTCATCGCACGCAAGCCAGCAAGCTGGTTCAATCTGTCTGCTAAGTAGCTCTTTTCTAGGTTAAAGAAATTGTTAGTTCATTGTATGGATTGTCACTGGCAGTCATGCAAAATGATATAAAACCAATGACTTAACTTAATCTTAAAAAAACATATACATTAATTCACAGTCAATGAGCTTCCATCAAAATCCTATGTAGATTTTAAAATCCTTAATTATTTTTTTCAACTAAAAGTGAAGTTTATTTTTATCTTGTACGGTTTGAAAAGATGATAGTGGAGATGTTCAATCATTTCAGGTCTTACCCATGATGTATGTAGCCCAGTTTCATTCATGTAGACCTATTACATGAATTACTTGAAGAAAACGCAAACAATAACCTGGCGAATGTTAAGTCCAACATTTGCTCTTGTATTACATCTGAACGACTTCTGGTAAACATGTATCTTAAACTGTTACATGTTCTGCCTTCTTCACCAGCTCCTAGCTAGTTGTACAGTTGAAATATTTGTAAAGAACAGAGGCTAAGAGGATAAAAACAAACATGGCAGAGCAGCAAAGTTAGCTGATTACACACCGAGGGACAGCTTTCACACAGTAATTAGATTCATTATATAAAAAGAATAAAAGTGAAAGTTCCCCTGATGTGAGCAGTTAATCCCTGAACACAACAACACACAATAGGCCTACAACCTGACAGCAGGTCTGTTACCTGATCACTTCAATAAAACAACACGGCAACAGGCTTTTGGAGCAGCCCGGCCGTCTGATCAGGGTCAATGCACATTAATTGACATCAATATCATGATGTTAATGTTCTAGATTTGGCCAAATGACTATGTTTAACCTGCAGTCCTTGGGCCAGTGTATTTGTAAACGTTTAAAGAAAGAAAATGAGCACAAATAGCAGATGTTTAGCTTTATAAATGTAAGTCCCTGTTAGTGGAAACTCAAGGTAAATGCCTTTCTGGGTTGGTTTTCCAAAGAAAGCACATAACAGAAGCCTCAATGTAACTTACCTTTGGCGTCTTGTCCTTAAAGGCCACCGTAAGTTTTGTAAATTCTCCGAAGGGAGGGGTTAGCGAGAGAGCATTGCAATCTAGAATCTCACCACAAGAGGAGGCCAAAAATACTCCTCTGTATATTGACAAAATATAGGGGGCGCCCTTGGCTCGGTTGGTGGGGCGTCCCCCCCATGGGCCTCGGCCAGCAGCGGACCCGGGTTCGATTCCAGCCCGCGGTCGTCCTCTGCATGTCGTTCCCCTCTCTGCCCCATTTCAACTCTGTCTCTGCATCAATAAAGCATACAAATGCCATAAAAATATCTTTAAAAAATATATATATATATACTACCAACAAATGTGACTCACCTTCTTCATCATTCCTATAGGAAATGAACAAATCCTATAATGTGTCTGTAGGAGTAGCTGTGGTTTGTCTGTGTCATCCATATACAAGTGAATAGCCCTCTAAATCATTGATCATTTTTATTATTGTACTGGGGGCCATTGTAGCCAATTCCCTCTGAGACCATGTTTGTTTTATGTTGGTACTTGTATTCGTTTATTTCTATGCTGTTGTATGTATGTTGTCCATGGTGGTAAATCAGGTTCCCCATTGGTGATTAATGAAGTTAATCGTATATTCTATCCCTTTATGTTTAAGGTACCGAACTTATTGCAGTCAGAAAATGTCCTGAAAGAACTCATCAAATACAGAATAAGATCTCATACACAAACGTCTGCTCTCCAACAGACCTGATTGTATATTGATTAAATTGTTTATATATATATAGACAATTTAATCAAAGAAAGGAGTCTAAAAAAACTCCATATGTAGTTCTCACTCACCAGTTTTGTAAAAAAAAAAAAAATAAAAAAAAAAAAAAAATAGTAGTAATAGTAATAGTAATAGTAATAAAAAAAAGGCCAGTATTCCCAGTGCAGCGTTATTCCCAGAAATATGTGTATGCGATGGGGGTGGATTTGCGCAGGCTGGTGTGTGTGTGTGTGTGTGTGTGTGTGTGTGTGTGTGTGTGTGTGTGTGTGTGTGTGTGTGTGTGTGTGTGTGTGTGTGTGTGTGTGTGTGTGTGTGTGTGTGTGTGCGTGTGTGTGTGTGTGTGTGTGTTGATGATCGGGTCGGTGTGATTGGTCACTTTGTGCGTATGAGAGGATGTCTGTCGCTCCCTTAAGGTGCTGTGCCTTTAAAGTGCAGAGGGCATCGCGCGCAGACCACACACAGACACAAACGAGGTGAGCCGAACGGAACCGAACGCAAACTAAATCGAGCCTCAACCGAAATTAACTGGAGAGGAATTCAGATACGAGGACGAAACATGAGTCTAACAACTGTGCGACAACTTTTTCTTTTCTGTTTATTCTGGTTTGTTGGATCTTGGAGCACAACAGGTGGGTGGTTCATATTAGAACTTGGCTCTTAATTAATATTTTATTATGCAAAAAAATTAAAACTGTTTTAGGCCTTGTAATAAATGCAAAAAACAACCAAACATTCTTGTTCTTTAAAACTTATTTCGTTTTTGATTTGTTCCTTTATGTTTTTTCATGTTTTTTTTTCTCTGGTTTTACAATATGAAAGCAGCTATATGATGTTGTCAAATGTTGATTTTCCCTGTCCTTGTTCTTAGCTTGGATGATCCATCTGGGATATACTAAAGGTGCAAAACGTCTAGAAAAATATTATCAAATATTATAAATCAAGTCTATTATAGTGATAGCAGGAGGTACTTTCCTCAATCGTACATTGATTCTCTCTCTCGCTCTCTCTCTCTCTCTCTCTCACACACACACACACACACACACACACACACACACACACACACACACACACACACACACACACACACACACACACACACACTTGTGTGAACTATTTATTTAAGGTGCATCTTCAGTTGTATGATGCTGTTCAAACAAACCAAACTGTAATTTAATTTCAGCTATGATCAGAAATGATAAAGTAAGAACCTCATTATGATCAGCATGTTTCTATATTTGGTGCTTTTTAAATTTTAATGGTAAATAAGCTTTTCTGCACAAATACTCATTATGTACAACAATCTCCTTCTATATAAAAATGTGTGTGTAATCTGCATTTGATCAAACTGGAGACTTTAACAACTTGATATACTGTAGTTAGAGGATGCCTTTTATTTTTTAAGGGTGATACTTTATTTTGTATGTTAAATCTGAAACGACTAAATAACCGGTAACTTTCAATAGAATAAAAAGTAAAATATTTCCCTCTGAAATGAAGTGGAATTGTAGTATGATGAAGTAGTATTATTAACAAGAAATACCTCAAAGTTGCACCAAACTTGAGCAAATGATTTTGCCATCACTGTCTCTTAATAACTGGCTGAAAAAGCATTCTTTTACTGTCAAAGTTTGGGCTCACATAGTCACATTTTTGATTGTCATGATGGCAGTGTTTGTTTGCATCAAAGCATTTGAGATGGTTCAGTTGATTCCATTAAGACTTTTTTCACATAATTATTACGTGAAAAAAAAAAATTATTATATTATGGTATATATTAATTATTAAATTATTATATATATATATATATATATATATATATATATATATATATATATATATATATATATATATATATATATATATATAATAATCACGTAATCACATGTGCTCTCCACTCAGATGCCAGTCCTTTCGATCTGTGGGAAGATGGGATAGAGTTAAGAAAGGTGAGGAGTTATGTTTTCATTTCACTGGAATGTCCTCTAAGGTGGCCCAATGTGAAAAACAAGCAGGCGAAGAAACGTGAAAAGAGCCATGCTGGGTGCTCTTTTGCAGTGCCATAGGCTGCCCTGCATGCTAGAGAAAAGTGTTTGGAACTGTTCCACCATTATTATATTTTTCCTCCTAGAAACTGCAGTGGCCAAAGTTAAGACTGAGATATTGTGTTTCTTCCGTTGTTCTTGATAAGGTGTGTAAGGTGTGCTGTTTGTCTGCAGGTGCGGGGCCTCCAAAGTGATGACTTGAGTGGTGTTTTGTTGAGAGATCAGGATGATGTAAGTGAAAAGGAAACACCCTCTAACGGTCCTTGTATACTGTAAATAATAAAACAAAACAAATACTTCTGTGACTCATTTAAAACCAACACGTTTTTTCCACAGGAGCAAGCCCAGAATGTTTTCAAAAGAGTAAGTTTAAGTTAAATTCTTTTCTTTTTTAAATTTCTGAGCACCAGCTCACTGACTTTAACTTGATGAATTTCTCCTCTCCTCTTCTTTTCTTTTTCTTTTATATAGTTCCTGTTTCATTACTCTAAAGCACGCAACTCAGTCGGAACTGTACAGCAGGAGGTGAGCACAACAACAAAGCACGGGTCATATAATCTTTCTGATTAATTTATTCTTAAAATGTAATTTTCGAGGGTTATTGCTTTCTTTAAATTTATGTTTTAAAACCCTGTCATTTTGAATGGCAACAGATGAGAGAAAGAGAACATGACACATCCGCTGTAAAACTCATTGGCCTTTCTTGATTTGAGTGCTGCTGGTTCACCCTGAGGGTTGGCACTTCAGTACAGCACGCAGCCAAAACTCCTTAAAAACATTAACAATCACGTTCAATTTCGAAAATGCAAATATTTTCACTTCTTTAAGTGATTTTGAAATTATTTGAATTTTAAATGTTGCCTCCACATTGAACTTTGGAGGAACCAAAAGCTGAATCATCACACAAAATGTATTACGTGTTCTGGCTTTGGAAACAGGTGTGATTTATCATTTAAACCTTAACCCTTTATAGGGCGAGGAAGAACTGTTTATTGTGTATATATATATATATATATATATATAGTCTGCTCTTATTAGTTTGAATATTTTAAATTCTTGCAACCTATCAAATCATATTTTTGTGGATCCTTTTATTTTGATAGGTATGCACGTTTTTCTACAAAAGACACCTTTAAATGATAAATGTTGGCATAAAACATACCAATGCTTTGGCAAAGTTAGTTTTTAAGACTAAATAAACAAGTTTACAAAGTTGATGAAAGCCTTGGTACCGATTTGTTGATGTTTTCATTGCAATGGATGTATTTAGGTTGGTACCAAAGCATGTTCCTCGTTCACTGGCCCAATTCCTTGGATTTACAGTGTATATACTGTACATAAAATAAAGTTAAAAAATCTACTGCTAATACAGGTCTGAACAAAGTCTTAACATTGGTTTTCATCATGTTTTTAGTCCACGTCAATAGCATTCCAATATACTGTACACAGGGACGCGGGAAGTCAGTCCGAGTGGGGGGTGCTGAGAGAGAGTCTATATATTGACGTCATAATAAATGCTGCGCAACATCCATTGTTTACGGAGACGAGATGACGGGTGACGTCACATTCAGGGCTGCGCTCTGATTAACTCTCTACTGGTGTGTAAAAAAAAAACTCTGCCAACTAGCCACTGTTATTCACAAACGTTAGCAAGTAAACAATGTGGAAATTAGAATCAACTCGGCTGATACTGTGCTGAATTTGTCACACTAGGCTATACAAGCCGACAAGCTGTTGCGGTCCGGGATTATACACAGCGTTCAAGGATTCAGGAGGTTAAATTGTAAAGGTTTACAAAGGAAAGTGACAGAAAAATAAAGACTTAATTTTCATCCAGAGTTACGAGATTTTTTTTTAACACCAACATGCTTATGTAAAATCAGCATAGTACCATATTCAGCTATGGACGGATCACAAACGGAATGCAGGTTTATTTCTGATCAAACGGCTTTATTGATGTCCACAAAGTAAAACAGACTCTCTTTTTTAAATGTGTTTAGGATGCAACAAACATGCGAGTAAATAAACTGTAGCCTATGACTACTTAACAAACAGTTACACATTTTCCAAAGCAACATTAACATGCATGACATGAAACAGAATGATTGCCATTTCGCTATAGAAATAACTAGGCTAACTATGGGACAATCAGCGATACGTGAGTTTCACAGTACAATAAAAATGAGACAATAGTTATAACACACTCTTAATGACAAGGCAGCATGTGCTATCTACTGGCCGCTCAAACACGGCACAAGACAACAATAACAATGTCAACAATAGACCGAGTGATCATGCTAATGAGCTGACAGGTGATATAAGCTAACCAGCTAAACGTTAACATCTCAAACCCACGGAGTCAGCCTTCACGCACTAAATAACTCAACAGTCCTATATAATTTGCAAGCACACATAACAGATAGGCTACTCACAAATATGACACCGACCAAAGTGAGCCTGCACGGCGGCAGGGAACATAAAACAAAATCACGTTTTACCTTATGCTGACGGTAAAACACCGAAGGTGGTCTTGCGCTCAGGGGTGGTGGAAATAAACTCCCTCATGAGAGCACGAGTGTCCAGTGTGTCCAGAATGTCCTGGTGCATGTGCAGTAAGGCCAGGTGTGTAAGTCTCCTCTGTGAGACCGTGTTGCGCAGCCAGGTTTTCAGGCGGCGGAGCGCAGAGAACGATCGCTCTGATGAGGCCACGGAGATGGGCATGCAAAGAACCAGCTGGAGGAGATTTTCCACGTCCTTGAAAAGTCCTCTTGTTTGGCTTTGCAAGCCGGAAAAGTACATCCCAAGTTCGTGAACTGTCCCAAAGTCCTCCTTCTGCTTTGTGAGGTCCCCCAGCATCCTCAATTGCATGTGGAGACCAGGCACATCTATATTTGCAGGCAGTTGGAGAGAGCTCAGGTCTGCCTCTGTGTCGTCAACTGACCCCTTTGCAGCAGCAAGCAGCGTTTCTTCCCTGCGTGAGGCAATTGACATGCCGCTTTGGTCAAACCGGCGCTCTATTTCGGCCTTCACGAGGTCAAGAGCTTCAAAAAACTCCCTTCTCCATGACGCCTCTCCTTTCGTTGGCACGACGTCTTCTGTAGCCTCTGCTGTGCTGCGGAAGCGGGATGGTGTCTTGCTTACCCGGCTAGGGTCGGGCATTTTTAGATTGTGTGCAGCTGCTGTTGCCTTAGTTTTCTTTATCATTTCATCCACCGCCTTTTCCTCGCGGAGGGCATGAACGCGCCCTTTCAGGATCCTGACGCACTCCAGTGCTCCAGCCGCGGTTGCCTTTTCTCCTTGGAGCACTTTAGCAACAGCCTCGCAAGGTCCAAAAAGAGCTTCGCTGCAGAGCAGGCCAAACACCGTTTTAGTTTTCTTTGCTTGCTTTAGAAGGCCAGAGATCTTACTGCGTGTTTCACCGCGGACACTGCGGTCTTCCTGGAGGACATCTAGCGTCTGGAGGAGAGGACCATAACCACGGCTCACCCTGGCAATCGCGCTGGCTCGGACACACCACCGTGTTGGGCACAATCCAAGGATATTGCATTTGGCATCATCTTCCCCAAAAAACGATTCAAAAATCGTTTTACGCTTTGTGGATTCCCTGACCACATTGGCGAGGCTTTGGACAAAGCTGAGCGTGTCTGCTACAATCGGGACCTCTCTTGCAACCTCTTGGAGCGCCAGGTCGAGGGAATGGTTGCAGCAATGTACAAACAATGAGCCAGGGCAAACTTCCTTTAGTCTGGCCTGCACCCCAGAAAACCGCCCCGACATGTTGTTGGCACCATCAAAGCAGTAACCCTGCAGCCTCTCCAGCGGTAGGTTCAAGCGCAAAAACACATCCTTCACGCAGGAAAACAAGGTTTCAGATGTAGTGTCTGGCGCATTATAAAACCCCAAAAATTTACTCTGCTGGGTGAGATTTTTGTCGGTGTAGAGCAAATGGCAAGAAAACTGCTCCTTGGCTGTGACGTCGGTTGTGCCATCAGCTGTCAGTCCATAATACGGAGAGCTTGAAGCCTCCGCCACTATTTTCCTTTGGACAGCATGAGCCAGCCGTTCCAAAATCTCATTCTGGATGCTGTCTGACATCCAGTTGTTCCTCCGGAGCAGCCACTCATGTGCAGCGGGCTTGTCGTGGGTTCTCTCGAGCATCAGCTGCCAAAACACCCCGTCACGGTGCTCCTGTCCTCGCAGCGGTAGCCCCTCGCGGGCTAAAAATTTAACCGATCGAACGGCCAGCTCCAAAACAGTCTGCGCTGTCATGTGCTCCTTTGCAACTGCTTTTGACATTAGGGCATTGATTGGGGTTCTTTTCAATGCCGCCAGCTTGCTTGCGGCTTCTATGTGGAAACGAGATTTGTCATGCTCCCGAAACTTTTCCCCTGCCTTCCGCCAATTGCTAAAGCCTCCTTTAATGAAGTTGCTAGCATTTATCCCTTCTGCCCTGACAAGCTTTTTCTCAATGGCTGAGCAACACACGAAGCACAACGCAGTGTCCGTTTCCCTCACGTAGTGTAGCCACGTCCACTGGCCAAACCAACCAACCTTAAATGACCGGCTAAAGTTCTCACTTGCCGATCGCCTGGCTGGGAACTGAAACTCCTTTGGCTGACAGGGCTCTTCGCCAACAGTGTAACTAGTTGTTGCGACTGGTGCCGGCTGTTGCACTTTAGGCAAAACAAACATGAAATTAGGATCGACCGGAGGGCGGGGGCTAGCAATAGCATCAGTGTTGCCGGCGCAGTCATGCACCAATAGCGTCCCTGGACGTGAACTCTCCTCCTCAGGGGTGCTGGGGAGACAGCGGGCTGCTGACAGGGAATCGGATGTCCGGCTGGTAATTTGATTATCAAGTTTTGCCTTCTTGGGGCCAAAAAAATCGGAAATACTTCTTTTTTGCGACATGTTGCACTTGTAAAAAGCTTGACTTTTCGAATTTTCCCGCCGCGCGCATAGCATTGTTCTGCGTCATAGCGTAGCCTACGTCAGCCTACACAGACAATGTTCTAAATAAAATTAAATGATAATATCATAAATATCATAAAAAGGGTGGATGTCAATAATTTAATGAAAAATCATGTTGTATGATAAAAAAAAAAAAAAAGTATTGATTTGTTCAGAAAACTTTCTCACTTGCAGTTACAGCCAGGGGCCGCCAGGGGGGGTGCTGCAGCACCCTAAGCACCCCCACTTCCCGCGTCCCTGACTGTACATCTCAGCTGAGTTTAACTCTCCTCTTTCCTCTTGTAGTCTCACTCAGTTCATCCTCTGATGCGACTTTCCCCCAAGCTTTCCCAGAGGAGAAATAAGAAGGTGGTACTTTTGGTAAGAACACTTTATATACACACACCCTGTGGGGTTGTTGAAGGTAGGGACTTGCCCCCCTACCATCAACATCCAAAAATCTGCAGACAATACAGACGGGCTGAATTCCCCCCCCCCCCTTTCTTGTGTTTTATAGTTGGAAAAAACAAATCTACATTTCAATTTCCAGTTAAATATTCTCCTTAGCATTGGATATCAGTGACAAATAAGACGGTAAAGCTTTGTGCTCTTTGTAGTAAAGATTCAAATTCAACTTACATATCAAAAAGTGTAATCAAGTAAACATGATTTAGGTGAAATTGTCAAAAAAAAAGCAATAACCAATTGTATTATAGTTTTGTAATATTAATAATAATATATTATTTTTCTTTAAATCACGTTGAATGACATCACTGTTCAGGTTGGATTTACTGCCGACACTGACTTTTCTCTTTCTTCCTAATGAAACAGAAGATTCGAAGTCTGCCCGAGGAGGACATGTACTAGAAGAAAAATCTACAAAGAAAAAAAGGAAGTCAGAGTTATAACAGAAGAAGAGCATCACATCCCAGATATACAGGCAGAGCGACGCTCACAACAGCACCTCTGACATGTCTCTCTCTCTCTCTGAAAAAAACAAACGTGACTTTTAGTGAACAGAAAATAAATGAGTTTACAGATGGTAAAAATATGTAACTGCACTGCCATGGCTGCCATGTGTCTTCCTGCTTTCAAAATGCCAAACCGTAAGTCAATGTGAACTGCCCCTTAACACAAATTTGGCATGTTGCACTGTTACACAAGACATGGGGTGTCACAAAATACAAATGAAACACTCAACATAATCTTTTAAAAAGTCCTTTATATTATCAACTGTGGCACGGATTCCAACACAAATTTGAATTTAGGGAAAAAACACTGGCACAGATTATTGTGACAAAGAGGTGAACTCACATTTAATTTAACGTAACAGATTTTGAATTTTTCATGTACATTTTATGACATAATTAACGTTAATAAAAAAAAAAGTTGAAATTTGTCTTTTTATGCTTTGACAAACAATTAGATGATGGGAGTTTACAGTAATTAGGTTAGAAAAAGAGTGACTGTTGTGCTGTTTCCCCACACTTTCAAAATGAGATGTACAGGAGGGCTGGATGCTTCAAAACCCAGGTCATAGGTTTTGGTTCTTGCCCAGCGATAGTGGAACTGCAGCAGGACTGACCCTGGAACAAGAGCGCCACCTACATGGTCAAAGTATGAAATGTATAAAAGGAGATGCTGTCCCCGTCGGTGTCCCTGCTCAAACCGTCGTCACATGTGTTAAGCTCCCCCGAGTGTT
Source organism: Ammodytes marinus (assembly GCF_949987685.1). Taxonomy (NCBI): domain Eukaryota; kingdom Metazoa; phylum Chordata; class Actinopteri; order Uranoscopiformes; family Ammodytidae; genus Ammodytes; species Ammodytes marinus. The sequence goes on from NC_137216.1 coordinate 24,813,346, forward strand.
TCCCACGAAGCGATTCAGCTTTTCTGGTTTGGAGTGACAGGTGATTTTATTATTTTTTTTATTTTTCTAATAGTCCTCATCTTCAGATTCACTGTCCTTCCGTGTAGGGAGTGAACTTCTGATGGATGACATGAGCTTGTCTTCGATTTGCTTCTTGGGGTTTTCCTCGAGGTCTGTCTTCACCGCGCCGCTCTCCGATAGCCTCCACTCCAGTTCTGGGTGGGACAGACATCATAAATTATGATACATATGTGTAACTGTTTCACTTGCAATGGTGTACAATATCAACAATGTAATAAAGTTAGTTCAACAGCTGCACAAACTACAGCCTCCAAAATGGCCCTCAAGTTGACAGGACTAGATATTACTGTGTTATATTGTTGACTTATTTGATCACTCGATGAGAAGGCACTGTAAAGTTTCCATACAATGGAATAACTTTCATAACAAAATTAGACTAAATCTCAGACAAATGTCTCCGCCCATGATGTCTGACTAGAACTGCAACCATTAAAAGTGAGATTACTGATGCCAATTGTATTAAACTAATACATTTTTGAAATACTTGACTTTGACACTTGTACATTTATTAGTATAACATTATTACAAACATGTTAATCTGCTGAGACAATAAATCTTAAGAAATAGTTAATACTTTAGATACACTGATGGTCATGAAGATTTAAGACCGTGTTCAAAATCTTGCCACTTTTCCGTAAGCGATGTCACAAATCGACTTACCTTCAACTTTGAGGTTCATGCCTCCAAAGACCAGCGGGCCGATGAACTGGGCCTTCATCTCACCCTCGTGGTAAACAAAGATGGTGGGCAGGTTGCGGTCGGGGTAGTTGGGGATGCAGGTGGTGGAGATGGACCGCAGGAACTTGGTCTGAGGGAACTTCCTGGCCAACTGGCTCAGGTGCTGGTTGATGAGCGTACAGAGAGGGATTCTGGGTAAAATAGATGAACGGAGAGAAAAAAAAATACAGCACACAGACCTGTTAGTACTGCAGAGTGTCTTCAAGCCAAATATTTTCTGCCATTTTTAGATAGCAGAAGTTAAGTATTTTTTTTTTGGTTGGTAAACTTGCTGTTACAAAATTGGATTTTTCTTTTTTTAGAGATACCATTTTTTTTAGTTTGTACCTTTATTTGATAGATTTAAGCACGTAGTTGAAATGGGGAGAGATAGGAGGGAAAGACATGCAGTAAACGGCCCGGGCCAGAGTCGAACCCAAATCCGCTGAAACAAGGACTAAGCCTTAATGGCAACCCAACCTACCCCTGTTTGTAGAGGTGCAGCACCACCCAGATGCCTTCTCCGGCCTTGTTGACCTCCTTGATATATTCCTGCCCCGAGATCTCATCCAACTCCCCGAACTTGTTCTTCAGCTGAGTCGCCTTCCACTGTGCGAGACGCTGCTGTCTGCGGGGAGACATATCTCATATCAGTCATATAAATATATCCTTTAATATTACCACAATGAGAGACCGTCTTAGGTGTATATAGCCTTGTGTGATATGGAGAAATCTTGTGACCAGAAAATACACTTGATTGAAATTTCAAAAACCGTTGAAAATATATTAAAAAAAATAATAATAGTGCATTTTAATTGAGAAGCCTTTCAGGACACTCAAGGTCACCTTACATGTCATGAATAAGAACAAGAACCAATTAGACAGTCCAAGAGCAAGACAATTACAGCTACAATGGAGGTTATGGTGAGTAGGCTAGTTTAAAGAGGTGGGGTTTGACACAGGATTTTATTCATATAACCATACAATATATACACGTCTTGATTTAAAATGTTTAGAGTGGGAGGAGGTGCTCAGTAGTACACCAGATCACTATATGCGTTATGCTGTGATCTCCACTCACTTGTACATCTCAATGGCCGCCTCGTCGTCTTCACCAAACTCATCTTCATTCTCATCCAGTTCGTCCAGTGACATGTCCTCGTATGTTTTAACTGTTGGAGAGGCACAGCAGCCGAGGAAATTTTTAAGGGAATAATGTAACACTTTAAGGCACAAGTTGAACAAGTTCAAATTGGACTACACCAAAAAAGATCAAATTTGACATATTTTACATGATTAATATGGGAACATGTGGAAATAAAACAAAAACTGTGAAATAAATGGATTTGGGTGACAATTTAAGCATGGAAACCTGCATGTCTCACAGAAAGAAACACTGATATTTATCCCAAACTGTCTCTCTTACCAATAGACTGCTGTTTGAGGGCCAGCTCTTCCTCCTCTTCATCTTCTTTAGGCGTCTCTTTGGGAGGAAGAATGCCTTTTCTCCTGAGGATATCATTCCACTCTGTGTCTTCGTTGGGGTCCTGGGAAGGGGAAAACAAATCATTTATATAAGAGTACTTAACTGGGTTTCTTTTAGCAGTGGGATGTGATGTACGCATATCTGCTTTTGTAAATGGAAGAGAGAATCGCCAATCTTAAAACATTTTCATTTTATTTTATCAAAAAAGTGTATCACTACTAAATTTTGATTTTCTAAACTGAAAATGAGATGTGGCCAATTACTCAAGGCATGTGTATGCTATGGGGCTGAATGGGGTTTGTGGCCATTAACAAAATTATCCTAAAAGTCTTAAAATGTATCTTAACCTTACAAAACAAAACAATCAAATATTCTTGAACAATTATCTCTTTTTTGGGGGGTGGTGGATACAATAAACAGGCAGAGCCTTCAGCCATGGTGACAGGATTTAGAACTGACTGGAAAGATGCAGCGCCCCCTTGAGGCAATGCAAAATACATCAGGGAACTGAATTTTTTTTTAAAAATTGGATTGTATTCAATTATGTTCAAAAACTCTAGATGAAATTCGGTAGAAACTATTGTTGCACCTTTAAACTACATAAGACAAAAGACGACACCACTTGATGCTAAAAACATTAGGCTAAAGAGTTTAGATATTAAGATGATACTGGTTTCAGGCATTTAAATGGTGGGATTTCCGTGTCTTTCCTTTTATATACTATCTATGGTCTTAGCCCTTCAGGTACAAACACCTTTTTCTTTAGGACACTATTCTTAGCAAACTACTATTTTTATTTTCTGACATTTTATAAACTATTAAACGGTGACTTAAAAAACATTCTCATACATTATTCACACATCGACTTACGATATATGATAGACTCATTTTATAAAGGTGTTGTGTCTATTTATGTCTGGTGGGTGAAATGGGTGAAACACTCGGTAAGCCAGCTGAAGCTAACATTGAACTGTTGATACGCCCTGGCTGCTACATAGCTAGTGATTCACGGCTTTGCTCTGATGTTATCACATCACACGACACGGACATCAACCAACGTCAACTCGTCTCCTTCACTTATATCAAACATCAGCGTTTAAAACATGTCAGAAAGTTGTACAGACCTGCATTTTGACAGATAAAATCCTCCTCTGAAATCACACTACTGCTCTTCCCACACACGGAAATAGAAAGGACCGCCCATGGACCTATCCCGACTGGAAACAAACAAATATGACTGTTTCAAATACGCTTACAATACGTCCGGAGTTGATGTAAAATCCCTTTACTAATCATATCTTAATTCAAACATTGTTGGTGTGTTTTCATGGCACAAAAGCTCAGAAAATCATATTTTAAAATACTAGGAACAGGTGCTTTATAAGAGGGACAATAATAAAAGTGACACCAACTTCCTTTCGACGCTCAACATGACCTTATAAGGAGTGTGAGCGACAGCATTCCATTTGTAGAAACAAGACAGGTGGCTATCACACACACACACACACACACACACACACACACACACACACACACACACACACACACACACACACACACACACACACACACACACACACACACACACACACACACACACACACACACACACACACACACACACACACACACCAAATAAACAACATCCACTGAAAAGTTGAAATATACAACATAAGCCTATAGACTAGAGTAAAAAAAAAGTGCAATAAGTATATATGTATGACTCCAGTGAAAATCATCACAGTGTACTTATGTACACACAGTATGATAGTGTAACCATTGATTAAATAACTATTAAGTATTAATAACTCATATATAGGGAAATGTTAATGACACAATAAACAAAAGTGATCAAATTGGATTGTATATATTTGAGTTACAGTCAAGAGTTTTAGTTTGAAAGTATAAATCTTTGTATTCAAGTGAAACTTGTGTTGCACATTACGCTGAGATGTCTTTGCCCACTTTAAGAGGCTACCGGTTTTACTAGCGCAACTTCCTCTATTTCTTCTTCCTCTTTTTACTCATTGTACTTTACACATGAATGATTCATCTGTGAACTAAAAAATCAGTTTTTTAAAACATGTGTTAGTGGTCTGATCCAAAAAAGGAACACTTTCCAACTAGGTAAAACTTACCCTGTTGTTATCAGAAACTCTAGTTTCTCTGCATGCCATTTTATTTTGGTGGTAACAATAGTCACAAATCCTCCTTTCTTGTTTTGGGGCTTGTTCCAAATCTGGTCAGTATTTAACTTTACATTAAGTGCACATGGTTCCATTCCCCAAATAATGTTGTCTTTCTCACAAATTACTATCATCAATTCATCACAATGTATGTGCTGAACCTGGTGGTTGGTTTCTTGGCTAAATTAAATATACAGTCTGTACAGTCTGATGTTACTTGAACGTGGGTCAATATAGAATGCAGTGTGTATGTATGGGATTCGGGTCGCTAATGGGTTAACCCAGTCATGCCGAACTATTGGCCTTTATCATGGTTATTACTTATACATACACTGATCACTCAGGTGATCCAGGAAACACTAAAGCTTGGTTTGAAATCTTTATGTTTATTGTTCATTTTGTCACATAATGCTTATGTTGAAATATCTTTCTGACCCCACAATGAGGGATTAATTTTAATTTATGTAATAATTTCTCTTTCATTACAGCAAGAGCTCATTTCATTTTGAAAGATTGGCAAATAATGTCTCAGAAAATACATCTTATTTTAACAAATTTTTTATATTTTTCCTTCCTTATTTTCTTTGTTGCACTTCTACTCTTCAAGAGGCATCTATTCAATTATATTTTTGTATTACAGTTCGTATTAGCAAAGTCCATACTGTTATTTAATTAATTGTGTCTGTTAGAATTTACAATGCACTGTGTTTGTTTTCATTCTTTGCAGTATTCTCATTCAAACTTTGGTGTTACGGTTTTGACAGTTTTAATCTAGTGATAATCCTCAGTTATGAGCATTTATATCACTCTGGTTGTTACACAGCTAATGGCAATTAAATTAAAATAATCGCAATTATATTTTGATTATTTTTCCATTTGTCATTCTTCATAACGACATGTATTTACATGCCATTCATACTGATGAATGGACTGAAGTCACACAATGAGGCTTTGTGTGAAAATGATAGGATTGGATTGTGCACCTGAACAGTTTTCAGCTCAACAGCCAATCACAGCAGGGCCAGTTGTTATTTACCGGAAAGGAAAGTTAGTCAAATGCGGAAGCAAATAAAGTAAAATACAGAGGTCTCACTCTGTTCTGTTTTTCAGGAACCACAAATGTGATTCAATATGTTTAATTGTTTTGCTGGTTTCAATAGCCTAGAATAAAGTCAACATTTGACAATCCTATGGTGGCCCTGACTGCAATTTCACTAAACAAAAACAATTCATCTTATTTGTGCCTAGTACTTTTTCTCCAGGTCGGACTGCAGATATGTCTTTATTACTAACACTAGAGGGCACCAAAGAACAAACATTTTAGATGCTACTTATAGGGGCTTTACGTTCATTGTCATTCCAAACATTTCTAAATTAAAGACACACGATTATTTTAAGTTTGACTATTTCTTCCACATAGTTGTAAGTGAACCATAATCAGCTACTTTCAATCTGGGGCTTTAGTTAACCTTAGGGAATTTATATTCATCTTGTTTACTAATGGTAAAACAGTAGAAGGTCTTCAGCTTTCATCAGTTACAGATGTTGCATTCTTGTTCATCAAAGACCCCCCCCCCCCAAAAAAAAAGATTTTAAATGTGAACTCAGATTTGTATGGATTGCCATATTAATTACACTTCACCTCATGAGAAAAGTACATACAAGTTCCAAATTAGAGATAGGACTACCTGATAGTCTGTCGAGGACACAAAATATAGCAAAATACAACATATTCATTTTTATTCTATCACACAAAATAATTTTATGCCAAAATCAAAAATAAATTACAGAAAAGTGTTATTTTGATTGTTCTTTGTACTGAGATCGATAACTGGCATATATTAAAATAATTACTGTTTTTAACTATTTGATTGTTTTGGTGTATTAGTATATACTATAATTTGATAAAGTCATATTTTCTGCATAACATTATTATTGTTTTTTTGGGCTTGGTTTATTATTACTTATTTGATTCGCTCAGCAAAACTGCGGGAACCTAATAGAACTGCAGAGTGAGTGATCTTCGTCAATAAAAGATCTTTGTGTGGTGTGTACAGCAGCTGCTGATCGGGCGTGAGGCGTGAGGAGTGAGTGAGCAGACGTGAGGCGGGGAAGTGTGAGAAGCCTGCAGCTGCTGGAAGGGAGCGCAGGACAATCATGGAGAAAGCGGAAAACCCTCCACTGTAGGACCGACCATCGCCCGGTGGACAGGCGGGGTGGAAAGTTTACACACCGCCGCTACAAAGACCGTGAGAAGGGCTTCCCCGTCTCCGGTCCCCTCCCTGCGGCCAGTATGTGGCTGAACCCGGAGGAAGTTCTGCTGAAAAATGCTCTAAAGCTCTGGGTGAACGAGAGAAGCAACGACTTCTTCCTACTTCAGAGGAGGAGAGGCCACGGAGAGCCGACTGGGAGGTTCACAGGTAAACAACAACAAAAACAACAACAACAACACCTATAGGCTACTAAAACTAAAAGAAAAGGGTAGAGTGAGAGTCAGCAGTTTACAGCCAGAACCAGAGGTAAACAAGGCAAGCCGGCTGTCAGTACCGCAGCAGACAAACAACAAAAAGAGGAACAATAGTCACAAGAAATAGAAGAAGGTCCCCCAGGCAGTATCTCACAGGTGGACAAGGCGGTTTGTAAAAGGGTGTGTGTGCACACCCTTTTAAAAAGGAGGCATCCCAGAAACCAGGATTAAAAGAGTTAACTTCATCTGTAGTGTTGTGAACCAAAAAGGCCTATTAAGGGAAACCAGTTTGTGATTGTGGTAGGCTACTGTGGCAACTGATGCCATGATATGAAACCAACCCTAATAACTATCTATAGCAGGCTAACTTGGTCTCCAACTCTTTATCTGTCATGACTGTAGTAAAAACATTTGAGACTGAACCAGAAAGAAACACACACACATTTTGAAACTCCTTCAGGATGGATAAAGTGTTATCTTATCTTATTTCTGTGAAAGTCCTCTTTATCTGAACTATTCTTCAGCTCCTGTAAAGGAAAATGTTGCACACAAGTCTCATAGCTAAGATTAGAAGTAAAGTGAAGAAGTGTTTGTGGCACTACCACACCTTCTTGCAAAGTGCATGGTGAAGAGAAAGAAAAGTTTATAGGGTCAAAACTCCAACAACAGTAGAAATAAGGTCAGACCGAAGGGTGTGAGAGAGAGAGAGAGAGAGACAGAGAGAGATATTACAAGAGGACATCACTTACCAAGTTTGTTTAACTCACTGCAGCACATGACCCATGACTTCATGTCCATACAGGCGGCTATTGCCTATTGAGTTAAGCTGAATACATTTTAGAGGTTAACTGTAGTCTACGTCTTCATAGATAGATGGATAGATAGATTGATAGAAACCAAATGTTCATTCAAAATGATTTATGTTGTTTCAGCTTCTCAAATGTGAGTTTTCGGTGTGTCATCTTTCTAAATGGAAAATCTTTGGGATTTGTTGATTAAACAAAAGGAGCAATATTATTTCATTATAGAGGTCACTTTCTCTCAAGTAGTCCTACGTGATAGTTTATTTACTTTTCATGCAGCTCTTTCATATAAGTGTTATTTTCTCTCATTCACACGATAAGAACAATCCTATACTACTTTAGGCATGAATAGAAAACTCTGCAACTTAATTACATGCTTTAAAATTGAATAATCATTTTCAAGAGGAATATTCTTGTGCCTCTACAGGAGACAGTTAAGCCATACATATCACACAATATCGCTGGTCAGAGCCACACATACACTCTCCGGCCGGAAAAGTCCCTAAACAACAGTCTATTTAATCTACACTCTGTCCCTGTGTGTGTGTGTGTGTGTGTGTGTGTGTGTGTGTGTGTGTGTGGGAAGCTGACCCCACACTGTGACATCCTGTTGGACAAATGCAAATTTTGTCGTTTGGGATTCTGTTGTAGGCTGCAAGACGTTTAAAGATGGTTGAAATGCTGCTCTCCCTATGCTGTGGATTTCTTAACGTTTCACCTTGCAGATCAGGCTCTGTTGTCTTATATTGAGTGGTTATTGCATAAACATTGCTGACCATGTGCTATTTGCAGCTGTAGCCCGTCTGCTTTTCTTCCCAACAAACTCAGTTACATCGTTCTCCATGACGGCACTGTTTGCCGCTTCCTCTGTCTCGCTTCCTCTGTTTTTGTATCTGCAAAACAAGTCTTACTGACAAGTGCTTGTACAATAGATTTATGCGATGACTATGAGTGACATTTTATACACTGCCTTCATTTAGCAATTTTTTCTTCTACTTCCTTGTGGAGAATAGAAATTCCCCTTGGCAAGTCTCTTCCCATAAAATAGAATAGTAGGCACTTCCTGACTGTGGGGTTTCTGCTTTGTGTGTGTGTTTGTGTGTGTGTGTGTGTGTGTTTGTTGTCGCTGTTCCCATAGCGAGAGGGGTGAAAGGGTCAAGTCCTGTTGGTGACATCGTTCAACATTAACTAATTAAGCGACATTCACTTTGGCATTCCTGACACACAGGTGGAGGGAACCACACAGAGTAGAGAGTCGTCTTTTGTTCAGATCAGATCTGAACAGTTTTTTTCCTATTAGATAATCCTTTATGAGTCCCACAGTGGGGACATTTTCAGTGTTACAGCAGCAACATAGGATAGTGCAAAAAAAAAGCATCAATAAAGACTTGTACAGTTGTAATGTTTCAAGCTTTAAAGATAAAAGTTTAAAGTGCATGTCAGTGTGGTGTGGTCTCAAAGCTGTGAAAACCTTTCCCAGCCCCTTCACACCAGTCATGACGACATACTTTCAGCAGGATTTCTGAGCAGGGCTGGGCAACTAAACATCTGCAGCTGATCACTGACTGTGCCTTCTTACTGACGTTTTTATTTCTAACCAAATACTTTCGAAGCTGAAGCAAACTGAAAGTAACTTTTTGCTTGTCTTTAGTGCTTCTCAATTTAACGGTGGGGTCAGCGATTCTAGAGAACGCTTGTTGTCAAATCAATTATTTGTCAAAATCAGTCAATATCTCCTAACGATCTGCTACCTGTACATACTGTGTGTGTGCTGCTACAGGCTATGTAAACAGGTATGTAAACAAAGGGGGCCCACCATAGCTATAGCAACATGCCCATTTACAGAGCCTGTGTGTGCACACAGTACAGACCGGTAGGTAGTCGACTGTGAGGAGATATTCATTGATTTTGACGACACACGTTCTCCATAATCACTGACTCCACCTTTTAATGCACTGACTTTAAAGCAACACAAGAAAATCCTCAGATAATTAATTTCGATGCATTCAAGAGCAAGCGGACATTACAGCCTCGTAGTCTGCAGGCAGTTTGTTTTTGCTGTTCTTCAAGCCTCATAAAGGTTGACAGTAGCCTTTATGTCTCCACACAGCAGTATATTCTCCCCACCACTACACTGTGACCATGAGCAGAGGAACGGCGTTGATTCATTTGTGGAAAGTTTACAAGCGTTTGGCCCCCTCTGGGCTCTGCGGTGACAGACGGATGGGCTTGTGTTGCCAGGCTGCGGGGTTAGTAGCTTCAGGCAGGTTGACTTTGACTCTTTAAGATGTGGTTTATGTATGTCTGACTCTGAACTGTGTCTATCTTTACCCTTCTCCACCTGCTTACGCTTCCCACCAACATGCACTGTTTAAAGGCTGCAATGCTCCTGGATTGAGGCTTGCGCGACAGGTGTTATTTTTTATTATAAAATGAAGGAAAAGCCTAATTCCCAAGGGTGAAAAAAAAACCTTAAACAGCATTTTGACACTCAAAAGATTACAAAGTCTCCAGTGATTTCCAATCTGGTGAAATACTGGTATGAAATACTGGTGGCTTTTTGTTTTGGACTCCTTCCTCTTCTCTCCATGCATCACTAGTGTAGGCAAGACAAGTTTGTTTATATAGCACAGTTCAGACACAAGGCGTGTCATAGTGCTTTACGGGGGCATACAAATACACAAAAATAAAACAGAGATAGTATAAATGTTGTTTGTGTGTGTCTTTTGTGAGACCAGGCCGGATATATGCATAGATAAGAGATCTGACTTCCCTGATCTCTTCCAGTCATAACTTTGAATGTGGGTATGTTGGGTTGATTTGACTGATAATGCTTCCTGAGAAAAGCTACAATGCTGTTATAGCTTAAAGTTAAGCAGTATTCAACTACTGTAGAACATTACCAGTCACTCATTTTGTCTCTGCGCCTGGGACGTAATAAACTGGGCCTTTTTCTACATGTGAAGCCATTCGGACTGCCTGGATAGTAGATATGTGCTCTATCACACAGGAAATATCACATTAAAGAGAGAGAGAGAGCGAGAGAGAGAGAGATGTTATTGGAAGAGCGTGATGCAGATTATTCGTGGTGAACAGAGATGAGGGCGGCAGCCTCTATAGATAGAGCCTCGGCCTGTTCAGAAAGCGAGGTTGTGTTTTATGTTTCCTCGATGATTGAAATGCATGAAGTCATTTAGCAGTATTGGGTCTTCTTGGGTCATTTTTATTTTCCTGAACATCTGCTGAGCTTATTGCAATTGTTGAGAGATCACCAGTGAGTTTCCTTTTAGAACAGATTTCCTGTAGGAGTTTTAGAATTAAAGTTGGAGTCAGCAATTCTGGAGAACGCTTGTTGTCAATTTTTTTTGTGTTAAAATCAGTGAATATTCTCCTCATTATACGCTACCTGTCTGTGAATTGTGGGCGATACATTATTTTTTTTAATTGTAGGCCTGATTACAGACTGTGGTCTTCTTGTGTTTTTACGAGTTTTGTTCCTTCCTCTCTGCAGTGCTGCCTGTGTGTTTTTAGCACCTGTTTTCGCCACACTCTGGGACCGCTCATTGTGTTCAATGTCGTTGACTAATGCAAATATGTACGTTGAAGGAAGGAAACTTTTCCACTGCAGGGACATGTCCTAATGCTGTTTACATGGCAAACATCCCAGCTGTAGCAAAGTTGGCACTGATTTAAGAACTGATTTAAGGCGGATTTTATTACATAAGGTTTGTTTAATTAAGGGAATTGTCTCTGGTGTAGTATGAAAGCAATGCATACAACATAGTTTACGGCTACTTCTCATATAAACAATAACACTACTAATTAGGGGGCCAAGCCCGAGCAGGAGCTGGGACCGCGTTTTGCACAGCAACGCGGTTCCCAAGCCCTGCGGGGCAGGGAACCCTATTGTTTTTGTAAGGATTATTATTAGGGGGCCAAGCCCGAGCAGGAGCTGGGACCGCGTTTTGCACAGCAACGCGGTTCCCAAGCCCTGCGGGGCAGGGAACCCTATTGTTTTAGTGGCGATTTTTTTTATTATTATTATTATACTTCGTCCCCTAAAACTGCGTGCACAGCCCAAACCGTAAAGGGTGCCGACATGCCAATTGCATGACTAGATCCAGATCCGTGAATTCTCAGCATACAAAAAAATTCAGACATGCCGGCCACTAGGTGGCGCTACAACGAAGGAAAACGCTTTTTGGGTCATAACTCCCACACCGAACCTCCCACAGTCAAAAACTTTATATCCACAGATTCACTGGAGTCAGCTGCATCATTTGGCATAGGCCACGCCCATTTGCGATATTATAGATTTTTCGCAAAATCGCGAAAACTGCAAAACTGACTTTTCGTTACTCCTCCCACAATTTTTGGACAATTGACACCAGACTTTGCACAGAACATCTACCGACCCACACGGAAAATAATCATTTGAAAGAATTTTGATCCGACCATCGATAATGAAACGGTAGCGTTTTAAATATTTGTTGATTAGCTACGTTTTACGTAAAAATTCATAAATCCAAAATCATAAGTCGGATCAAGTCCAAATTTTAGATATATGTTGGGGCTACCCTTAATTGCGTTCAATAAAAAATTCGGAAATTTTCGCCATAAGGGGGCGCCATAAATTAGGAAATTTCATATCTCCTAATTGGCCAGAGGAATTTTCTTACAACTCACGGGAAACCATCAAGGGGCATACACGAGTCTATATAAAAAATATGGCCAAGAAATAGTAATGTGTAAGGGACTTTTTAATAAAATTAGATATTTTTTTTTTCCGTCAAAGAAAAAAGGCGGGAATGTTAGCATGTCCATTGACATTACATTGTGCAATTAGCTCCGGCGGCCATTTTGTCAAGGCTGACAATCTGCTTTTGCTCATAACTCGCCAACCACACATCGCACATTAAAAAACTTGACATCCACTTGTTCTGTGAATTGAGCTGCATCGTTCCACCGTGGCACTTTCGCGAAATTCATCCGTAAACAGCGATACCTATACAACTCCCGCACCGAACATCCCACGGTCAAAAACTTTACATCCGCAGATTCTGCGGAGTGAGCGGCCGGCGCAGCGGTTGACGACGAGTTGCGTCGGAGGCTTGGCCCCCGGTAAAAACTGCTTGCAGTTCTAGTTAGGGGGCCAAGCCCGAGCAGGAGCTGGGACCGCGTTTTGCACAGCAACGCGGTTCCCAAGCCCTGCGGGGCAGGGAACCCTATTGTTTTTGTAAGGATTATTAGGGGGCCAAGCCCGAGCAGGAGCTGGGACCGCGTTTTGCACAGCAACGCGGTTCCCAAGCCCTGCGGGGCAGGGAACCCTATTGTTTTAGTGGCGATTATTATTATTCTTTTTATTTGTCTCGGAAAAACGGTGTAAAAGTGGTGCTGCAGCCCAAACCGTAACGGGTTGGGACATGCCACTAGCATCATTAGTTCAGACCCCCGGCCTCTCAGCTGACAAAAAAAATCAGACACGCCGGCCACTAGGTGGCGCTACAACAAACCCAAACGCGTTTGGGGTCATAACTCCCACACCGAACGTCCCACAGTCAAAAACTTTATATCCACAGATGCACTGGAGTCAGCTGCATCATTTGGCATAGGCCACGCCCATTTGCGATATTATAGATTTTTCGCAAAATCGTGAAAACTGCAAAACATATTTTTCGCTACTCCTCCCACAATTTCTGGACAATTGACACCAAACTTTGCACAGAACATCTACCGACCCACACGGAAAATAATCATTCAAAAGAATTTTGATCCGACCATCGATAACGAAACGGTAGCGTTTTAAATATTTGTTGATTAGCTACGTTTTACGTAAAAATTCATAAATCCAAAATCATAAGTCGGATCAAGTCCAAATTTTAGACATATATTGGGGCTACCCTTAATTGCGTTCAATAAAAAAATTGGACATTTTCGCCATAAGGGGGCGCCATAAATTAGGAAATTTTATATCTCCTAATTGGCCAGAGGAAATTTCTTAAAACTCACGGGAAACCATCAAGGGGCATACACGAGTCTATATAAAAAATATGGCCAAGAAATATTAATGTGTAAGGGACTTTTTAATAAAATTAGATATTTTTTTTTTCCGTCAAAGAAAAAAGGCGGGAATGTTAGCATGTCCATTGACATTACATTGTGCAATTAGCTCCGGCGGCCATTTTGTCAAGGCTGACAATCTGCTTTTGCTCATAACTCGCCAACCACACATCGCACATTAAAAAACTTGACATCCACTTGTTCTGTGAATTGAGCTGCATCGTTCCACCGTGGCACTTTCGCCAAATTCATCCGTAAACAGCGATACCTATACAACTCCCGCACCGAACATCCCACGGTCAAAAACTTTACATCCGCAGATTCCGCGGAGTGAGCGGCCGGCGCGGCGGTTGACGACGAGTCGCGTCGGAGGCTTGGCCCCCGGTAAAAACTGCTTGCAGTTCTAGTTATTATTTGTACCTCCCTAAAACTGTGTCCACAGCCCAAACCGTAAAGGGTGCAGACATGCCAATTGCATGACTAGATCCAAGTCCGTCCGGACTACGCAGACAAAAATATTCAGACATGCCGGCCACTAGGTGGCGCTACACCAAAGAAAACGCGTTTGGGGCCATAACTCCCACACCGAAACTCCCACAGTCAAAAACTTTATATGCACAGATTCACTGGAGTCAGCTGCATCTTTTGGCATAGGCCACGCCCATTTCCGTATATATAGATTTTTCGCAAAATCGCGAAAATTGCAAAACTGATTTTTCGCTACTCCTCCCACAATTTTTGCACAATTGACACCAGACTTTGCACAGAACATCTACCGACCCACACGGAAAAAAGTTATTCAAAAGAATTTTGATACGACCTTCGATGACGAAACGGTAGCGCTTTGAATATTTGAAAATTAGCTCACAGTTACTTCCTTGTACGTAAATATTCATAAATCCAAAAGTATAAGTCGGATCAAGTCAAAATTTTAGACATATGTCGGTGCTACCCTTAATTGCGTTCAATAAAAAAATTGGACATTTTCGCCATAAGGGGGCGCCATAAATTAGGAAATTTCATATCTCCTAATTGGCCAAAGGAAATTTCTTAAAACTCACGGGAAACCATCAAGGGGCATACACGAGTCTATATAAAAAATATGGCCAAGAAATAGTAATGTTTAAGGGACTTTTTAATAAAATTAGATTTTTTTTTTCCCGTCAAAGAAAAAAGGCGGGAATGTTAGCATGTCCATTGACATTACATTGTGCAATTAGCTCCGGCAGCCATTTTGTCAAGGCTGACAATTTACTTTTGCTCATAACTCGCCAACCAAACATCGCACATTAAAAAACTTGACATGCACTTGTTCTGTGAATTGAGCTGCATCGTTCCACCGTGGCAGTTTTGCCAAATTCATCCGTAAACAGCGATACCTATACAACTCCCGCACCGAACATCCCACGGTCAAAAACTTTACATCCACGGATTCCGCGAAGTGAGCGGCCGGCGCGGCGGTTGACGACGAGTCGCGTCGGAGGCTTGGCCCCCGGTAAAAACTGCTTGCAGTTCTAGTTATTATTATTATTATTATTATTTGTCGCCGCTAGAACTGCGTGCACAGCCCAAACCGTAAAGGGTGCAGACATGCCAATTGCATGACTAGATCCAGGTCCGTGAAATCTCAGCATACAAAAAAATTCAGACATGCCGGCCACTAGGTGGCGCTACAACGAAGGAAAACGCGTTTGGGGTCATAACTCCCACACCGAACGTCCCACAGTCAAAAACTTTATATCCACAGATGCACTGGAGTCAGCTGCATCATTTGGCATAGGCCACGCCCATTTGCGATATTATAGATTTTTCGCAAAATTGCGAAAACTGCAAAACATATTTTTCGCTACTCCTCCCATATTTTTTGGACAATTGACACCAAACTTTGCACAGACCATCTACCGACCCACACGGAAAAAAATCACCTAAAAAAATTTTGATCCGACTATGGATAACGAAACGGTAGCGTTTTAAATATTTGTTGATTAGCTACGTTTTACGTAGAAATTCATAAATCCAAATTCATAAGTCGGATCAAGTCCAAATTTTAGACATATGTTGGGGCTACCCTTAATTGCGTTCAATAAAAAATTTGGAGAATTTCGCCATAAGGGGGCGCCATAAATTAGGAAATTTTATATCTCCTAATTGGCCAGAGGAAAATTCTTAAAAGTCACGGGAAACCATCAAGGGGCATACACGAGTCTATATAAAAAATATGGCCAAGAAATATTAATGTTTAAGGGACTTTTTAATAAAATTAGATATTTTTTTTTCCGTCAAAGAAAAAAGGCGGGAATGTTAGCATGTCCATTGACATTACATTGTGCAATTAGCTCCGGCGGCCATTTTGCCAAGGCTGACAATCTACTTTTGCTCATAACTCGCCAACCACACATCGCACATTAAAACACTTGACATGCACTTGTTCTGTGAATTGAGCTGCATCGTTCCACCGTGGCAGTTTCGCCAAATTCATCCGTAAACAGCGATACCTATACAACTCCCGCACCGAACATCCCACGGTCAAAAACTTTACATCCACGGATTCCGCGAAGTGAGCGGCAGGCGCGGCGCTTGACGACGAGTTGCGTCGGAGGCTTGGCCCCCGGTAAAAACTGCTTGCAGTTCTAGTTATTATTATTATTATACTTACCTCCCTAAAACTGCGTGCACAGCCCAAACCGTAAAGGGTGCAGACATGCCAATTGCATGACTAGATCCAGGTCCGTCCGGACTACGCATACGACAAAAATTCAGACATGCCGGCCACTAGGTGGCGCTACAACGAAGGAAAACGCTTTTTGGGTCATAACTCCCACACCGAACCTCCCACAGTCAAAAACTTTATATCCACAGATTCACTGGAGTCAGCTGCATCATTTGGCATAGGCCACGCCCATTTGCGATATTATAGATTTTTCGCAAAATCGAAAAAACTGCAAAACTGACTTTTCGTTACTCCTCCCACAATTTTTGGACAATTGACACCAAAGTTTGCACAGAACATCTACCGACCCATACGGAAAATAATTTTTCGAAAGAATTTGGATACGACCATCGATAACGAAACGATAGCGCTTTGAATATTTGTTGATTAGCTACGTTTTACGTAGAAATTCATAAATCCAAAATCATAAGTCGGATCAAGTCCAAACTTTAGACATATGTTGGGGCTACCCTTAATTGCGTTCAATAAAAAATTTGGAGAATTTCGCCACAAGGGGGCGCCATAAATTAGGAAATTTTATATCTCCTAATTGGCCAAAGGAATTTTCTTAAAACTCACGGTAAACCATCAAGGGGCATACACGAGTCTATAGAAAAAATATGGCCAAGAAATAGTAATGTTTAAGGGACTTTTTAATAAAATTAGATTTTTTTTTTTCCGTCAAAGAAAAAAGGCGGGAATGTTAGCATGTCCATTGACATTACATTGTGCAATTAGCTCCGGCGGCCATTTTGTCAAGGCTGACAATCTGCTTTTGCTCATAACTCGCCAACCACACATCGCACATTAAAAAACTTGACATCCACTTGTTCTGTGAATTGAGCTGCATCGTTCCACCGTGGCACTTTCGCGAAATTCATCCGTAAACAGCGATACCTATACAACTCCCGCACCGAACATCCCACGGTCAAAAACTTTACTTCCGCAGATTCTGCGGAGTGAGCGGCCGGCGCGGCGGTTGACGACGAGTTGCGTCGGAGGCTTGGCCCCCGGTAAAAACTGCTTGCAGTTCTAGTTATTTTAATTTTTCTCCGAGTAAAAGTGGTGCTGCAGCCCAAACCGTAAAGGGTTGGGACATGGCACTTGCATGACTAGTTCAGACCCCCGGCCTCCCGGCCTACAAAAAAATTCAGACATGCCGGCCACTAGGTGGCGCTACACCAAGGAAAACGCGTTTGGGGTCATAACTCCCACACCGAACGTCCCACAGTCAAAAACTTTATATCCACAGATGCACTGGAGTCAGCTGCATCATTTGGCATAGGCCACGCCCATTTGCGATATTATAGATTTTTCGCAAAATCGTGAAAACTGAAAAACATATTTTTCGCTACTCCTCCCACAATTTTTGGACAATTGACACCAAACTTTGCACAGAACATCTACCGACCCACACGGAAAGAAATTATCACACAGAATTTTGATCCGACCATCGATAACGAAACGGTAGCGCTTTGAATATTTGTTGATTAGCTACGTTTTACGTAGAAATTCATAAATCCAAAATCATAAGTCGGATCAAGTCCAAACTTTAGACATATGTTGGGGCTACCCTTAATTGCGTTCAATAAAAAATTTGGAGAATTTCGCCACAAGGGGGCGCCATAAATTAGGAAATTTTATATCTCCTAATTGGCCAAAGGAATTTTCTTAAAACTCACGGTAAACCATCAAGGGGCATACACGAGTCTATAGAAAAAATATGGCCAAGAAATATTAATGTTTAAGGGACTTTTTAATAAAATTAGATTTTTTTTTTTCCGTCAAAGAAAAAAGGCGGGAATGTTAGCATGTCCATTGACATTACATTGTGCAATTAGCTCCGGCGGCCATTTTGTCAAGGGTGACAATCTGCTTTTGCTCATAACTCGCCAACCAAACATCGCACATTAAAAAACTTGACATCCACTTGTTCTGTGAATTGAGCTGCATCGTTCCACCGTGGCAGTTTCGCGAAATTCATCCATAAACAGCGATACCTATACAACTCCCACACCGAACATCCCACAGTCAAAAACTTTACATCCACAGATTCTGCAAAGTGAGCGGCCGGCGCAGCGGTTGACGACGAGTTGCGTCGGAGGCTTGGCCCCCGGTCAAAACTGCTTGCAGTTCTAGTTTAGATTATAATTACACTACAACAGTATAAAACGATTTTTTCAACTTTATTGGGAACATGTAAGACCTTCAAATATGAGATATCAGAATGAAAAGAAATGTATAATACATTGATTTAATAATAACATTCAAAGGTGATAAAACATTAATTGTGACAAAATGGAACTCCCGTCTTAGCTCCTGTCGGCCTCCAGTCGAGTCCTTAGCCTATTTGTGTATTTCTGTCATGTAGCTGTGAAATATTGCTGACTGCGTGTGAACTATTCACTTCTCAGTTTGTTGTGAGGAACACGAAGAAACAGTCTGAAATATAGTTGTTTATATTGAGAGACGTGAGATAGTGTTGTTTTTTAATCATAATTTAACTAGTATTTGTTTGGGAGTGCTGAAGTTTAATGAGAGAACCTGTTGTGGTCCCTGCAGGTCTCCTGGTGGGGGCTCTGGACACAGTTCTGGACTCCAATGCCCGGGTCACGCCCTTCCGCATCCTCCTCCAGGTCCCAGGATCCCAGATCAGCTGGGTGATCGCCAGCGGTGAGATGAACCTCCACGTCTATTCCTGCTGTCTGTCTTTACGCCTGTCATCTGTTATCAGTTCATCCCACATTAGGGTTGGGTGGTATCCAATCTCAATATATTTTAAACTTTCCCCAAAATTCTATCCGAATAGAAATTAGCGTTGGTGGGTAATACCTATTTCTACTTCAACGGCTGCCTATTTGAACTCATCACGATAAAGTTATCTTCTACCATTTTTACTAAACAGCGCTTGAACACATCACAATGTAACTCAATACAACAAAAGAAGACAGGAGTTCTGTCAGCACTTTTATAGCTTCTTCAAACACATGCATTGGTGCTGTTACACAGCAGATTTTTTCATGACAGTTAATTAAAGGAGTAGGCCTACCGTTGCTATTTTTAAATACCAAGGGATTCCGTATTACTGCCCCACCCTTTATCAGATTCTTTGTTATGGCCTATTTGGTGTAGTGGTTTTTTCCCTTTTCGTTTTCAGTCTTGATTTTCCTGGATAGATATGTGTTTTTCATTGTTTTTCACAGCTGTTAAAGTTCCATCTTTTTGTGTGTGTCAGGAGCCGTGAAAGAAGAAGTGAACAATTACTGGGACTGGCTGGTCCACAACCTGCTGCACTCTCTGTCTGTGTTCGAGAACAAGGAAGATGTGGCCAGCTTCGTCAGAGGAAAAGTCAAGGTGCGAGAAAAAAAAACTGCTTTGCCACAGCGTCTGATGACTTTATAAAGCTTTTACTTGTGCAATCACAGAAGACTTACCTCATGTTCTGTAGATGCACCAACAGTGTTGTTGTAATTGCTAAGCCTTTTTCATGGGGGTGACAGAAGTTACGCACTATAGCTTTAAAGAAGATTTAGGGCATTTGTCGAACCAAAGTAAAACATGAAAGTAAAATGATGATGAAAACATACATTCTCCTGATCTGAAGTGCTGACTGTCTTGTCTGTCTGTCTGTCTGTCTGTCTGTCTGTCTGTCTGTCTGTTTGTTTGTCTGTCTGTCTGTCTGTCTGTCTGTAGGGCCTCATTGCGGAGGATGCGCGGGGTCGTCAGGCGGCCCAGGAGGAAGACCCAGAGAAGTTCAGGGATGCTCTACTGAAGTTTGAGCTTCACTTTGGGCTGCCTTCGTCAGAGAAGCTGGTGACGTATTACTCCTGCTGCTGCTGGAAGGGCCGGGTGCCGCGGCAAGGCTTCCTCTACCTCAGCATCAACCACCTGGCATTCTACTCCTTCCTGCTGGGCAAGGAAGGTCTGTACACCACAGGGAGGGCTCTCTGAGTTTCAAAATAAAAGCCTGAACGAAAAGACAGTAACGGAGTAATTACCAATAATACCCAGAAAGTGTTTACTGTAAATCTTTAAACAACTTTCAAGTCCACCCCTGTAATTATCACAACTATTTTCTTGTTCTCCTTATAATAAAAGGAGAGCCACTGACAATCTGCCTTTTTGAAGTAACATATAGGGGAAGGTGGGGTGATTTGTGCATTTTGGAAGTTGCAAAACCCCTTGTTTCTAGAAAACCGTGGAAGAAATTGGAAATGTGACCACATATTTAAGAAGAGCCATCCATTTGACTCATCCTGTAAAGAAGGGAGACACAAGGAATAAGATATAAGCACATTTAAGCTCAAAAAACTGTGTTTTGCCTTTCAAAGTAAAATTTCCATGATCAAGGTTTTTTGATTATTGTGTCTGAACAATTATAGACACGTTTGAAAACATTTGACACATGTTTTAGTGCTTTGGTATGCTACACTTTGAGTCTATATAGTTAGCACAATGTCAACCCTAAATTGCTGCATCATGCCTTTTATCCAAAATTCTGGGGATGGGGTGATTTGTGCGCAAGGGCCTGGGTGAGTTATAAGTAAGTAAGTAAGTAAAATGTATTTATAAAAGCACATTTATGACAGTTTGCACTGTCCAAAGTGCTGTACATAGTGCATTCAGTAGGTAAACAATGAAGGTAAAATAACAATAACCAAAATAAAAGATGTAAAGCCCATACATCCACATAAACACAGATAGTAGTGCAGAGGTAAGTAAGTAGTGCAGAGGTTAATGGGGAGGAAACACCAGGGTGTACATATGGGTTTTGAGCCTTGATTTAAAGGCAGAAATGTAGGAGGAATCACATTTGTCAGGTGGCAGTTGGTTCCACAAGCACGGAGCAACTAGTGCAAAGTACATTTCTGAGAGTTGTGCCAGTGGCATGGCTGTATACGCTGGTCACCAAAAGAAAGTGATTGTCTACAGTAGCTCAGAAGAGAGTGACATCTCAATTCCACTTAACGACACCACTGATGAGAGTTCAGATGGCCAGAAAGATGATGATGGTGACTTTGTCATTGTGACACAATGACGCACAAATCACCCCACTACGTGGGGTGATTTGTGCGACAAGACAACTTTTTTTCCGAAAGCTATATTTCTTAAACAGTTTATTCCAGATCCAAAGTTTTTATTGCCAGGGATGCACAACATCCTGAAATATATGTACATATTTGAGTTGGAGACATAACTGTCAAGGCCTCACTTTAAAATCACTTTGAGTAAAAAGTTGCACAAATCACCCCACCTTCCCCTACTTTCAAACACACACATGTTTTTCTATTATTAAAGAGTTTATAAAAATGAGCACGGCCACAGCATAGAAAATACAGCTAATAACAACTGTGACATGCAAAAAATAAAAAAATAAATGTTCTCTTGTTTATTCCACAGTGAAGTTTGTGATCCCCTGGGCGGAGGTGACGCGGTTGGAGCGGGTCTCCACCGGTCTGATGACGGAGGCGATGCGTATCCACACCCGGCAGAGACAGAGGGAGTTCTCCATGTTCCTCAACCTGGACGAGACCTTTGGGGTCCTAGGTCAGCTGGCTGACATCTCCCTCAGGCGTCTGCTGGACAGTGAAGGCCTGGAGCTGGACAGAGTGCTGCAGCAGCCCGCACGCATCACCAAGAGGTCAGAGCTCTGCTAAGTGTTACCTGTAAAATACTGCTGAGTTTAAAGGTAGATTGCAGCAAAGTGGGTAGTCGTCCACTGGGTTGCAGGGTCGGTGGTTCGATTCCCCGCCACATGTCGAAGTGCCCCTGGGCAAGACACTGAACCCCATATTGCTCCCAGTAGTTAGCTTGCACCCTGTGTGGTAGCTGCTGCTATCGGTGTATGAATTTGTGTGTGGAATGTGTACAAAACAATGTAAAGCACTTTGGGTCTGTGAAAAAAACAGAGAAAAGCACTATATAAGTGGAGTCCATTTATCATTCAGGGATTCTGGAGAATGCTGTTACCTGTAAAAGAAGACTTAGTTCAACTTCTCATGTTTGTTTCAGCACATTTCAATTCACATTCCAGCCAGGTGACTTACCAAATGCCTAATCTGTTGATGAAAGAATGTCAAGAATGAGAAAAATGTCTCACTTTCTCACCTCCGCTGCTCCAGCTGCCCAGTCAATGTCTGATTGTTGGTTTGAAAAGTTACAAAAATAGTTGGACACGGTTTCTTTTAATCCGGTGTTGGAAAGGTTTGTACTGTAGTGGAGGGGATTTCCATATCTATTCAACCATCCAATTTAGCGGTTCTGTAGAAGGCTAATGGCAGATTAAGAATAGCTGAAGCTAGAAAACACCCAAGAAAACTATTATTTCTTGTATTTTTTTTAAACTGATTCTCGTTTGTTTCTGTAGTTAAATTATCGTTTTGCAGATGACAGAAGAGAGAAACACGTTCACATTTTTAGATTTACTGAAATGCTGTGTCATGTTTGTCATTTCATCATTTTCTCATCAGATGTTTTGACATTGTTTGTGGTCAAAGCACTTTGCAACAGACCTAACTTGCCTTGAGTTGACTGCATGAACAACATTGATCGCTACTCAGTTGCCTCTGTGATACACAGGGTGAATTATTTTTGTTTGTGAGAAAACCTCCAAACCATGACAGGAAGACTCAGAGTTAAAGATGGCCCTGTCTGAGCTACAGGACAGATGTGTGAGTGGGTGGCAGACCACATCAACAAACTCTATTTTTTATTTGTACCTGTGAATAGGAAAGGTATTTTTGTATTTACAGTAGATGAGTCAAGAGATGAAAACTGAAAAAAGGAAGAAGGAAAAAGTGCTTGAACAGTACGCTGAACCAAAATGGAAATTGGCTAGAGAGTAGGAAATCCCCATGCTGCAGGTCAATGGGTTGCTGCATGTACCACAGAATAAAGAAATAAAGACAAGCGAAAACTTATCAGATGAATATAAAAACACCAGCTGACATACGTCACACAGAACATTTTGACATTTTTCAGTTCTTTATTGCAGTGTGTATACAGTATATTTGCACATACAGTATGCAGCAAATACACAAGTGTTGTATGTGGGGTCGTGGCTGTGTTACATAGAATCCTTTAGAAATGGAAAAATAAGTCATGAAATATTTAAAATCTCCTCGAGGCTGAAATCCAACTTTGGCTTCTTTTGAAGCAGGTCAGTACGTTGCCTCTAATAGCAGGCTGAAGGCAGAGCCCCCGGTGCGAACTTGCCTCCATATCCTCCCATAAACATAATAAATATTGTAAAAAATGCTTCCAGACCTCTTTGTCCATGCTTAATATGTGTGTTACCGCCTAACTCTTCCCCTCATTGTCTCTCTCTCTCTCAGGATCCTAGAGGAACAGGCGTTGAGGGAATACGTGCTGGCCTTATTCAGGCTCCCTCGGGGGGAGAGACTTCACGAGGTGGCCTCCTGTTCTGTGTGGACGCCACACGCACGCTGCCACACGGCCGGGACCCTCTACAGCACAGACTGTTACCTGTGTTTCTCCAGCCGAGAGGAAGGCAACTGCATGCTGCTTATTCCCCTATCAGAGGTACAGCGAACGCATCACGGACTGCTGGCCATTTCCCCTGTAGAATCACAAAAGTCTCATACATGTGTAGCTACTAGCTAGCTACTTAACATCAGGCTCCAGTGGTCCATGATCCCAATGTTTACACGTTGGCAGTTAGTAAATGCTTGTTAGCCAAAGCGGCACATTTTGACCAAAAAAGGCTAGCGTCTACTAGGGTTGAATGGGGGAATCTTTGTATGTTCCCATGGCAGCGTTTAACTGAAAATCAAATGATGGTGGTTCTTATCAAGGCCTAAACTTCCCTGATTACCCCCATGACAGTTAACTTAGAATGATTCACAAGTTGATAAAAAACAAAAGTAAACTAGGACAGGTTTCATGACTTGTGACTTTTCACATGATGCAATGAACCAAATTACAGCCAGGTCGTATTTACTTCTAGTACAGTCCTATGAAACCAGTGACTTTAAAGTTTCTGCCTCTTTGTCCTGAGTGCCTTTATCCAACACCCTTTATCTTTGTTGCTTCTGTACCAGGTGATGTGTGTTGTTCTACAGTTATCATGTATTTCTAGCTGAGCTTGTTAAACAGTGTGTGTTTACTCTCGTCGGCTGCTGGTTAAAGAGTAACACAGGCGCTGGTTTCATGCCACTGATTATGTTAACACAATACAGTGCAGAAGGGAAGTTTATTTGAAGAGGTAATGTGTTAAGTGAGAATCACTGAAGCTTGCATATGCTTTAGTTAAAGGACCAGTTCATCTTTTTATACATTCAGAATAAAATGGTTACTGAGTGATCTTAATTGAGATATGAAAGCCAATCAGGTCAGGTAAGCAACGCAAAAAGGTGTAAAATAATGAGAAAAATCGGATAAAATTAAAGATTTTAATTGGATATTCAATCCAGTAGCTTCCTGATTGTGAGACATTATTACACAGATGTTATTTGCATGGGGCAATAGAACTATATATTTGTATCACTACACGTTTATTCCAGTAGTATTGCTGCTGGCCGATATGAGCTAGCTAGTTTAGGACTAGCAGAGATTAGCCGCAGCCAGATGATCCCTCTGTCCACTGAACAATGTGAGGAGTCATGCGTTCTTTCTTTCCTCCACTGCTGCACTTTAATCCTTGGGTTCCCTCTGGTTTCTGATTACGCTTTTTGTCAATAGAAAAGTAGAATGACTTTCTGCAGCCCACCGAATCTGTTACTGTGAGCAAGGACACATTCCCCTTCTGCTACTCATTCAGATTCCCTTAACCCATTTTTTAGTCACTTTCATTTTCTAAACCATTTCTTGCAGAGCTTGGCTGTAATATTTTTTATCATTCTAAATCTCCGTTACTGTTTGTGTAGGTGGTGCAGTTTGTTAGTTTGTGTGCCACAATTAGATAAATGATCCAGTCACAATTCAGTACGAAAGCACTGCATCATTGAAAGGGCCTTATATTATCAATATTATATAATTTTGGTATGGTATGGAGTGCACATCTTTGGGATAATCTTTTTGTCTTTTTTGGTAGCAAGTGTTTAAGTTGCAGGTTTATTATTACTAAGTAACAATCTAGAATATTTAAATTATGCACTGACTTCAAGGGTTACACAAGAGGTTACACTAGACAGTATTTCAGTCATTTCAACATAACCAGTGTGAAACAGCCAACTTTCCTAATTCTCATTATTATTAATTGATGTATTTTGAATGCCTGTTTTCCTCCATTGTCCCCCCCCCCCCCCCCCTCCAGGTGTTGTCTATAGAGAAGGCAGAGAGCACCAGCGTTCTGCCCAACCCCGTCATCGTGAGCGTGCGCACCAAGAAGGCCTTTCAGCTGATCGAGCTGCAGGACAGAGACACACTGGTGCAGAGTGTCAACACCAGGCTGAGGTCTCTGCAGTGGAAACAGTCCATGTTCAGGGGCAGGAAGGACGGCAAGAGGAGCCTGGTGGGTGTACGATGCTCCAGATGTGGTTTTGAATTTCAGAGCCTTTCATTTTCCATTTGAATAGATATTGATTTCATGCAGAAGAACGATCTGAATGCATTTTTTTTTTTTTTGCATTCAGGTCTTTGGAACTTTGTGTAAATGTTAGCAAATTGTTTAGATAAGGAAGGGGACACACATCATTACATGTCGGCTTTTTAATGTGAAGCGAAACATGTTAAGTCTTGTGATAAGGTCAAATAAGGAAAACATAGTTGTTACATTTTTCACATATTTTTTGAAAGTTTTTACAAGGTTCTGTGGGTCAGTCTGTAGAGGTTATACATCACTGTAAAAACTGAACCAGCAGTCCCATTTCTCCTCAAAAGGAACTATTTTGCTATTCATTTTGTCCCATAAGTGCAATTTAAATGTAATATTTTTTCATACAAGAGCCTGAAGTTGGATAAATTAAGAAAATAACAGTCATATGAAGTCCAACTTTGCAGCTTTTTGATGTATAAATAAACCAAAACTTTTCTGCATTAAACTAATGAGGTTTTTGTTTTGCCTTTCCTCAGAGCGCCCCTACGCCTTACTACACCTTCTACTATGACACTGGCTGCTCTGATGAGGAGGAGATAGAGGAGCAGGTTCTACGTAACACCATCAACAGCGAGGCTCTGATGACCGCCTTCCACCAAAACCAACCGGGAACCAACGGCAACAAGGTACAGCACACAGGCCCCATGTTTGAGCTCATTCCTTAAAAAAAACATCAACACACTCAAATGAACATGTAGAACCATCAAACCCCTGTGTCTGTGTGTCAGAGCCTGGAGAAGGAGAAGGAGCGAATGTGGGATGATCATTTCTCAGAGTTCGGCCGCGGCGTGCACATGTTCCGCACGGAGAAGATCCATAGACTGGTTGCCATGGGGATACCAGAGTCACTGAGAGGGGAGCTGTGGATGACATTTTCTGGTAAGTAATAAAAGAAAATACTGAATATAAGTCATTTCACCAGACCTCACTCCTTCAAATGGCTGTTTTTAGGGAAAACATGGACAGATACAAATAATGATAAAACACCAAAATGGAACAGAAAGAGAATTTCACATTTACAGTACGTCTTCAGGAAGGTTATATAATGTTTTTTTTTTTTTTTTTTTTTTTTTTTGCTGAATCAACACTTCTCTCAAAGGTTTGAGAGAAGTGTTGATTCAGCTTTATGATTGTTTAAGGCTGTAGTTTGGGCTGCTGTTGAACTCTAATTCATTCTTTTAAGAAGTGGTTTTTATATTAAGTGAAAATCATTCATAAAAAAATGCAGTTAACAAATATTTTAGAGATGAAAAAAGTGACAGATTGATTGAGTATGAAAATAAAAGAAGGATGAATTAATCATATGATAAATGATCGTAAATGCTACCTGCTGATGTTAATTTATTGGGAATGTGAAGGGTGTTATTCTTAACACATCCTCTTCTCACCATCTGCACCACCTACACACACATTCATAACAACACTTTTATCAGTCAAAACCAAACTGACCGTTTTTTATTTTGGTTCGGCTCCTCAGCTCAGTCTCACTGAGGAAGAAACATTTTTTTGGGAACAGAAACTGAAGCTTTTTTTTAACTTGAAGTGATGTGGAACTGAAACAGGATCTAGATTTATTAAAGAACTGATCGTGGGGTTTTGTATTTTTTTTGCCCATATTCCAAAATGGCTACAATCATAATTTTTGAAGGTTCAATTCAAGTTTAATTTGAGTTAAAAAAAAATTTGGTCTGGTTTCTTGACACTCGAACCAAAATTGTTCTTTAGACAGTCAAAAGGTTCGAGTGTGTCTAAATTAGACCCTTACCTTCAATTTAGAAGTGAAAACAAAACTTTTGCATCAACTTGAAATGACACCCCCCCCCCCATTAATATGAATTATAGTAATTAAAAAAAAACATTTGACAAGATAGCTTCTTATATATTTACTTAAATTTAGATTTTACATGAACAGTTTAATAGGTGAGTCTGGAAGACAGAAAGCGATTGTAATTTAAACCCACAGGCCTCAAAAACACATCTTTAGGTTATGTTTGAATGAACTTTAAACACAACCTATATGTTCACCATTTGCCATTGCCACTTGAAGAGGCTTGAAAAAAAAAGCTTGTTTGGATTAAATAGATTCTCAATGTCTCTGTCTGTTGTAGATGCGTCGTCAGAGCTGGAGTCCCACCCGGGCTACTACACAGGTCTGGTGCAGAAGTCTATGGGCCAGAGCAGCCTGGCCACAGAGGAGATAGAGAGGGACCTCCACCGCTCTCTGCCCGACCATCCCGCCTTTCAAAACCCCACGGGCATCGCTGCTTTAAGACGAGTTCTCACCGCATACGCTCACCGCAACCCCAAGATCGGATACTGCCAGGTAGGGACCTCAGGATCTGACGGTGACATAGAAATAAAAATGTGACTGATATTTAAATTTGATTACTGTTACACCATCATGTCTTTGTGTGTATTACTCTCATTACAGCAGCAGTAGTATGAGTATAGTAGTAGTAGGCCCAAAAGTGTGTCAATGTTTTTTGCAATTATGTATTTTCCAATCTAGCAAAAAAGCATATTATTCTGAAACTGGTTCTTTTTTATTATTTTAAGCACCACATATTTGGAACAACTCCCAGAAAACCCAGAGGTCCACTGCAACTTTTTATTTGCTTGTTTTTACTGTCTATTAGATCAAATTTAGTTTAATTTTTAACAATTCGCTTGCCTGTTTTTGGCTTATTGTTTTTTTTTTATCTCTTAAATCAACATTCAATATTTTCTTTTTTCTTATTTTTTTATGTCTTTTTTTTATGCCGCTGTAAAGCACTTTGAATTGCCTCGTGTCTGAATTGTGCTATGTAAATAAACCTTGTCTTGTATTTTCTTAGGTTATGCTTAAATGGTATCTACTCCTTGTGTGATTTATTTATTTTTTAATCCAGTCTATGAACATCCTGGCGTCTGTGCTGCTGCTTTACGCCAAAGAAGAAGAAGCTTTCTGGCTGCTGGTGGCGGTTTGTGAGAGAATGCTCCCAGACTACTTCAACCGCAGGGTCATAGGTAAGAAATCTGAGCTATATTTACTCACTTCAGCTGCTTAAAGGTGCACTATGTAACTTTTGTTGTGTCAGAAAAATGAAAATTTTCCAAGTTATATTCTCATAACTGAATAAAAAAACTTTCCTAACGGGAAAATCGTATCCCTGGAACACTGTTGGAATTTAGATAGCTGCCTGAAAAGTAAGTGTTTCACAGTTGTTGCTTACTAACAGCGGCAGCAGGGCCCATAGTTTTGATCACAGAAATATTCTTGTCTTAAGTTTTGTTCCAGGTGCATCAAAATATTTTTTTATGATGATAGAATTATTCAATACTAAGAATTTCATGTAGAGTAAATATGTTTCGTAAACTAACTGCAGGCTCTGTAAATGTAAACAAATCCCCTGAAACTGTATAGAGCACATTTTAAGGAAGCATCTTCTTTAAGTGCTCTTAAGCGTCACGTAACCATGGCGTGTTTTTCTTAGACCATGGCTTCTCTTTCATATTGCGGTTGTTTTGTCTGGGCTGTTGTTTCTCGGACACAAAACGAATCAAAGGCACTTATTTTTGGCCTAATTTCCTGTGTTTGTGATGCTGTTTATTTGGGACATGTGAGGTGCATTTGAAACAATTTCCCCTTCCTTTTAATGTCTACATGTATGCAAGCATCCTGTCATCTTTCAGCGATTGATTTCTGAAAATGTTTATGTGAAACATTAAAGAGAAAACTATGAATTTATCCTGGTAACAACGATTGCCTGTGTAACCACATTTGTAGCAACATGTTTGTCAGTGTGTGTATAAATCAGCTCTTTTAGATTTTTAATAGTTTTTGGATGACAGTTAAGTTCTATATCACAGTATGTAGACATCAGACTGTGAATAGATAGTCGACCCATAGAATAAATAAATTGAGGTTTTTACTGGTATTGTTAAAAAAGCTGAAATTGCATTTACTTATATTTTAAACAGAAGTTGGTGGTTTTTCCAACAAAGAAAAGCTGCCATCTAGTGGTCAGAACTGTGAAAAACTCTTCCAGTCTAAAAGCACTTAAAATAACATGGACATAGCCTGCATTAAGAATCACATACTATTTCTTTTTAATAAGATACATAATTCAGCTGTCCATAAAAATAATGTAGTTTGCATGCAGTATGCATAGAACTAGGACATACTTATACTTGTATATTTTGAACATGACATCAGTCGGTGTGACACAACTTCAGCTGCACTGTAGATTGTGGGTCAGAACTGCCAAAAAAAAAAGCATGCTGGTCTGCACACTAAAAATTGCGACTGGTTGCATCAGTAGGACATCTGGGTAATTTTCAGCACACTGCATTTGACATCATGGAACGCACCAATAATCTCAACCACCAAAACACACACAACATTCCCAATTCTTGACGCCATACTTCACTCCTCCCCCCTCCCCCCCACCCCCTGTAGGAGCTCAGGTGGACCAGTCTGTGTTTGAGGAGCTGATCAGGGAGCGTTTGCCCGAGCTGGCTGAGAACGTCCCGGATCTGTCTGCCCTCTCCTCTGCCTCTCTGTCCTGGTTCCTCACTCTGTTCCTCAGTGTGCTGCCCTTCACCAGCGCTGTGTGTGTGGTCGACTGCTTCTTCTTCCATGGAATCAAAGCCATCTTCAGGCTGGGTTTGGCAGCGCTGGAGGCTAACGCAGCACAGCTCTCTGCTAGCACGGACGACGGACAGGCGCTGATGATACTCACAAGGTTAGACTGGAGGGAGGAGAGACAGGAGTGGAACTTGTCTCACACTCTCAATTTAAAAAGAACAAGGGAGAGAGAAAGAGGGGTTTGTGTTTTGAAAGTATACAAGAAGATTGAATACTTTTTTTTTTGTCAATGTATTCAACATGTTTAAAGGTGCAGTGTGTCATATCTGAATATTTGGTGTTGGTAACCCCACTGCTTTCGAATAATAACAGAAGCTACAGTGGGCTTCAAGGGAAATAATCTAGGTACTAAAGATGGCATCATACACCACTGCCCTTAAAAAACGTCAATAAATTCTACACACTGCACATTTAAAACACAGACTAAAACGTATAAGCGATATAAAATAAAATAAATAAACCAAGATCCTCCGCAACATACAAGCAACACAAAAGTAACTCAAATAATAAAGTTCTTGTTCTAAAAATCTGAACATAAGAGTCTGGGCTTTGCAGCTTTCTGGACCAGGTTGGGAGTGAAGAGTCCCCTTGTCCTCCGTCCCCCCCGCCTGCTGTTGCCGTGGAGACCAGCACCAGGACCAATAGCAGCAGCAGCAGCACAGACACTGATCTCCCTCCTGTGGGACCCACCAACATCACACACCTCATCAATGAGTCCTACGACGTGAGTGCTGATACCATCATATTGGCCTTTTAATTATTTGTTTTAGCAGATTTTTTTTGTTATAATTTTAATAGTTTGATATTTTAAAGCAAATTGTCGATAATATATATTTTCTTAGTTTGACTTTTAAATTAAACTTTTTTTTATTGACCTTGATTTCATATCTTCTCTTTCAAACTATTTTTATAATCTTTTTTTTAAATTAAATTCATGAATTAATTAAATTATTAATACATGTTTATATTTTCATTTACTCACTTTTTAATGATTCCTTTCAGGCTTTTAATTCGCTTGAACTTATTTAACTATTTATTCAAGCGATTCATTAGTCTTTTTTTAGTTCTTCTTAAGTCTTGCTTATATCCTTTAATTTTATTTTACAAGTACAATATTGTTGGTGAGGTGGTTCATGCTTGGCTCACTGTTCCATTGCCCCTCTGCTGTTTGTGTCTCTTTGTGGCAGAAATTCAAAGACCTGTCTGTGCGGCAGATCGAGCGACTTCGCTGTCGACACAGAATCCAAGTGCTGCAGGCTCACGAAGACACCGCTAAGGAAAACGCGGTGAGCAGCACATACAGAAGATACAGTCTGACTTTAAAAGTTGCTTAGCCTCTTCATTAAGACCGTTTTTTCAACTAGTTACCAGTCATTCTCTGACCTCCATCTCTCTCTCCTCTGTGTGTGTGTGTGTGTGTGTGTGTGTGTAGCTGCGGTTGGTGACTCCAGATGTTACCATGTCTCCAGAGAACTTGGCTGATGTCTACGATCTCTTCAAGGTATTTTTTTTCATCCTTAGTCCAATGAAGCATTTCCCTTTTACAGACAAAATTATTAGTTGTGTCTTGTGATATCAGCGATTTTTGAGGTTTGTTGAGGCAATTTCATTTTATTTTATGCACACATGCAGTCAAATACAAAACAATACACCATAAACAACCATACATACACATTTTACATGGAAAGAGAAAAGAGTGTGTACAGAAACCTGTGGGGGCTTACAGGGAAACCTCATCGAGTCACTATACAAACTCAATTATCCTAAACAAAATTAAAATAAAATAAAAAATTAACTCAATTTGATGAAAAAGAATACACAATTAACAACAGGCTACAAGTCAATTTGATGGAAATAAAAAGATACAAATAGAATTAATATCTCCTCTCTCTCTCTCTCTCTCTCTCTCCTCACCCGTTCTAGACTGAGCACTTTATCAGTCTCTATTGGGGTGACAGCAGTTCTGCGGCGGCGGCGGAGGCAGCATCGTGGCGTCATGGCGACGCGGGTCGTTCCTACATCGAGCGTCAGTACAAGCTGGACCGACCACAGTTCAAGAGCCTGTACGGGCTGCTGTCACCGTGGCAACCAGGCTCCAATCAGCACGCAGACACACTGGCCAACCGCACATTCACACTGCTGGACCAAGACCAAGACAACCTGGTCACATTCAGAGAGTTTGCTGAATGGCTGGGTAGGTGAAGTGGAGATGGTACTATACTGCCCTACAAAGGCAAAAGACCTTAACTCACCAGAGTGTAGAACTGAGAAAAATGAGTTCAAAGTTATTTTGTTGTCCTGCCAAATCAGTTGTAGGTAGATACTTGAAAATTTGGCATGTTATTGTATGAAAAGGAAGTTATTTATCCCCCAAAAATCTAAAATTTTAACTTGACCTTTGACCCTTTTTCGGAAGTTACTGTACTCTGCCTTTGTATTATCTGCGAAACAATAATGGGTCATGCAAAGGCAAAAGACCTTAACTTCTATTCTATTGACAATTTGGATTTGTATCACTCTATATCAACATTTCCTGTTATAACAATGATAGCATTAAGTGAGTGGTGTCTTGTTAGGCATAATACTACACAAATTGAATATAAAAAAAATTAAAAAAAAAATAATTTTATGGCTAAAATTATTAATTTTTGGAAAATTAAAAAAAAATGATGGTTGTACTTATTTGAGATAAAATAACACTTAAAAGTATCCACCTATATTTCTTACATTTGAAAGGTTGGATGTCAGTAAAATGTATTCT
The DNA here is from genome assembly GCF_949987685.1 of Ammodytes marinus. Lineage (NCBI taxonomy): Eukaryota > Metazoa > Chordata > Actinopteri > Uranoscopiformes > Ammodytidae > Ammodytes > Ammodytes marinus. The sequence continues at coordinate 24,846,800 of NC_137216.1, forward strand.
CTTATACCATTTATAATTTTCTGATAAACGTATAGGAATATGTGTTTGATGCCATTATGTGCAAGTTTTCTAGAGTCAGTGAAAAAACACTGCGTTTTTGATGGAATAGAAAATGTATGTATATGTGTGAGAGAGAGAGAGAGAGAGAGAGAGAGAGAGAGAGAGAGAGAGAGAGAGAGAGAGAGAGAGAGAGAGAGAGAGAGAGAGAGAGAGAGAGAGAGAGAGAGAGAGAGAGAGAGAGAGAGAGAGAGAGAGAGAGAGAGAGAGAGAGAGAGAGAGAGAGAGAGAGAGAGAGAGAGAGAGAGAGAGAGAGAGAGAGAGAGAGAGAGAGAGAGAGAGAGAGAGAGTCCGGATTTCAGGGACTTAATTCTTCCCACAACTATTCTAATAGGCTACTCTTTATAATTATGAAAAAACATTTTGTAATACACACTTTCACAAACACATTGGTGTTTGGTTAGACCCCACTTCATACCCTGAAAATCCAGAGATAGCGCGAGCAAATTTGCGTTCTTGTATGAAGACATAGCCTACTTTTAGACTAGACTACATAGATGTTTAAAAGTGGTATTCAGCAAGTACCGTGAGACCAAAATCACTTTATGACAGCTGATCACTTTATGGCACCGCACGGGAAAATATACAAGCCAGCGAATGGACTAATAATACTGATAACTCTTTATGGATTTAGACAATGGATTTTTCTCCTCAGTGGATATTTTTTTGCCATGGATTTTGACCAGATTTCAAGAAAAGGTAAACTGCGATCTAGGATCTGCTGGATTGGTTTATCGTTCAGGCTATGTTTTCTCCGAGCCAGGGAGGTGTGTCTTGAGGCATCGCCATCTCGCTCGCGTTGTTTTCAGTCAGTGAGTGGACTGGACTGTCATTGGCAGGCAGCTTATTACTTACTTTATTGAAGTTAATGTGTGTGACAGAAGTAGGTTGACCAGATGTCCCGCTTTGTGCGGGGCAGTCACGCATTTCAATTACTTTTGAGACGTTGTCCCACATTGTTAATTACAGTGAGCCCGCATTTTTAAATGCGTGTTTTATAATCTGGCATTTATCCGATAGCTGTGTGGAGACAGCAGTCTTGCTAGTTGCTACTGGAGCGCTGCCGAGCTCAGTGGGCTCTGTGAAGGTGCTGCCCACCTTCCTGTTACTTCAAAATAAAAGCCAACTCACGTTTGTCCAGTGAAATGCTAATGTGATGGCAGTGAAATGCTTTTAATGTGGAAGCGCAGAAGTGCTTCAATTACATGCAATACACAGGCAAATCACCGTAACTCCAGCGCTGTAAACAGTAACTCCACTGTGGTGCTTTGTAAAACCATGGACATATAAAGAAGTAAAACAAAGGCAGAGCGCCGTAACTCAGCCGTAACTTCATCCGAACGTTCCATAGCGACGCAAAAACAAAGCAAAGGACCGTAACTGATGTTACGGTCTTCTGCCTTGGCTTTCCCTCTGCTTTTGGAAGTTACGGCAAAAACAGCATCTTATTTTGATAAGAAAACAACAGAATTGACTCAAGATATTTGTTCACATGATAAAACTGATGGCCAGTGTTCCAAAAATGACAAAAACTCATTTTTGAAAAAAATGAAGTTACGGTCTTTTGCCTTTGCACGGCAGTATAGGCATGGCGGTATGTCCAGTCCTGTTTGTTCGAGAAAAGAAAAAAAATATATGCAGTTTATTTTTTAGGAGCTTTCTCCTCTGACAGGAAACAGCCACTATAGTTGATCCTGGATCAAAATTGTGACTGTTTTAAGCAAAAGAAAGAGGCCTTTTTCAGTCACTGCACTTTGGTTCTATTATGGCTACTTAAAACAAAAGCTTTAAATAAACCTGTTACTTTTCGGTGAGATTCTTCCATCACCACCTGAACATAACCTCAAATCAAGGGAATTAGGAAAAGTTGCCTACCGTAAATTGTGGAAAATGACTTGGGGGAGAGGGGGGGAGACATTTTTCTAGAAATAAGCTTCACGGCAGACACACCAATTCTGAATCTTTTGATGAAGAGATTCATCCATAAGTTCAATCATTCAAAAACTGAAAAAGAAAAGTGAACAAAAGAAGGTGTGTATTAAGTGATTTTAAGATGCATATGTGTCATGTATATTACACAGATATTAATTTCCACATCCATGCTTCAAAGACTTCAAGCCCCCTCGTGTCATGATTTGGAACAATGAAACAAAAGTGGATCACATAATGGCCACATCACATAATGATTGTTTTTCTTTCCCCCTGCCCTGTCTCTTTCTCAGATACTTTATACTGTGAAGAGCTGAATGAGAAAATAAGGTTGCTGTACCGTCTGCACATCCCGCCAGGTCAGTACAATAACACCATTAAAGTCATGACAGTTTCAGGCTGCGGTTATGGCTGTTAATGATGTGATATATTTTGTATGTGTTTGTTTTTGTATCTGCAGCTTTGACAGAAAGTGAGGACGACCCGTCTCTGATGAAGAACCCGCTGCTGTCCAGCACAAGGCCACTTTATGTTAATCTGCCCCCGGCTCCGTCCAAACTCGCCGGTATGCGATCATTAGCACAGCACCCCAACTAAAGAAAAATAGACGAAGCAAAAGCAAAATACATATTGGGGCCCGACCGATATGTATTTCCGATTTTTACTAAATAAAAAGTATCACTTTTTTTGGTCCTTCAAATAAAGTACAACCACTTGATGTGACACAGATATAAATTGAAGGCAGAACATTTGAATGTCTTAGAATACTTTGACTGTCAAAAATTGGTGCGACTTTTTTTTATTCCATATTACAAATATGTCTAAAGTTGTGACGGTCCTTTTGAAACTCAGACATTAAGCATGTTTCCTACTGCAAGACATGTCTTCATGAATGTATCCCTATTTAAAAATTTAATTTCTTATTGTTTTCTATTTAGGTAATAGGTATAGCTATAATGTGTTAATAATATAAAATTCGACCTTGTGTTCTGACTGCGGCTGTGGTTCCAGGTGTTGATGCCGAGGGTGAAGTGAAGGATTACCAGGAGCAGCTGAAGCAGATGCTGAAGGATTTGGCCAAAGAGAAGGAGAAAGACGTGGAGAAACCTCTGCCACTCATGAACCAGGTACTAGAAAAACACTAGTGTTGTACTGCACAGAAGTGCTCACTGGCCCTCAGTTAAATATACTCTTCATTTTACCTGTAAAGTCTGTATTCATATACAATTTATTCTCTTTTTGAAACCTGAAATTGTACAAAAAATAACAAACTTATTTTCAATATAGCTATAACAAGATATTGGAGCATATACATTTTTATTTGCATAAGAAAAGGATGATGCTTTGCTTTTGATCAAATTCCGACAGTATAAACAGAAAGACTTGAAATTAATAGTGGATACAGCAAACGAGACCATCAGTGCAAAGAATGCTATTTTTAGATAGTTTTTCTTAATGCCTTTGTCATGGGTACGTTAACCCGGGAACAACAGCTGGCGTAGTAAAAACTCTACCGCTTTTGTCCAAAGGGGGGTGCAAGAATTGAAACTCAAATAAACTGACAACTATTTTGATAATCATTTGTCATTTATTCATTCATGTGAAAAACACTTTATGCTTCCAACTTCACGAAGTTGAGGATTTGCTGTTAAAAAATAACTAATATAAACTCTCTTTCTCCATTACAGCGCGAGTTCATCCAGTTCTGTAAGTCTCTGTACAGTATGTTCCATGGTGACCCGGAGGAGAATGAGCTCTTCCAGGCCATAGCCACAGTAACCAGTCTGGTGCTGCAGATCGGTGAAGCCGGCCACCACAGACACAGCAGCAGCAGCAGCTCTGGCTCAGAGGCTCCAGGACCCACACAGCAGCAGGACCAGAGCCTTGTAGGCACCGGGGTTGACGCGAGTGTGACTGACGAGAGCGATTGGACTGCAAGTTACGCTCAGATCCTGGCTTCACTACTGACGGAGCAGGCGCTGGTTAACTTCTTCGAAAAGCCCGTGGATCTGCCGGCAACCATCGCCGAGGCAAAGGAGAAGCAGTATCACCAGAGGGCCGGTCTGCTCACGCTACAGAGAGGGTGTAACAGCTGACCTAAAAGTTAACCCTAAACCCTGAATAAACAGTGGATTCATCTGAGGCCATGACACAAGGCCAAATGTCTTATGAAGAAAAAAAAACCCACAACATCATAATCCAGGAAATACACTGCCTTAAAAGTTCTCTGTGACATCAATACTATGACACACGCCTGTGACTCACTGACCTTAACTGACACAACCGAAAGTTTTCAAGCTTCAAACACTTCAGCAGCAGCAGGCCATAAAATGGTCGACTCACTGTGCTATCGTCCACAGACATTAGTGACCTAATACAATATGGTCATTTTGTGCTATGGGTCTGAAGAAATTATAGTTCTTGCCTTCTTCTTAGCAACCACGAGGATGCCTGCAGTTAAAACTGTGATATGGACAAATAATCTGTCAGCTCTTTCCAATAGGCGCCGCTTCCAAAAAGTATTTATAAAAATGTGACAAATAACTTTATTAAGGGTTAATCAACCATTTACCAAGTCTTTATACATCATTTATAAGGCATTTATTTTATTAGCTATAGGGTTGCCAGGCCATGAAACATCTCTGGTGAGTTGTTCATAGTCCAGTTCTAGTTATTTTGTTATAAATGCCAGTGGTTCATTAGTAAATAGGTTTGACACATGTCATACTTGTATATTAAGCCAGCAGCCAAAGTTAGTAAGTAATCTGTAATTACAAATGTGAATACGTTTATACTAAATGGTTATTTACAACTGTCCAACAAGGCTTTATTTGTAAATGTTTAGACATTGTTAATAATTGTTAATAAATGAATCAAGAAGGATGGATTCAGAGATATATTCACAACCTGACAACCCAAAAACAGTTAATGACTGATCTATAAAGCACATGTAAATGATAAAGCCATTGATTATAACTGACTGTGTAAACCCCTTAATGAAGGCTGCCTGATTAGAAAGTTGTACCAATAATCCTTACAAAGACCGGTGCAGCATTAAGGACAAATATGGCTAGCACACATTCAGTGTTCTTTTTTTTTAATTTGATTTTATAATTTCCGTTTCTTTTAATGTTTCATGTATTCACACATGCACCTCGAAGTAAATATATTTTTTACTTTTTCAAATGAACGGAGAATAATTTACAGTGATCTGAAACTGTTGCAGAAAGCTGAAAGAGAGACAACACTGTTGGAATTTTCCTTTTGAATAAAATCAGTTCTTTGAAGACGGCTTCTCTTTTCTCTTCCAGTAAAGCGACACCACGCTGATAATCAGACTGCACCGACTGTCACTGTTTTTCTCTTCTTCATTAAGTCATTGAGACATTGTGTTTGTTTGCGCTAAAGTTAGCTGCAGCTTTAGCATCCTATAAGTGACATTCACATATCAATGCTTCAATAATTATAATCCATTAATAAAATATGTTTTAACTCTGAAAGGAGGGGCCATTCTGCACATTACGCAGTTTACCTTTGGTATTTATGTGTATATTTTAAGTTTATTTAAATGCAAAATCTTTATCCAAGTAGATTTCTTAATGCTAGCCTTTTACTTGGAACAGAGTTTATCTAATCTTTGGAAGTAAAATATCTGATTAGTATTAACCTTCTAACATATCATACCCGTATAGTAAACTTGCATCATCTGAATTAATAAAAATGTAAAGGTATTCAACATTTCAACGTACAAACATGACAGTTTTTTCCACCAGAGAGCGGTGACTATTTAACTTTTTCAGTGTAAAATCCCCCACTCATTATTTATACAACTAATAGTATTCAGATTAAATGTGCCGAAAGTTAATTTTAAGTTAAAGTTTTTGGCATATTTTTAAACTCTCAATATTGTTATCAACTTCAGAAATCCAGTGTACTTGTTTGTATTTGATAGGGGGAACCTGTCATATACAACATACTACAATAGCCATGTCACATGTCTTGAACTGGAAGGAAATGTATCGAACAAAATGTAAACGCTAAAAGTTCAGAATGAAAATAATGAGTCAGAGTGCAGCAGGAGCTTGGTGTGCTTTATTAGCAACTGATTAAAGATGGAGGACGTGATAATCGGAGGAAACAAAACACACACACACATTCTACTCGTGGCCATCATGGTAGCCTTCAGTGTAAAGGAGGGAAGACTGAGGCTTATTTCATACTCTTCACGAGTGGTTTCAACATGGAGGAGGTAGGTGGTGACTAACTCCTTATCAGTTTCATTAATTTAATAATTTCTTTAGCTTTTTATAGAATTTCCATTATAGGCATAATTGAAACTATCTGAGCCCATTGTGTTTATGAGGGCATCCTCTCATAGCTCACCTCGGACGTAACATATTTTATATACTGTATATAATTTTTTTTTTCATTTACAAGATAAGGGCACAGGACGTGTTGTTGGTGAGTCTTGCTTTTTCCAAGACAGTGTCTTCAAACAGTTCGAAATATCCATAGTAGATATAATCAGAAATATTTATTTGTGTCATGTCATGTCATTTATGTCATGATGTTTTCTGCCACATCCACAGGCAACAGGGGGCAGCAGCAGCAGCATATGTATGCTTTCAGACAACACAATTAAAATACACATACAAGCAAAACTAAAATCTATGCATTGCACAAAGCCACAGTTGTGATGATGATGACAGGAAGACCAGTTTTCTCCACTGTGGATGTGTCTCGCCCACTCTGGAGGGTCAATGGGCGGGCCTTGTCTTTTTTAAACTGCTTCAACATAGTTGGCTGGCAGCATGCCGGTCTTTCCGGTGCGCTGCACGGTGCCGTACATCCAGCCCTCGTCGATGGACTGCACGTTGACGATGACATCGCCGTCCTTGAAGGAAATCTCATCGTTGTCTGCTGCACCGTAATCATAGATGGCGCGCACAGTTTTCTGCAGTGAATAAAAATATTAAGTCAGTGTTTGTGTAGGTGTGTGTGTGTGTCTGTGTGGACTGGTATTACTCATGTTGTGGGGACATTTTTCTGTTTACACAGTGAACTTGTGGGGACATACCTTCCTTTTGGGGATAACATTGAAGTCCCCATAAGGTAAACATTTTAGGGTGAATACTTGCTTTAAGGTAAGGGTAAACTTAGTTTTAAGTTAAAGCTAGGGTAAGGGTTAGGGTTAGGCAAGTTGTGGTTATGGTTAGGGCAAGTCTCCAGGAAATTAATGTAAGTCTATGTAATGTCCTCGGAAGTGATATAAACACAACCTGTGTATGTGTGTGTGTGTGTGTGTTCTTGTTTTTCTATTCCGCTGACCTGAATGCACACAGACCCGTGGGGACTCAGGTCACGATAGGGACCAAAAAACGAGGTCCCCACGGGGAGAACCCCGCCATTAGGTGCAAAACAATATTTTAACATGACCCATGCAATTTTCTCAAATGACCCCATAGAACCATTTTCAAGACAAAAATATATATGTGTGTGTGTGTGTGTGTGTGTGTGTGTGTGTGTGTGTGTGTGTGTGTGTGTATCCATGCGACCCTAGAGGTCACACAGAGTATTGCAGACCCCATTAGGTTCAGTATTCCTTAAGTGTGTGTTGCAGTTTTTCACTCTCTGGTGCCCTCTATTGATTGAAGGTAGTACTCACATTTTAAATTTGTGTCAAACTTAGTGGTTTCTTTGGCAATTGATAGACATTAATTAATACATACATTTATTAAAAAAAAAAATATTATATATTTTTTGTAATTAACAGATATGTAGTATTACATTTCATTACGTTTAAGTTATTTTTAAATTAAATTTAGATCATCACATCCTCTCAAAGTTACTTTCAATTTCTTTTAACACAAGTTAGGTTTGAGTTTGAGACCTTAGGGATACGGTCAGTGGTATTCTACAAATGCCCCAAATAATGTATTAACATCAAAACCAGCTTTCCCACAAAGTGATTTTTTGGAATTTTTTAATACTTTTATTTATCCATAGCATGACTCACTGACGCAAAGAATCTCCAGTAAAATAAAGATTCTCATGGTGCTGCTATGTACATTTTTAGTCTTTCCATACAGGCTTGTTGCAGTGTGTGAAGTGAATGTGTGTGATACTAACCCCGGTGGTAGAGGGGTGTGAGGGGACAGAGGACACGGTGGTCTGCTGGGTGGCCACAGATGAAGACCTCTGCTGCAGCTCCACAGTCTTAGCCTGCTGGTAGCCTGCAGGTGTTAACAAAAGCACAGACAACCACAACATTAGGCGCAGTCTAATCACCGTTAAAAAACTTCCCATTGACATTACATTTTTTTTTCAGATAGACCTATATATTGATGATACTGTGTTGGAATAAAACACATCATCGTTTGTTGAAGTATTTGGTGGTGATTGTTGATCTTTTACCGATAGAGGAAGTCATGAAGCCGTTGCTGTAGGTGGACAGATGGTGATCAGCGTCCTGGGACATCTCAGACTTTTCATCGCCTGCGCTCAGGGCGCTGGTGGAGCGGGAGTGCTCCTTGCTGCGACGCTGGGCTTGGACTGTCGGAACAGATAGAACTTTTATTTTATTCTATTATTAAAGTTTCATGAACAAATGTAATGTTTGCATCATAAAACCTATGGCTTACTCCACCTTTACATTTTTTTTATCTTGCTTATGAGTGCTACATGAGGGGTTAATATAATACATTGATGCTTCTTAGTTTCTCATCTCACCTGACATCATGTGCAGACTCCTGGACTGGATGTTGTCCTCAGCAGGGTCGTAGTCAAACACAGAGCCGGGGTTTGTGCGCCACACACGCAGATCTGTCAAGTAGTCAAGTCAACGTTATTGTCAATTTCTGCGAAAATACGTTTCTCTCCTAGCAACAGTCCAATAAGTACAAAGGATAAAAATAAGATAAGTAATAAATGCAATAAATAAATTCTATGGGATCTGAGTCAAAATACACTCAGATGACCGAGTGGAAATGGGGAGAGAGAGAGGGGGATGCATACATGGACTAATGGTCCATGGGTCAGATTCGAACCCGTGACAACTGTGTCAAGGACTAAGCCTATATGGTACACGCTCTACCCACTAAGCCACCGGAGCGCACTTAAAGTATAATTTTAACCGTCATGTACATATCTTTTTTTTGCAGACCCCAACAGCCCAATGACCCTGTGTGCATGAGGTAAGTGTACCAGTGGTGGTCTCCTGGTCGTGCTCGATGGTGCGTCTCCTCTCCATCTCCACCACCTTCCTCTGGATGCCGCGGTAGTTGATGTCGCTGAAGTCCTGGGTGTTCTTCTTCACGCGCTCTGTGATAGGGTCGGTGGCGGTGGCAGTGAAGCTGCCCTTGCTCTTCTCAAAGTCCTGGTGGTATCTCACCTGGAAAACACACATCATAACCACAGTGAGTAGGACCACAGTTTACAATATGTAAAGGATGACTCTAGAAATATATACATTATGTATACCTCTGTGAATGTATTCAATCACTGCACGAGCATTGTTGTGCGGTGTACCTCTGTGAATGTATTCAATCACTGCACGAGCATTGTTGTGCGGTGTTTCCAGATCTCATTTATTACAATGTTAAAATGTAAAATGTTATTACAAATAATGGGAACGACATGAAGAAATTAATAATTATCATTGAGTATACAGTATATTATGTTTGTCAAAATATAGATATATATTAATGTAAACAACCTTTTTTGTGTTTACTCTCTAATTTTAGGATGCAGTATTCTTCTGCTATATTATAGATTTCTTGTTGTCATTGAATCCCATTAAAAGACCCATACCCAGAATGAATATATCCAACTTACAAGATTACCATAGAATTTTTTTTATGGGAATTGATTGAGTAAAATATAAAATAAAACCAGCCTCATCCTTTAAATCAAGACTTTGGTGAAAAGTAAACTACTTGCAGTAGAAAAAAACCAACTTGTGTTGCATAAATCAAACAGATCTTACCCCAGAAATGTTGCGCTGGGTCTCCCTGACACGCCTCATCTCAGGTGTGTCCAGAACGAAGGCAGCCTTGCCCTGGACCTGCTTACGGAAGCTGTCAGAGTACAGCACCTGGTAGAGAGCAGGACGGTGAGGGAGCAGAGGGGAACACAGTGAGCAACTGAAATGTTTGAAAAGCTTAAGCCATATAGCAGTCGTTAGCATCCACAGCACAAAGGGTGCATCACAGAGGCTGGATGGTAAGAAGACACACAAAGCCGCTAGCAGATGGGAGCTATAGGGCGTTACTGGGATTTCAGACGAATGAATTAGCAGGGAAATTTTTTTTATTAAGAGGGTGGAAGATTATACGTCTCAATCTTCAGTAGAGGGGGACGACAGGGAAAACAGAATGAAGTGTAGTAGTTTGAACGAAAGGAGAGGTTAGCAGTGACACACCACAGCAGGGTGGTGTTACACACGTTTAAAAAGAGAGCAGGGATTATTAATGAAATTAACTAGAGCTAGGAGGCAAGTCCGTTAGAAAAGGGTTAAAATGGGGTAAAAGATAGAGAACATTTTTTTTTTCAGAAAATAATGTTCTTATGGTCCTGAAAGTACCGAGCTAATGTTCTCTTGGTTCCTTTTGACTCGCTCCATCTCTGGAGTGTACACCACTGGAGTTCCTTTGGCGGAACTGTCTCTATACATCACCTATAGGACAGAAGCACATCACCCCAAAGGGACAGTCAGACACTTTGCACCGTACACAGACCCACACACACCTATAGGACTGCTCTCAGAGACTCGGGTTAACCTCTCCAACTCTTAGATGGAAGAAGGGACATTTTACAAGATTAAATCATCTTAGAAGAGGAATTTCTTTCAGTTGAAATTCCATTTGTTGTTTTTTTGGAAATATATCTTTTATAACAGTGTCTGAGAAATTGGTCCTATAGAAGTGAAACATCCTGGTAGCTCCTGGTACCACAACAGCCAGGATCTCTGTTTGTAGAAACAAATACGTGGAAACAAACACTTGAGCAGGAGATTTTAGCTTTTGTCATTTGACGCTTTGGTGTGAAGAAAAGCTGGTTAGAAAAAATACTGTCTATATGAGGAGGGAGGGTGCCAATAGAAGGGATTTCACTCAGCGTGAGGGGGTTGATGGTTGAAGATTAAAGATGATTTGAAGAAGAAAAAGGAGAAAATGAATGAATGTAAAGATCAAAAGGCATGGATGGAAACTACATCTACATTAGTGGTGATTATGGCAGGGCTGGAGCTCAGGAACCTGCAGACTGGATGGTATAGCTTTGGATGAGATGAGCAAGAGGTGAAAGAAGTGAGAGATGATGGTGGGGATAGAGGGCAAGGGAGTTGGGGGGGGCATTATTGATGATTCACTACTGTCCACACTAAATGGTTAAAGGCACACGTGATTCGGTTCGGTTTGGGTCGGTTTGCTTCCACTACCGAGCTGATGTTCTTCTGAGTTTGTTTGACCCGCATCACTTCGGGGAGGTCCGATATGGACGTGCCTTTGCCAAGAGAGTCCTTGTATTTTATCTACAACCAACACAGAGTTTGGGTTTTCATACGAAAGGAAGTGGAGGAAAAAAGTAAAAGAGTAAGTCAATCAAGAGACAATTGCAACATGACACCGCACCACAAAACACAGAAAACATGAAACGTGGAATTAAAGGCGCAGTGTGTAATATTGGAAGCTAGATACTAAAGATGGCATAATCCACCACTGCCTCAAGTCTTTCCACAATTTCAAGTGATGAGCTGAAGATGTATATAATGTAGTTATTCATTCTATAGTACCTCTTCTTCGTCTTTCAACAAGTGCATTTCCCCAATTGCCCACTATATATAAAAATGCTTATGGCCGTTAAGTTTATCCATTTTTTTTGGCATTTTTATGCTTTATTGATAGTGTAGAGACAGAGTTGAAATGGGGCAGAGAGGGGAGTGACATGCAGAGAACGACCGCGGGCTGGAATCGAACCCAGGACCGCTGCTTGCCGAGGCCCATGGGGGAGACGCCCTACCAACTGAGCTAAGGGCGCCCCTAAGTTTATCCATTCTATGCAACCGGCGGTCTCCATCGCGAAGGGTGACCCGCTCCTATGTAGATATAAAAGGCTAATTCCAAGCTAATATAATAAAACAAAAACTTTGATTTTCTAGCGATTATACACTCATTAAAACATACTACCAAGTCTGTTATGAAAGGCCAATTAATTCTACACACTGCACCTTTAAAAACACAGACTCTTTTTCCTACAAATATATAAATGAAGAAGCAGGTTATGTTATAGGGACACAGTTGGGGTTAAGCCGACCACCACAACAAGGCTTGTGTCGGTGTTATATCTGAATCTGAGTGGGTAGATTCACGGTGAAGTCTCGGGAGAGTTTGTTATGATGGTGTGTTTGAGGGAGATGAAGAAAAGGAACTGGAATGAATGTAGGTACAGGGTCACTCTGTCTGTCAGGAGTACCGTGCTAATATTGAGCTGATTGCGTTTAACTCTCTCCATCTCGGGGGTCTCTGATACCGACGTGCCTTGTCCCACTCCCGCTTTGTATTGAAGCTTTTGGATAAAACAGCAGAGTAAAAAAGTCAAATATGGACGTTACACACTCACTCAAAGGTAGATTAGCGATTCTATTTAGGAGGAAGGAATGAAAAGTTAAAATAAAAAAAAATCCAGGATGATGTAGACTTATTTTGGAAAGAAATGGGAAGGATTATTATGTTTTTGTGGAGAGGCTGGTATAAAAGGAATGATTTGTGAAACGTAGTTAGGATGAACGAAGGAAAACCAGTTTGATAGACTTTTAGAAAAATAGGAGAGAGGTCAGAGGGGGCATTTTGTGAAATTATTATAAGGGAATGGAATAAGGGTCACAGCAGTCCTTGATCCTTATACCAAGCTGATATTCTTCTGGGTTTCTCGGACCCGCTTCACCTCAGGGAGATCTGGTATGGATGTGCCTTGACCCACAGAATCCTTGTACTGAATCTGCCCATCGCATAAGTTACACAGGTACAGAGTAAGACAGGGACAAAACAAAAACACACAGTATGTACTGTAGACACACACATAGACATGTCCATCCATTCACAACAACAGTATACACTTTGGAAAAACAGACAACATAATGTTCAGTGGTAGTTGGGTCCCTTTTGCAGTATAGGTAAAGCTGTGAAATATTAAAGTTCTCATTGTAAAAATGGATGATACTTAATTCAGTGTTAAGATGCAATGAATTTATCATGAGAAAGAAAAAAAATCCTCCCACAGAGCCGTCAAAGCATGTGTCTACCGCATGTTTTCACATAAAGAAGAAGAAAAGCATTTTTTTGGGAGGGCAGCCATGTTTGTTTGTGCTGTGAGGTATAGCCATGTAGCAAAAACTCCTCCAATTCGAGAGCACAGTCAGGCCCAGTGGATGACAATGTCTGGGCCCATTCTAAATACATATTGATGGTTTGATTGATAGATTGATTGATTGAGCCATCTCTGCCTGAAACCATGGTTGTGCTTGCTAATAAGAGATGCAAGCTTTGCAGATTGAGTAAAAAAAACAGGTGAAAACATGTGGGGCCTTTGTTGGCCCTGTTATATCCCAAAATAAAATAGAAATAAACAAAACATATTTAAATGATCAATTATAATGATCAGAAAAACATTAGTCTGTAAAAACTTGGATTGAAAATGGACATTTTAAGAGATTACATGTCAGGACATGTTTGGTTAAATTATCTGACACTATATAAGGGATTATGGACTGGTTTAGGAGGAGATGAAGGAGGGCAGGGTCACTCTGTGGAGTACCGTGCTAATGTTCTGCTGGTTGTATTTAGCTCTCTCCATCTCGGGGGTCTTGGGTACAGCTGTTCCTCCTCCCAAATCATCTTTGTACTGAATCTTTAACATGTACAAGGAATGAAAAAAGGAATGTTTTTTTCATGGAAATGTGATTCCAAAATCTAGTAGTTATCAAACTACGGCTGGTAGAGAGGAATGATTTATGAAACTCTGGTTAGGATGGAGGAGGAAAAAGCGGCACTAAAAAACACAGCAGGTAAAGTTTTCTAGACTAGTAGTAGAGGTCAAAGAGGAAACGTTTTGGGAAATGATTTGAAAGGGATGGAATAAGGTGATGGAATAAGGGTCACTGCAGTCCTGGTCCTTATACCAAGCTGATATTCTTCTGGGTTTCTCGGACCCGCTTCACCTCAGGGAGATCTGGTATGGACGTGCCTTGACCCACAGAATCCTTGTACTGAATCTGCCCATCGCATAAGTTACACAGATACAGAGTAAGACAGGGACAAAACAAAAACACACAGTATGTACTGTAGACACACACAGGCACGTCCATCCATTCACAACAACAACATACAGACAATAACATGGTATTATGTATACTAATTTTCATATATTTCAGTGGTAGGCAAAAGTGTGATGGATAAAAGTTTTTATTCTAAAAACCGGTGATACTTAACCTAGTTTTTTTAACCTCAGGGTTTCGATTAAATTAAATATAATTAAATCCTACAGAGCTGTCAAAGTCAGAGGCTCAAGCCTTCAAAATAGATGCTGAAGCCATTACTTGTGTATCAATTTAAGTTATAGTGTAAACAATAGCCTTATAGGCCTACACTATATTGCAGCAAACAAAAGCTCAGTTAATCCCAAAGGTGTTGGGGTCAGGGTTATGTGCAGAAAAAAATTTAAAGGTAAACGTTGGATTGAAAATGGACATTTTAAGAGATTATGTTTCAGGTAAGGTTTGGTTAAATTCTCTGACACTGCATAAGGAAGGGATTATGGACTGGTTTAGGAGGAGATGAAGGAGGGCAGGGTCACTCTGTGGAGTACCGTGCTAATGTTCTGCTGGTTGTATTTAACTCTCTCCATCTCGGGGGTCTTGGGTACAGCTGTTCCACCTCCCAAATCATCTTTGTACTGAATCTTTAACATGTACAAGGAATGAAAAAAGGAATGTTTTTTTTTGGAAATGTGATTATCAAACAACGGCTGGTAGAGAGGAATGATTTATGAAATTCAAGTTAAGATGTAGGAGGGATAAGCAGCACTATGAAAATGCAGCAGGTAAAGTTTTCTAGACTTTTAGTCTAAAGTAGGAGTGATCAGAGGTAGGGGGCGTTTTGGGAAATTATTTGAAAGGGATGGATAAGGGACACTGCAGTCCTGGTCCTTATACCAAGCTGATATTCTTCTGAGTTTCTCGGACCCGCTTCACCTCAGGGAGATCTGGTATTGATGTGCCTTGACCCACAGAATCCTTGTACTGAATCTGCCCATTGCATAAATTACACAGGTACAGAGTAAGACAGGGACAAAACAAAAACACACAGTATGTACTGTAGACACACACATAGACATGTCCATCCATTCATGACAACAACATACACTTTGGAACCACAGACAATAACATGGTATTATGTCAACTGATTTTCATATATTTCAGTGGTAGTTGGGTACGTTGGGAGTAGGCAAAAGTGTGAGTGATGAAAGTTGTTGTTCTAAAAAACGTGTGATAGTTCACCTAGTTTTTTTAACTTCAGGGTTTCGATTAAATTAAATATAATTGCTGAAGCCGTTACTTGGGTAAACAATCTTAGTTATAGTGTAAACAATAGCCATATACCATAGGCCTACACTATATTGCAGAAAACAAAAGCTCAGTTAATCCCAAAGGTGTTGGGGTCAGGGTTATGTGCAGGAAAAATAAAAGTTAAAAGTGAAAAAATCTGTAAAAGGTTGGATTGAAAATGGAAATTTTAAGAGATTACGTGTCAGGTAAGGTTTGGTTAAATTCTCTGACACTGCATAAGGAAGGGATTATGGACTGGTTTAGGAGGAGATGAAGGAGGGCAGGGTCACTCTGTGGAGTACCGTGCTAATGTTCTGCTGGTTGTATTTAGCTCTCTCCATCTCGGGGGTCTTGGGTACAGCTGTTCCACCTCCCAAATCATCTTTGTACTTTATCTTGGACGAGGAATGAAAGGAGCAACCACTGGTTAGCCTAATTTGAACTCTTAGCTTTCATAGGGAGGAATATGTGCTTGATTTAAATTTGAAACTATATTTGGCTGTGTTGCACCTTGTGAGAAAAATGAGGCATTAACACATCAACAAAAGCACACTGAATGAAACAAACATATGCATCAACATTTAAAAAGGACACATTTAGGTCTGAACACACACGACAACATGGCACCGTGAAAAAGGTCCTTCTCAACACACAAGCTCCGCACTAAGAAGTACAAATGTGTTACACTATGGATCTTGTCACGGGTTAGTTGCGTGAATTAAATTGCTGCATATTTTTTTAAACATTTGGTCCAAAGGAAGTAAGGGGCTGCATATCAAGAGTTTTGTTAAAGATGAGGAAAAATAAAGTTAAAGAATTAAATGTAAAAAAAAATGTAAAGTTATTAGAGAATATTATAAAAATGATATTGTAAAGTAGATACCGAGCTGAAATTCTTTGTATTGTCTTTAACACGAAGCATTTCAGGAGTATCCGTTACAGTAGACACTTTGCCTTTTATGCTTTTATGGTCACTCTGGTATTGATGCTATGGAAAAAGAACAAAAAAGTGCAGTTACAATGTTTTTCAGTGATAAAGAGGTTGACTATTTCATTTTTTTCTACCTTAGTTTCTACTCAGTTTCAGCTTGAAAGCTAGTTTCACTTAAATGAGTAAAACATTCTTAACTGCTTTGAATACAAAAACTGATGCCAAACGCCATACAAAGGTCATTCCACTAACAGTTCAAATGAATAAAGTATTGAAGATAATACTTTCCAAGCGGACAGGGAGACGTACACAGAGCCACCAGAAACCGAAAGAACCTCTGACTTCGCACAGTCGGTCCTACAACGCTGCTACAATGAGAAGCAGCATTATATTCATCATTTACATGTTCTACTTACAGTGCTGAAGTTCTTCTGGTTCTCACGGACTCTCAGCATCTCAGGAGTGTCCATGACGGGCACATAGTGAGACATGGTCTTCCCAGCCTCCTCTTTGTACTTTTTCTGTTGGGTAAAAAAACACAAAATGTGTCAAAGCAGGAATTTATCCAATCTAAAACAAGACTTGATAGAGAAATCTACAGTATTTTTAGGACTTCAGATAACTTTTTTTGATGGAAAGATAATTCTAATAATTTGATATCTTGGAAATATTTTTTCAGAACAATTTACAAAACAAAAATTGATTGTTTGTTTGTTTGTTTGTAACCTTTATTTAACCTCGAAAGATCAATTGAGGGGTGACCCTCTTTTACAATGACGTCGAGTACAGATACACAATATACAATGAGAATACATAACAAGTTTACACACACACACACACACACAGACAACAACAATTTAAAACATTCAGATCAATTGAATGAAATAAATAATAGCCTAATTAAAACAGTTACAAGTGTGGAGGGGTTGATTCAAAATAATACTTTTAAATTGGTTAACAGATATGAGTGTATTTATTTTAATTGTATGTTGTAGGCTGTTCCAGGAGTCAGGGGCACTATAGCTAAAAGCGGTTTTACCAAGCTCAGACCGGGCATAGGGGACATATAACATGATCATGTCAGTTGAACGGGTTTGATAAAGCCCATCTGAAATAAGCAGCATTTCTGTCAGATAGAGTGGTAGCTTTCCAGTCAGAGCTTTATATATAAAAATATGCCAATGTGCATCACGTCTCTCCTTAAGGGAGGACCACCCAACCTTTTCATATAAAACACAATGGTGTGTATCATAAGCATCTCCTGTAATGAATCTCAAAGCAGAGTGAAATACAGAGTCAAGGAGTTTAAGGCATGAACGAGATGCATGCCGATAAACCACATCACCGTAATCAAGGACAGACATAAAAACTGCCTCAATAATCCTTTTCCTACTATTCCTACTCCAGAATCTATTGAGGATATCTTACACAAATACTGCCACAAAAATAATGCATTAAACATTGAAAAACATCATTATTTATATTCTGTAATAAGAAAGAGTAAGCTGCATGCATTTTTTATTATATTTAAAGCTCAAACAAGAACTCATTTAAATGTAAATGTATTTAAAAAACACTGCAAGGCCACTCTCTTTTGTAAAAAAAAAAATTAAACTTGTTTTTTTGTATTGCCTATAATTTCTACTTTGCATTTGTATTTATTTAAGCATGTTCAATACATTGACTTACTAAAAATGTCATAAGTGGAGACTGGGACTATATTAAACTTTGAACCACTCCACCTGTCATATGTATATGTATAGTATCTGTCAATCTAATGAATCCAACTAAATTCACAACCCTTATTGTCTTGTCATCATTCTGTCTTATCTGATATGTGTTCCATTTGCCTGTATTCATTAATAAATAAATACAATAAAATAAAATTAACTTTTTGAAGATTGGTTAAACTCAATGTTTTTACCTGGCTAACCATGTTCTTCATCTGCTGAGCATGGATGATTTCCGGGGTGTCGATGACGCTGGTGAAGCTGGCTCTGTCCATCTCAGCGGTGTGCTTGTACTTAGACTGAAGGATCAGAAAAACATCAGTCAGCACACACACAGGTATACTACAACTGTCTACTTAAAAATACAAATACTTAAAGGTGATGCGAGGAACTTTTAAATATTTCTGAAACATTAAACATTTTCCTCTGATGATCATAAATGACATGTAACAGCAAACGAGACCATCAGTGCAAAGAATGCAATTTTTGGAAAGATTTTCTTAATGCCTTTGTCATGGGTACCATACGCTCACCCAGGAATTACAGCTGGCATAGTCAAAACACTACCCCTTTTGTCCAAAGGGGGTGCAAGAATTAACACAAACTGAAAGTTCCTCGGAGCACCTTTAAACACACAATAAAATACTGTTTATTTCAGGAGTGATTCCGACCTGACTGAGGATGTCAGTAGCGTTCCTTGCCCTCATGAAGTCGGGGGTGTCCGTAGCCAAAGCCAACATTCCTTTGCCCTTGATCTCCTGCTCAAATGCGTTCTTGTACTCTCTCTGTAAATATTACAGGTGATAAAAGTGTTAGTGGTTAAAATTACAGTAAAATCAAAGCATCCGTGACTGGAAAATTACTTTAAATGACAGGATTTCTACTCATTCATATCAGGAAAAGGGGGCTGCAAAACCAAAAGGCCTGGGGGAGTGGTGAACAAAGGAGGTTAGAGGAAATTAGAATATCAGGTAACTTATTAGAACAATTTAAAATAAATCTCAACTGCTTTTTGCAGTGCTACTTCTATCATGGACTCCAGAAATCAATATGCACCCAGAGCATACAGTAGCTTCACAAATAAATAAACTTAAATATAATGAATTTGACTAACATTCTCTAGGTTGATGTTAATTCTATGATTATTGTATACACTGTCAGACAGAAGAAAATGACTGGCTTAATAATGGCTTTTTTTTGTACAAAGTTTTGATGCTATCTAAAAAACATCAAAAATAAATTTTTCCTGTCCCTTCTGAGTGACAGATTAACTTTCTACCTGTTATATAAATAACTATAATGAAGATGAACTATATGAGTAAAAGTGAAAGAACAAAATCTTGAAAATAATGTAATATATTTCATGTATTCAAACTAAATGGGTTTTGAGTATATGTGAAGTTGATATTGGGAATATTTATCCATCTTAAAAAAAACACAAGTTAGAAAATTATGGGGAAAATCCAATAGGGTGGAAGGTGAAGGACAAGTTATTCATGTGAGCACATTTGATAGACATCAGAGAAAGGAGAGTGCTGGAAAGTGCTGGAAGAATTAGTGATGTCATATAGCCAGGGGACAAGGAATAAGAGTCAAACTCAGCAGTTGCCCTGTTTAGTGTGACGGTGAAGCTTAGTTAAAGGGGGGATGAGGATTCAGCGGATGATGCACCACAAGCGCACGGGATTGTGGGAAGGCACTCGGGTTGAGAGGGTGATGGCCCATTGCATGGCCTCTCACTCTGTCGTACCTCACACAGGATGTGAGTGGCATTCCTTGCTCTCACAAGCTCCGGAGTTTCCTCCAGTGCCAATAGGCCTTTACCCTTGACTCCCTCCTCCAAATCCCTCCTGTACTCTTTCTACAGGACGGACAGAAGAAACAAAAAGACTGCAGAGAAGGGCGTACAAGGCAGGCCAGGCCAAGGCAATACATACACAGACACAGTACTATGTTGAGCTCAAAGTCACCAAGCCACCCCAACCAAATTTGGACTATACGTAGGTCTATTGTATTGTTTAACAACTCAAGATCATCAATCAATTATCTTTTACAGAGAGAGGGGGAGACCTTGGTGACTTTGGCAAGGTTCCTGATAAAAAACAATGAAAACCACATTTTATCAGATAGAGCGTGGCAACATGAAAACAACAATAACAACAATTCAAGTAAGCATTTCACCTTGAAAACATGGCGGCGTCATTCAAATGATTGCATGCACACATGCAGACGTTTAAACATGAAGCTGTCGCTACTCTCCTGATCGTGAAATAAGGAGTCAAAGATGTCAATGTATAGACAGATATAGATACTAATAAACAATGCTAACTACACTATACTACAAGTCACACAATGGGTAGAAGGGAGGAAGAGGTATGAATATTGGATTATTAATAGATTTATGGCTGTGAAGTGAATCATAATGGATCATGCGAAACAGACTAAAATGTAACTGCATTGGTGGAACTACAAGAAGTCAAGATAGAAGTAAAATTAGGATACGATTCTTTTTTTTTAAGGGAAGTGAAAAGAAAGAGGGACCGTGGTTGTGATGTAAGTCTATGTAGGTCTTAGTATGATTATAGAGAAAAGGTGAGGTAAAAAAGGGAAGGTTGTCGGGAGATATTTTATCCTTTGGTTACCTCACTGCCTATTCTGGTGGCATGTCGGGCATGTATCATGGCAGGAGTGTCCTCCAAGCCAGAGAGGTTCTTGCCCCTCATGTTCTCCTCAAAGTCCTTCTTATAGTCTTTCTATTGGTCCGCAGAGATAAGACAGGAGGACAGACAGACAGCTCAGATAACCACATGCAAGCAGCGCTGTTGGTTCACAATGCAGTTACCTCATCCTGGTTGGCACCACGCACTGTCCCTTTAATGACACCCATTTCCATGTGTGTAGTCTTTAAATGTGACTATTTGAACATATGTAGAAGTGCATGTGTGAAGTCTAGGAGTTGTGTGGAAGCTGTGAGTTAGCAACTTTAAATCGTTGGAGTTTGCCACTGCTATAATGGTGATCAAAATAAATGTACTAACTGATAAAAGTTTAATACTGTAAAAATGTATAATCCAGACAAACATACTTTACCTTTAACATCCCTGTGTCATAGGGATCTGAACTTATATATTCATAGCATTAGGCGACAAAGAATACACAAACAGTCCATGACAAGTTTACACAACACATTTTACACTGCCTTCTCCCAGTTTTTTTTAAATGTTATAAGCACGATAGTTAAGAGTAGCAAATAGTGAAGAATTAAAAGTGGTAGTAAAAATGTGATGTGATTTTTGTAATCAAACGAATAACAATATATTTATATTTATATAAGTACTGTAGACAGTGTCTTGATTAAATAAACTGGCATCAAAGGCATTGTAAAAGGTTTTTATAAGCTTCAGATACATTCTGAAAATCGAATATAAACAATAGCTGGACATCCAATAAGCTGAAGCATATCAATATATAACAAGAGACATCACAATACATGTTAATAATATATATAGCAGGCATTGAAGAGTCTTCAGACTGAGAGACAGGCTCGCCATTGACAGTGCATTGCATCTGTAGCAGTAGTAAACACAGAGGAGAGACAGACAGGGTATTTACCGCGCTCTGCATGTGCTGGGCCTCCTTAGCGGTCACATATGTGGGTGTCTCAAAGTCCAGCATGGCCTTTCCTCTCTCCTTCTCATACTTCTCCTTGTATTTCACCTGGAATAGCCCAAACAAATGGAATGTCATCCTCTTACAAAAGACAGTTTGAAAGATAGATATGCAGGTTCACTGTTTGGTTTACATTTATTTCCATATGCTGGCAAAATTAGTTTTACTAGTAATGCGCTACTGCTAATGTATATGCAGATAGATAGATAGTTTTGAATAATGATAATATTTACTTACTTAATGCTCACTGCGATGGATTACATGAATCAAGCTTGTTTCAATACTTTAACATATTTGATTTGTATATTGTATGGGTATAATAAGAAAATTATGGTTGCCTGGATGGAAGGAAAAAATACATTTCAAAATCTAAAACACTACGCCTGCACTGCAAGTAGGTAACATCAACAGTATCTACTGCACAAACGTACATACCTTTTTTAAATTGGGAAACTACTGTACATTAGTTGAGTTGCAGTTTTTGTGTGACCAATTCAAAATGATTTTATTCATCTAATTTGTACAGTTAAACAAAAATCTACCATTCGATGTATTGTACAAGAATCTAAATTACAACTGAAAGTGTGTGGAGGGCAGGGGGTGGGGGGGTTGTGTGTGTGTGTGTGTGTCATGTAGTCCCCAACTTTAAGTTATAGAAAATTAATGCAACACCCTCCTCATAGGTGCAGGATATGGAGATATACAGTAGCATACACACATGTTTGTTTCTGGGTGTGTGGAGTGTGTGTTTGTCGATCCCTGGAGTCTGCACCACTTACGTTGCTCTGGAGTTCAGAGGCCTCCTTGTGATGAAGCTGTTCTGGTGTGTCAGCAATCATAAGGTAGTGACCCTTACTGTCCATAAATTTCTTCTTGTAGCGATACTACAGGGGGAATTCCCAGTCAAGTAAAGACAGCTCAGTACAGCAAACCAGACAAAAAGATTGTCTTTCTGGAGAGTACTCCCATCCAGTACATTGTACAAAAAAAAATCTCGTATTTAATGACAGAAACAAAAAAATAGTAACATTATGACTGCGGACAGCAATGTCAAAATTACGACATGCCGATACAACAAAAAGTGAATAATTAAAAATGACGGTTAAAGAAGCGAAAAATTATCTAGAGTCAATGGGTAGGCAGGGAGCTCTGTGTTAAGGGATCATTAATAAAGGACTATTTTTTTATGAACTACAGGAGAGAGAAAAATTAGACTAGTCTAGATTAAAGAATATGGAAGTAGACGTTATAAAAGGTGATATTACTGGAAGGTCAAAAGGTCAAGGGTGAGAAGGGTATAGGTCACTACCAGATGAGGTCACAGGATAATGGAATGTTTTTTTAAAGATGGAGCTTTAGTGTATAATCCATGAGAGGGTCAATAATGAGCAGCATGTTGGTTGTTACTGTGGAATATGAGGTGATGGAAACGCTGAGTTCAGACACATTTCAATGAGCCAGGGAGGGCACACTGAAACTGGACTAACTCCAAGCAGCTTCCCAGGGTAGGGATGGATGGATGTGTGAGTGGGAGAATATGGGTTAATGATGGTGGATGATGATGATGGCTTACTTGGCTGGACAGTTTGCTGGTGCTCAGGTTGTGCTGCATGGACAGAGACTCTGCCATGTCAGTCACAGGCTTGTGGAGCTTCTTCAGGTCACCCTTGTATTTCACCTGCAGGTGGGGCGTTAGCAGACACTCGTAAATTGTAGACAAAACATATCTCACAGAGTGGTTGATCCTTGTAATCAATATATGGTCATCTGCTTTGATTATTAGAGACTTTATGATCGTTTCGGAAAAATTATTGCTATTTGATAAAGTCTTAAAGGGTTTGTTAGAAATAAGGTATAATAATTTTTTTTGTATTTATTACATAAACAAACATCAATGAAAGAGTGACTCATATTCTAATAATAGATAAAACAAACTAAACTAATATGAAATAATTACAGAAATAATAAATAATGTAGACATCAATACATGGTTAGACAGAGAAAGTCCGAATTAATATTGTTGGAAATAATTCAAATTTTGTAATTTTGGTGAAATTATGTTATGGTGAAGAATGATGCTGGTTATGTGGGCACTTACCTCACTAGCCAGCGCACTGGCATCCTTCAAAGTCTTGTAAATCTTACTATCCTTCATGTCATATATCGGCTTCTTTCCTCTAACCTCCTTGTCAAACTTCTCCTTGTACTTCACCTATTGAGGCGGGATACAGGGGAGAGTTAGAGCAAACTTTTGTGGGGGACAAAAAAACAAAAAACAACAGTGGAAGATTTACAGACTCCGTCACACTGGAAACATAAAGAAGAACATATTTATGATGTATAAAAAGGGATGTGTAACTCAGATTCCTCAAAGATAGTTTTGTTTTAATGCTGTGTGCACTGTACCCAACCCAATATAAACATGTGGATGAAGCTTGTATCCCTTGTTATACACAAAAGTCATTTTTTCATGCATTGATATACTCCCCCCTCTCAATTATATCACTATTCAGTCTAAGAGAGCAAGAAGGTTCCTATGGGGTGTGTTCACATCTGCAGTTTGGTTCAAGACTTGAGAAGAAAATCTTCTATTTTGTATTGTTATTCTGAATTTTTAAACTGGTCCCTGATTTATCTAATGGCTGAGTTGTGGAGTGATTACTGTCTCACTGACATAGGAACTTTCTTGGAGCAGTATATCATTTTGCAAAGTTTATTTTACGGTAAATTGAAGCCAGGACACGCTTTTTTAATCTCATTGAGGCCTTTTTCTGCTCAATAAAGTTACGTACAAATAGCTAGCTATGAGCATTTCATCTCCTTATGAAGAAGCCATTTCATGGTTCTTCTCAATCAAACCAAACATGTCAGCTGCGTAGATGCCCCAAGGCCCTAGTCAGACTTCTATTGTCTTGCTTCAAGTTGTATCCAAAATGGCAGCGTTTACACATTTGGAAACTTGTGCCAGTATTCATTAAAGACTTCGGGGCTCTCTATGAATTCAGTCTAGTTAGCTACTGGATATACATGTGTTTTAGCGAATACTAGCTTGTTTAAATTTTTGTTGTTCCTCCAATTTTTTAAATTCAGATGCTGACAAACTGACTGAGTCACTCAGAAAAGCAGCATAAAATATTAGAATTTTGAACAAATTAAATTAATTAGATACATTAACATACAGTATTGGCACCAGTGCAACAAATGCAGCAATGTGTGTCTTTGCAAAGCAATAAGCAAAAGTTTGTTAGGGAAACGCAAGAGCATAGGGTGCAAAAATGCTGAGATGGAGAAAAATGGCAAGCCAAATTAAAATAACAACATGGTAAGAATTGATAATTAGTTTCCATCAAAGTCTCAGAAAACTCAGTTAAATCAGGAATCAACTCATCAGTCAGTGAATAGAGGGATACAATGGGAACAGAAAGACAAAGGAAGACAGACATATAGTGGCTGGCAGCCCCTTGAGTTTCAGTGCAAGAACTTCCTTACATTACTAGTCATGACACTCATTTTCTTAAGGTGGCGCATCATGGGGGTATCATAGGAAGCGGCTCCATGGAGGGAGGGTGTGTCTTCCTACAAAGCGCAGTGAGACGGATGGATTAGAACTAGAGCACAGACTAGAGCATTGTGGAAGGAGGGAGGAGAGGAAAGAGGTAAAGAATAAGGAGGGAAAAGTACAGAAGAATGAAGGAGTAAAGCAGGGTACCTCCAGGGATATCCAAGTTAATTGAAGTCTTACACCTTTTAAATGTAACGCCAATCTCAAGGCCATACTTGCAAGGATATTATGGAAATTCTGATGCACTTTAAGTTACTTTTAATAAAGAATATTTATTTTAAACTCACATTAATATACTCCCATTTATATACTGTAACAATAGCTTAGTCAAGTGTGTAATAACAAAATCAAAAAGTGCTTATTGGTCACAGTATTTATTTTATCACTACAAAATGGTTATCAGAAAATGTTAGGTCTTTGTAAAGTTTAATACTTTGTCTGTGAAATTCAATACCTTTGAGGCCTTATTTTGAGAATATTAAATTCAATGCTTTAAAAAAAAAGTTTTTAAGACCCCGCAGGTACCCTGCTAAGAGAAAAGGTTTAAGGATAGATGGGGGTGGGACATGAACAATTAAATGAGCAGTTAAACATATTCATCTACTTTCATCTAAATCACAGCGATAGATTGCAGCATGGCTTATAATGCAGAGATGGCAAAGCGCTACGGAAAGCGCTATGGAAAAGCTGCTGCTAGCTCTTTTGTTAGACCTATTTGACAAGTGCTAAGCATCTAACACAGCAATACTAGTCTACAAAATACTGACAATGACACCCAGATGATGTGTGCTGGTGTAAAATGGCTTCCGTTGACTGATTCCAACCATTTTGTATGTAAAAAATCTGTATATATGTAGAAAAATGTTCTAGGAGATGATAACTGTATGGAACCATTGTGGACTCAACATGACATACCAGGCTGGTCAGCTTGGACACTTCAGTGGCCAGAGTGATGTCTGGACGGTTGACCAGAGAACCTCCACGGCTGGCGTCGTCACGAGCCTTGTTACGGTAGCCAATCTGACAGAGACCAAACAATAGAAAAATTAGGGGACCACGTACTAAACACACAAACGTTTAAACAATGCATCTTGAGGCTGTAGAGATCGTGCAATAGTTTTACAGTGTTTTACCCACAGGATGTGTGAAATACTTTTGTTATGTGTTATTCATCGTTGTAATTGGTACAGCTTGGGCGTATTGTATGTTGTTTAACCCTTACCCTAACTGTCAAGGCATTTATGTGTGCAGCCTTTGAGTCCAAGACAAACTTCTAAGAGGACAATAAAGTATATCGTATTGTATCGTATCGTATTGTATAAGTGCGATCTTGACTTTTTTTGGTGGTTTCACTTTTGGTTTTCAGCCATCTTTGTAGCTTATTTTCAGTCATACAGTGTTGATGGCACAGGACTTTTTTTTTCAATAATTTTTTGTCTTTAAAAACATGTATCTTCCTACGTAGTGGACTGTTTTGTAGGTCCATGCCAATGCCACATTTTTGCACTTTGCCATTCTTCTCTTAACAAGGTTTAATCATGTGTAGTGGGCAGTGGGACCTTTTATATCTAAATGGGCTAACCGTGAAAGTGAACAAAAATATTCTGTATATTCTCTGCATTCAGTAATCTAATATCTACCAGACTTATGCATGCACTTGGTACTTACATTACTGATAAGCTTGGCAGCCTGAGTAGCCTTCTTTATGTCAGGACGGTCAACCACACTGGTGTAGTTCAGGTTGGCCTTGGCAGCCTTCTTGTATGACACCTGTGGGGATGTGCACAAAAGCAGATGGAATACATAGGCTGTGGAACTATCCCAACGTGGAGATTGAATGCTCTAAATTAAAAAAATCCACACAATGTTATTTTAGCACAGCAGTTTAAACTACTCACGCTGCTCTGAGTTTTGGCCACATTCATGGCGTGCTGTACATCAGGTGGAACAATCATTTGGTTATACTTGGACTTGCCCTTATCCTCTTCAAACTTGGCTTTGTACAATTTCTGTAAAGAGAGGAAGGAATGTCAAAGCCAGTAGCAAAAAGGAATTTGTTAAATTGATTAGGAGATAGCTGAGCTCATTTTGTCAAACTAAAAGTGAAAGAGCGGTAGCAGTACCCCGCTGACGAGCTTCTTGCACTCCTTGCTGTGGACAGTGTCACGAGTCTCTTTCAGGGTGTTGAAACCGCAAGACTGCATGTTCTTCTTACTGGCCTCCTTGTATTTGCTCTGAAGAGGAAAATAAAGAACTTAAAGCACATATATTGTTTTTTTTAAAACACACAAACAACCTGTACAAAATTCAAAAGTGTAAGAAAAATGAGTTGACTTTTTTACTCATCATACTTATACCTCGGAGTTCAAAGTGCGCACAGCCTGGGCATGGAGGATTTGAGGAGTATCATGGACTGGTATGTAGTGGCCCTTTGCTGCTTCATACTTCTCCTTGTACTTCACCTGGAGGGCAGCAACACGTAAATGATTAGTTTACAACATGTTAAACATTCACACCTGAAGAAGTCCCTTCAGTCATTTCATTTCATCAAAGAGATGGTAATACGGACGCGGAAAAACTTACGATGCTGGATATTTCTGAATTCTTCATATTATGGAGGGTTAACTTGTCGTCAACTACGGGAATCACGCAGCCCTTCATCGACTCTTTGTCATACTTGTAGTCAACCTGTGGGTGAAGCCATGAGAGTAAAAAAACAATTAGATGTTGGATGTTGTAGTAATAATAATTGTACAGTATATCCCATTTATATTGCACTAACTCACATCACTCTGCTGAATGGAGTTCTTGGCATTATTGACAAAGTCGGGTCTATCTGCTGTCCAGATCCACTTGTACTTGGTGGCTTCATACTTCTTCTTGTAGTCAAGCTAAAAAAAAACAATATCAATTTGTGAATGTTAAGTTCAATGTTGATCTTCCGTGATTAGAAAGTGATATTTTAACTGATACCGCCAATAAAGACACTCACGTTGCTGATTTTCTTGTAGGCATCCCTGGCAGCAACGAGCGAGCGAGCCTCAGGGTCCATGTTGATCTGGGCCTTGCTCTTCTCATAGACTTCCCTGTACTTCAGCTGCAAGATGCATGAAAAACACAACATCAAACACAAGAATGTATTTCATATTTTGGCCATTTTCGATGCCCTTAGTTGAA
This sequence comes from Ammodytes marinus, assembly GCF_949987685.1. NCBI lineage: Eukaryota > Metazoa > Chordata > Actinopteri > Uranoscopiformes > Ammodytidae > Ammodytes > Ammodytes marinus. The sequence continues at coordinate 24,875,455 of NC_137216.1, forward strand.
AAATAAAAAGGTACTTAAGGTGCAGCGACTTTGAGTGGGACTTACATTGCTGGTCAAATCCCTCACTCTCTTCATGTGCTTCTGGGCTGGAGTGTCATAAGGCAAGGTGTATCCCTTAGCCTTGTTCTTGTTGTACTCCATCTTGTAGATGATCTAAGAAATAATCATCAACACATAGTCAAGAGCAATTCAAAAGACACCAACAATATAAAGAAATCATTAAGCACTTTAAGACTGTTTCAAATGTAACAGTTTTACCACTGGGTTAAAGAAGTAAAATCCAAAAACTCAAAAACTTACATCGCCGATTTTCTTGCTGCGTTTCTGGACCTCATACAGAGGAGTCTCCATGACGGAGGTGAACTTGTCCTTGGCACGTTCATACTGCTCCCTGTACCTCCACTATTGGAGGAGGATGTGTAGACGTACAAAAACAAGTTAGCTTTATTTTTCACTGCAATCATTTGCTTGTGTTTTGCCTTTAATGTATGTGGCTTAACATACATCTATATGTCCTAAACTAATAGTGTTAAGACAATTTAAGTTAGAAAGACAGTGATGGAATCGAAATCATTCATTTTAGATTAAAATGATGTCCTCCTCAAAGTCAACTGAAATTCAATTCATCTGTCTTTTCTGTTATTACATGATCAATCTAAGTGAGAACTGTGAAAACAATTAAATTATTTTGATTTTCATCTAGTGTTCTTCTTTTTTTCTTGGACAGTATAAAGGCATAGTCAGAAGCAGATGACTTATATGTATTAGATAACATTTCACTGACTATAAAATAATGCTGTATGTCCAATGAGTGGAGTGGTGCCGTGCATGAGGTTATTTAGAAAAAAAACATGCTTTATGAAACATACACAAACATAGAGGGGGTTAATTTTGAGGTGGAAATGAAGACGAGAAGCTGTGTTACCACTTATGAGAGTCTGCAGTGCCCGCGTAGTTCATGGTGACCTGCTCTGCATCTTATGCTATAGCTCACAAAATCTGAGGTGGGTTTACTGAGAGTTTTCAGAAATGGCAGTAAGAGTCTAGAAAATCAAAAATCTCTGACCTTGACACTTTAGTAAGTATCAAAAAAAGACAATGTGCCTCCAACTTATCTACAAACAAAACCTTAAGGAAAACTAAATCTACTATACGTCCATATTGACAAAAAAGAATGACTAAAGCTATGAAAGAAAACTGGAGTCCAGGAATGAAAGTAAATTCTTTAAAAGTTGTATTTCAGGCATTTATTTAAAGGCATTTTAAGACCTAGAATTCAGTAGATGAGTTAAAAGTTTAATCTATGAAAGCATGAAGATTTGATGGAGTGATAAGAGCATGATAAGCGTATAGGGCGTAATGTGTGGAAGTTAAAACCACTTTAGCAGTTAAAGTGGGTTGAAATGGAATGGATGGAGAATGATCATTTGATGGAGTTGATGACGCCTTGTCCAGAAACAGCAGGTTGGAGGAACAATGTATCCTCTTATGACTGTACTTCTCAAAACTACAAGTCTTAAAACTACAAAGTTTTTTTTCTTTTTCTGCTTGTTTGTGGACAAGGAACAGAGTTACCGTGGATACCGGTGGCTGTTTACCTTACTGCCCATTGCGGACGAGTAAATGGCTGTGAGGATGTCAGGGCGACGTAGCTCATTGCAACCAATCTTATGCAGATCCCTTGCTTTGGATGTATACAATCCCTGTCCACGCACACGGTACGATACACACAAACACAAACACAAACACAAACACAAACACAAACACAGCATGCCATAGTTGAGGACACAGGGGAAAAACAGCGGTAACACAGGGAAGACTGGAGGAAGGACTCCGGAGATCCAGGTGAGACGAAGCAGCTGTTTGTAGTCATCTGTGCCTTCAGAGTCACAGACAATTTTTTTTATGATTTTTAAAATTTTACATTTAATGTTACTTTTTACATGTTATTCGTGTCTACTTGACTTGACCCAAGTTTGAAAATAGTTTGTTTGGACACATTCATTGAACTGTCTCTCTGATAGCACAGATAAAGGAGAGTCGTGCTCTCTCAAATAGCATGTTGGATGCTATTTGAGTGGCACTGTTTACAATGGACCTGTGAGGGACTTAAAAGGGAGAGAGACAAACGAGCAGGGACTGGTACAGACAGACAGGGAAGTCTGTTTGACGATCTCATGCACCAGTGTCAGTGCTCCGGACTGGAGGAGGAGGCGGCAGGCCGGTTGGTACAACACCGCCGAGGCGTTTTTACCTGGCTCAGCTTCTTGTTGGCCCGGGCCAGCTGGTATCTAGGATCCTCGGTAGTTATGGTGAACTTATCCCTGTTCTTCTCATAAAATGCTCTGTAGGACCTCTGCTCAGAACGTCAGAAGGTTGTTAAAGATATATGTTCCACATAACACAATGTCAAGTAATGAGACTTTTTGTCGAAGGGAGGAAGAAGGAAGGTTTAGAACAAGTTATGAAAAATGAATGAAACATTTTGTATTATTGTTACACAGAAAAAGAGCAGCTGATGAACATTGTATATTGTATTTCAATATTGAAATAATACAAAAATATTTTTTTAATTAAAAATTTGCACTCTTTTACCTCCGAACTGGGAGTCCAATAGAGATGCACAGAGACAGAGAAATGTGATTAACAATTTTTTTTTCTTCTTTTTACAAATGTGTTACTAATTACGATAATATTTTTGCAACCAAAATACATTTTTTCAGTCACCGTATCGAGTTAAAGAATGAAAGGACTCACATCATTGATGAGGACGGAGGCGTTCTTGGCAGCCTGGAAGAACGGACTGTCGCAGGTGTACTTGAAGTTGCCTCTGTTCTTCTCATAGTAGGCTTTGTAGAGTCTCTGTTACCAAGAAACATCTTATTAGGGACATGCAGAAAAACATACCACTCCGTTTACAATCTACTATATATACCGTACTACAATACCGAGCGTACTTGATATAGGAATTTAACACATCATAAATATTAAATCATGCATAGAATGGAGAAAAAAATTATGTAAACATAATATCAAACAAAAAACCAATGGTAACTTGTGACCTAAAGGGATGGTTTACCTCACTGAACAGCGTCTTGTTCCTCTCTGCCCTCTTCAGATCAGGTGTGTCCCACACAAAGCAGCCGATTCCCCTCAGCCATTCCAGGTCCTCCTTGTACCTAACCTAAAGAGGGAAATTGAAAGATATTTCATTGAAATATTACATATTTAGTCAATTAAACAATCTGCCTTTTTACCTACTGTCAGTAAATAATGGAACACAATGGTGCAAGTCAACAGTCAACTGTACTCACGCTGCTGATGTTTTCATTGGCAATTTTGCTGAAGAAGAACTCGGGACGGTCGGGGATGGACTTCCATGTACCGAGAGAGTTGATGTACTTCTCCCTGTATTTGACCTGAGGTGGAGGGACGACAGAGCTTGAATGAAAATGATCTTAAAAGCATTTTCGTAAATATAGATATTTAAAAAAATATATTCATAGAAAATAATCAAGGAGTTAATTTTCAATTGCTGACCTCGCTGATGTCATCAGTGACTCTGCGATGGTAGGTGATGTTCAGAGCATCCTTGACGGTGTGGTAGTGGCCCTTAGCGAGCTCGAAGGTCTCTTTGTAACGCAGCTGAAGACAAGAAAAAAACGTATGTGTCAGGTGATCATAAAAACACACACAAATACTGTACATAAAGAGGTGTTCATAGTTTCTATTCTTCATCAGGCATTATTATTATGAAAAAGGCCAAAGCCACATATTTGCCATCATTTGTACAGGTACTATGTTGTGTAACGATTGAACCTTGATAAAACAATATTTGACAATCGTCAATACTGAGCTGGAAATACCATATTTCAAAGACCTATAATGACAATATTTATCTTCAAATTCAAACATATGTTTACTGTTAAATAGAAGGTTAAGAAAAAATAATAAAAAATTTAACATTACCGTATCTGGTTTGTGGCATTGATATCAATAATTTTGCTTGTAATGAAGGTTAGCCAATGGGCACACTCACATCGCTGGACTGCAGGTAGGATTTCTTGGCACGAATCAGGAAAGGTGTGTCAGCAATGGCAGTGTACCTGTGCTTCATCTTCTCATACTGTTCTTTGTATTTGTTCTAAAAAGGAGGGAGAAAAGAATTAATGCAAAATATCAGAATTTTTATTAATAATAGAATGAGATAATGATTTTTGATGAATGAGCTCACTCACTAAGAACATTGGTTATGAAGGTGTAATAGCACAATGATAAAAAAAAATCCAGGAAACCCATTTATCAAGAAGAAATGATAAAGGGGGTGAGACTTACATCACTGAAGAACACTTTCATTTTCCTAGTATGGCCCATGACTGGAGTTTCTATCTCCTGAGTGAAGTGAGCTCTCTCTTTGGCGGCCAGATCTGTGTACTGATACTGGAGAGAAACAGACAAAAAACAATGATTAGATTATCAGAAAATATGAATGAAATCTGTGTCAAATGATCCATTCAATAAGTAACGGTTATATGAACTTACTTTGTTGGTCAGCAGCTGGGCCCATTTGGCTCTGGTGACGTCAATAGAGTCCACGGTTGTGGTGGCCTTGGTCATATCCACTTTGCCTTGGGCTCTATAGATCCACTGAAAATAATAGAGCAAGTCAGAATTGATATTAAATCTGTTGTTTTATTCTGACAGAATACAACACATTTGAGAGAGGCACTGCAGGCTTTTTAAAAGATTACATCACTGCCAAGTCTCATTTGGTAGAATTCTACTCACGTCGCTCATGTGTGTCTTCAGCTCAGTCACACGGTTGTACTCTGGAGTGTCCAGAACCACGGAGAAGTTGTGAAGGTTCTTCTTAGCCTCCACTGGATAGTGCTCCTATATAAGGAAAACACAGGCCATACAAATGTGTCATGATGCCACTGCAAGAAGTTGATTATGGCATGACAATGACTGATACAGATATACAGATGCATCTTTAAAAATAAGAATATCATGGAAAAGTTGGTTTTAATTTGGATGATGACGGCCACACAGCTCATGGAATAAAAAATACAGTATCTCAAAATATATGAATATTACATAAAACCTGTAAAAAAAATTATTTATAATAGAGAAATGTCGACCATCTGAAAAGAATGTTAATTCTAGAGTAATTTAACTTCATGTGTTATATATATGAAATGTATTTATATGAAATATATTTAATTAAATTAGGAAAATTTAAAAAAAAAATGTCATTGATATTACATTTTGTTTTAGATGCATAGCGTAGACGTAGAGAAACACGTACCCTGAATTTGGTGATTTTGCGGACGTGGACCATCTCTGGGGTGTCGTACAAGAAGCTGCCAAGGCCTCTCAGCCACATCAGATCCTCTTTGTATCTTATCTAAAACGACAAAACAATTTCAACAAAAGTTTTAAAAATGTTTTTTTCTGAAAATGTGTGTCAAACGTCAAATGTGTCTTTTTCGAACATACATCGCTGGTGATTTCATTGACGTGGTAACAGTGCAGCAGCTGGGGTGTGATGGGCAGATTGATCAGCTGGCCCTTGATGTTGTTGAATTTCTCTTTGTAGCACAACTAGTATGAGAAGGGAACAAAGAGGGGGTTAGAATAGTTAAGTTAAGTCACTTTATTTGTCAATTGTCATTGAAATGTTTCTTTTTCATGTACCATATATGGAACATTTTATCAACGTGTGAAAATTGTTTCTTACGTCACTGAGGTTCTTCTGGTTCATCTTGACTTGTTTGATATCAGGTGTATCGTAGGTTGTGTGGATCTTGTCCTTTTGCTTATGGTACAGTTCCCGATACAGACGCTGCAGAAGGGGAAATAAAGTCACATATGAGGCAGCTTTAACCAGTAAATGTGTCACACGGTAGTTATGTGAATCGCCACCAACACTAAAATGTCTGGTGTCCAACAATAGTGAAGTAGCGGTGTGTTATCTTACATCGTTGACAATCTTGTGAGCCTTCCTTGAGTTGACAAAGTTAACACCCTCTGGATGAAGAGTGTAGCCCTTAGCCTTGGTCATCTCATGGGCCTCCTTGTACTTCACCTAACCATACGAGGGATGAAAAAGTGTTATATACAGTAACATCAAAGACTATATCAGCAAAAAGATTTAATTGGATTATTGGAGTACTCACATCGCTGGTGACAACGCTGTTCATCTTAGCCTGCTTGAGGAGTGGTGTGTCGCCGGGCAGGGTGTACCCGGTGGCCATTTCGGTCTTGTTGGCCTCCTTGTAAATGTTCTGAGAGACACCAAGACAATATGGTGAGACGGAAAGCATTCTAGCTTCAAAAACAACAACAAGAAATAGTTTAAAAAAAAACACTGAAGGTAAACTTTAATATAACCAAACTTTCTGCCATTTCTCGATGTGAAATTGAATGCACTATATGTAGGACACATAAATTCCTACAGTGTAATTAAGAATGTAGTCTGGCAACTGCGGTAACAAGTGCAAAACCTACAGTCATTGCACACTAACTTGTGTCAGTGATAGCACAAAAAAATTACATTTATGTGTGTGAAATCTCTATGTGATGTTCATTTCTGAACAAGTACACTGAATATTGAGGGTCATTCTCTTACATCACTCTGGATGTAGTTAGCCATGCGTGCCCTTTCTGACTCCACGGTTATAGCAGGAGCAGTGTTGGTGCCCTTGATGTTGGCATTGTAATCGTAGCGGTAGTGCAGCTGGGAGAAAAAGAGAAGAGAAGGAGATGATGAGATGCATGGTCATGATCTTGTTTTAGTCAGGGAATGTAAAACATACTGTGGATAGTAATGAGTCAACAATGTTTAAGAGTGACTTACATCGCTGAGGTTCTCTGCGTTCTTCTTGGAGGTCTCATACACTGGAGTGTCAGTTACCACCGAATACTCCTTGAAAGATTCGATAGCTTTGGCTCTGTAGGCGTTCTGAAATGAAAACACAAGACTATGGCAATCAGTATCATCAGTATCACTTCTGAGTAAACAATATGTCATTTTAAAAGTATATTGTCTTGGCTATACTGTAAGGGAAGGTAAAAAATATTGCTTAAAGCTATTGTGTGTAACTTTATCATATGAATGAATGTCTGTTACATTCTAGCCATTGCCAAAAGTTTATTGATACAAAGTTGATTTAGCCTGTCAGCTCCACAAAACTGACTGTATTTCTCAGTATGGCAGGGGCGACATAAGTCATGCACTATAGCTTTAAAATAGCTGAAAGTTGTAAAACCAAATAACTGAAGAGGATGTGTAACATAAGAGTGTATATAATGCGTAGGCTAACATCACTCTGGATGATTCCAGAATTCTTGACACGGAGGATCTCCGGAGTGTCGTAGGTAAAGCAGCCGATTCCCCTCAGCCAGTTCAGGTCATCCTTGTAGATGATCTGGGGAGAGAACACAACGAAACACACAGGTTAAGTGATATGCAGATGTGATGGTAATTGGTTGAAACATAATCCTTTTTCATACAGTATATGGATTCAAAACGAATGGGCTAGAACAAAAATTATATATATATAGTAAAGCCCAAGAATAGATTTGAATAGAATAATATTTATTTTTTGTTCGTCCTTTTTTGATAATTTTTTTCTAATGCTTTTCGTATTGGGACACACTCAATGTGGTTTCAATGCATTTATAAATACATAAAAAAATGTAGTATTAACTCATTTTGAACTGTATAAAGTGCTACGAAAACAAGTACATAGATGTATGCAAACAATGTTGATTCACCTTTGAACAATATGTTAATACTGAAGCTACACAGTAAAAAAAAAAAAAAAAAAACAGAAGAGAATCATGCTGTGGGCAGTTACTCACGTCACTGAGCTGCTCGTTGACTTTGCGTGCTTGGGTGTACACCTTCATGTCAGGGAGGCATATCCACTGGTGCAGATGCTTACGGTAGCCGACTTCGCTGACGGCACCCTGTGTTCTGTGGGCAGACACGATCTCCAGCATGTCTGGTGGGATATGGTTCTTGGCCTTGTTCTTCTCATAGTCACCCTTGTACAGACGCTAGAAAACAAAATGGACAACATATATTCAGCTCTCGCATTTTTGTATGCACAGAAAGCTGCGCAGTTTGGATGTATGTTAAGCTGCTGAGTTTTTGAAACAATTTTGAAAAGTCATTGCAGCTTATTTATTCCTCACTCAAAGCAGTGAGTGATATCAGAGTATTTAGTGGCATCAAGTAGTGAAAGTTCTAGATTGCAACGCTCCTTTGCTGACCTTTTTCTTTCTAATAATGACAGAAGCTACGTTGGCCTTGAAGGACAAGAAGCTAGATACTAAAGATGGCATCATCCACCACTGCCTCAAGTCTTTCCACAATATCAAGTGATGAGGTGAATGTAATGTAACTTTATTTAAACAGGGACAATGTACAAACAAACATTAACCTTGTTTAGAGCAAGGAGAGATGCATTGTAACAGGTTTTAGCAAATTGCTATTTTCCACCCTTTGTCCCTGGGCAGGTAAGAATATGTATGTAATTATCTATTCTATAGTACTTCCTCTTCATTTGCCCAGAATGCCCACAATATATATATTTGAAAACGTGTAAGGCTGTTAAGTGTGTCCATTCTATGCTACTGTAGAAACATGGCGGTGCAACATGGCAGCATCCATGGAGGGTGCCCCTTGTCGATATAAAAGGCACATTTTAAGGTAATACAAGAAAGAACAACTTTTATTTTAAAGTGAATAGTGACTAGTTAAATATACTTATAAATATACAATTCTACCAAATCTGTTATGAAAAATGCCAATAAATTCTACACAATGCACCTTTAACTGAAGAGGATCAAATATATTTGCAAATTTGACTCACATCAAGGACGAGCTTTCCGGCTTTGATGCAGCGAGCAGTAGCAGGGTCATCCTCGAGACACTTGGGCAGACTGTAGAGGGTCTTGAACTTCTCATAATCCTCCTTGTACTTCACCTAAAGGGGCAAAAAGGTTTCAAATCGACAACAGTCAAACTCATGTGTGTAAGAAAATAAAATCCCATCGTCATAAAAACACGGAATGAAATGAACAGGAGTAAAAGTTGAACTCACGCCACTGAGAATGACTTTCTGACTCTTGGCGTGCATCATGGCATTTGAGTCATGTGGGATGGTGTAGCCAGTAGCTTTGATTTTCTCCCAGGCAGCGTGGTAGTTTTTCTGTGGACAGAGGAGCCAGAACATTATCAACATGTTGCCGTTTGTGAACAATGACGTTTACAAAGCTGATATTGTGTCACAGAGCGAAAGAGAGGAATGTGTTTTTTTCCTCCCACTTACGTTGCTGAAGAAGTGCTTGAAGTTGTGGCATCTGGCGTAGTCATGGGTCTCCAGAACAGTGGTGTACAGATGCTTGTCCTTATGGTAAGCCTCCCTATAGTTGATCTGTCATTGACAATTGTTTAGTTACTCAATTAGGCATGTTAAGCTCAAAAACGATACATTTATAAACAGTACATATGTTTGATAAGACCAGCTCACTCACATCACTGGCCCAGGTGTGACCCAGAACGGCAGTAACATAAGCTGGGGTGTCCGTCACGATGGAGTAATTGTTGAATTCATTCTTGGCTTCTGTTCTGTATTTCAGCTACAAGGGAAGATGACACAGGTAAATGATCACAGTCTAAAACCGTACATTATGAAATAACAGTTCTAAAGATTTACTATGAACTTCCACGTTTGTTACTCACCTCACTCTGCTGGTCGTAGGCTCTCTTGGCAAGAAGAATTTCTGGTGTGTCCCAGACATAGCAACCCATACCCCTCATCCAGGTCAGGTCCTCCTTGTAGAACACCTATTTAAAAGACAGCAGAAGAAATAATTAAAATATATAAATATAAATAAATATATAAATAATACCGGTACATAAATATACAGTATATACGTCTGACATAACGTTTAAAAAATGGGATGTTTGTCCACACTAGTCTGCCACAAGGCACGGCGCAGTAATCAACTAAAAAGCAGCAGATTTGCAGTGAGGAAGGACCTACATCACTGAGAATCTCGTTGGTCTTGCGTGCACGAATAGCGTCCTCCTGTTCCGGATGGCAGGTCCACTGGTGCAGGTAGGTACGGTAGAGGACGTCGCTCAGCATGTCCTGGCAACGCTTAGCAACCTGGTTAGCTATGACGTCAGGTGGGAGGTGGGTCTTTAACTTGGAAGTGTGCCAGTCCTTGTGGTAGAGCCTCTGTAAAAGACACGCAAACCATGCAAAGTTAATGCAACTCTCATTAACAATGTGAAACAAAGCAACCTTAAAATAAAACTTATGTGGATCATGACAAATGCTTATTCAAATCCCTTGTCATAACAGCGATAAAAATGCTTAAAAAAATGCTACATGGAGGGTTTTTTATAAACCATAAAAGGGCCCGATATATTGTCTGGAGCAGCTTTTCTGGCCTAACGCCTCGTTTCCACATACGTATGTCACTTGTGTCCGTTTTACGGAAGGTGCTTCAGTGTCCAACGGAAGGAAATCTCAAGAGAGTCTGGGCGTCTGTGTCTCTGGCGATGCCGCAGCGATCGCGGGCACTCTCACTTGTGTCATTAAACTAATAAATCAGACTGTGTTTCATATCAAACGGACACAGATGATGACTGTATTTAATATCAAACTGATGAAAAACGATCCGACTGTATACAGTGTATCACGTATATAAAGTATTTAATATTTTAGCAGAATAACATTCACTCTGATTCACAAAGTGTTCAAACTATATGAACAAGTACTTTTTAATCATCAAACTGACTTGACAATCAACATTAACTGAGTAGAAGGACATCGCATGTAAGATAACCTAGCAAAACTTCCATACGGTCTCTCCGTAATCCAATTTTTTTAACGTACATAATACGGATACCGGACAGAAATATAACGGAGGGGAGGAGTTTCGGAGGCAAAACGGACATTACGGAGAATCATATAGGAATGAATGGACTTTTTCCTCGGATCCGGATGGATCGCATACAAGAATGTACGTATGTGGAAACGAGGCGTAAGTGTATAGCAAAATCTGAAGAAATCTTTCTAAGGAATATAGTCTCTGCAAGTGTACTTTTTACTAAAATGCCAATGTATGCTCATTTATGTTGGTTAGATAAGTATGAAGAACCTGAATTGTTCTTTAAGAAGGAAACCTTTTTTGTTGTTAATTGTCTTGGTCAAGCCAGGAAAAGGAAGCAGTATATTTTGTCTCAATCTGTATTCTTTTTAACAAATTGAAATTGAATTAATTATTTGAAATGTTGCGACTGAATATTGGTGTCTTCCAAAAGGGATATATTTCATGCTATTATTTTTCAGAATTCTCTATATCTTTTGGTGTGCTTGTGGTATCCAATTAACTTATTTTATCGATTCAATGTCATCATCTATAGTGCCTTGCAAAAAGTATTTAACGCCATGCTAGTATGGAATGAATAGACAAACTGTTATTGATATCTTACCAATCCCTTGTTCTTCTCCTGCTCTCCACAGCGCATAACCTCGGGGAAGTCCACCAGGGTGTTGGCCATGTAGTGACCCTTGGCCTTCTCATGGAACTCATGGTACTTGGCCTAGAAGGATCCGTAATGAAAAGTCTTAGTTGTGTTTACATCATTCAAGAAGATGACATTGACTGCAAGAAACAAGCGTGAGACTCACATCACTGGCAATGTCCCTGCCCTTCTTGCCTCTCAGAAGAGGGATGTATTCCTGGTCCAGCTTGTAGCCAACAGCTTTACCCTCATCCCAATCCTGTTTGTAGAGTTTCTGAAATCACACAAATAAAAGGCGCAGCATTATGGGAAAGGCTGTTACAATTTGTGCTATATCATTTAAATTGAATTAATTAGCTAAATACCTCGCTGATAATCTTATTCATTTCCCTGGAATGGGCCAGCTGTGGAGTGTCCTCGCCACCAATGTAAATGCCCTTCTCTGCATTGAAGGTCTCTTTGTACTTCAGCTATAGTAGGAAGAAAATAACACAATTAAGATTTTAGATTGCAGAATTTTGATCATTGTTTATTAATATGCTTCTTGAAATATGGAAATTGAAATGGTACGGTATATAAATGTTTTTACATACATCACTGAGGTTGGCAGCAGCGACCCTCGCCAAGAGGAGCTCAGGGCGGTCCACAACGTGGGTGAATTTTGAAAAGTTTTCTGTGGCATCCTTCGTGTAGAACCTCTGCAAGTCAAATGACAGCATCAAAGTGAGACAGCGAACTGACACACAAAAAAATAAAAATATATATATATAAAGTATGTAAGGAAGAGAGACACAGAGAGTTTACAGAGTTTACAGTGCGTGTTGAGCGGCTTTATAGGAGTCCAACATCAAAAAACAAAGAACTGAAAATTATTATAATATGTCCTCTTGAAGGATAAATCAAAGGGGGAAAAATGAATAAAATCGAGTCGACGTACCTGGTTGATGATCTGTTGGGCCTTTCTGACCTTGACATGGTCAACAGATTCAGCTGCCATCCAGCCGCATCCACGGAGCCATTCCAGATCTGCCTTGTACACATTCTGAAGGCAGAAACCAAGATACATTTTGGGGGAAGTTAAGACATACACTTTTTGTCATTTTATCGTAGGAATATAATTAATTAGTCCTCTGGTTGAGGTGGATTGGCAGCACTCACGTCACTTTGAAGATCGTAGCATTTCCTGGCCTGTCTGACGTCATTGGAGTCAGGCAAACAGGTCCACTGGTGCAAGCGACCGGTTCTGTAAAGGTCGTCATTGACTTGTCTCTGGCATTTCTTGGCCAGTTCAAACTGCAGCATGTCCACTGGAAGGTTGAACTTGGTCTTGGAATGGTGGAAGTCCTTCTTGTACAGGGCGTCACTGGCAATTCTGGCTGAGTTTATAGCCAGCATGAGCAGAGGGTCGTCTTCCACACAGCGAGCACCGATGTGGTGGCCGACCTGCTTACGGTATGACTCGAGGTACTTATGCTAAGGAGAGAGACAGAAATCATTATCTCCATTTTGTCGTGTCTTTTTGTTAACATAAGAACAACTTTATTACACGCTCTTATTATTATATTATTATTATGAAACTTTTTCCCACTACTCACATCACTCTGAACTTTAGAGTTATGGATGCACTGCTTGATTGGGACAGCATCTCCAGGCATGAAGTAGCCCGTGGCCTTGACCTTATCCCATTCTTTGGTGTAGAGTTTCTGCAAGAGATGGAACAGTTATGATGCGTTTATGATGATGTTGCTCATCAAGCAGATAATAAATACCATTGGTACAGGACAAAGAATTGTTATGTTGAAATATCAGGGTACCACCGCGGATATCCAAGTTATATTTAAGACCTTTTAATACCTTTTCAATGCCACTTGAAATTGAATGCCATCGTCAAGGCAATACTGGCAAACGTAGGAAGGAAATAATGGACGCATTTTGAGGTACTTTTAATAAAGAACATTTAGTATAAACTTCCATTAATATACTCAGATTGATATACTTAAACAATAATAATGGGAAGTATGTGTATACACTTACAAAATCAAAAAGACCCCACAGTTATTGTAGCTGCCAGCAGACAGTTGCATTTAGTTCATTAGAATTATTTATGTTTCATAAAAGAATCGTTTTAATTTAATAAGAATAAAACCACATTTAAATATGTAATAATAATAATATATTTCTCTGCATTTCTTTTACTTTGAAGTATGTGTACAAGCTGGCCTGTTTACGGCTTATATAGCGGAACTATGGTTCTGAGGTTCGGTTGGGTCAGAGCATTAATTGATGATGCACCAGCATTGGAGCATGCAGCGTATAGGTCCATGGTCGAGCGATGCCGGGCCAACTGCCGCTCATCAAGTTAATTGGTACGTTATTTCATTCGTAAGTTTCACTGAGAGAAGACGCACAGGAGAGAAGTTGCCTTTGTTACCCGTTTTACTCCCCTTGAGTTAACGTGGCTAATGAGGTATGCAAAGTTATTTTATGTTTGTAATAATCAATGTGAAAGCATAACTGTGTAACAGTCAATTGCACGTTATGTAGTATATTTATTCAAATGCTATTCTCTGTGAGAATATTCCTTTTTATGTAACTAATACTCGTGTATGATTTCTATATTTTGATTTAGTTCTCACGGCATGTTGGATGACATCTTTGATGACATGATTCTGCTACTAAATATCTGTAAAGAAGAATGCCTTGTGTCCATGATTGTTAATTGGAAGGAGCTACAGTTACCCTGAATATGTAGCACATACTGTACATCCCATGAGTCATCTTACCGGATGAACATTCTTGGCCACCTCTCTGGCTGTGACGAGACCTGGAGTATCCAACAGTGTGAACTTGGTCTTCTCCTTGTGCCATGCCTCACGGTATGTGGCCTGAGAAAAAAGAAAAAAATAATTGAATCTGCCATTGCTTTTACTCTGTCAAGAGAAGACTAAAACATATTAAAACAGCCTCCGGATGACAAAGAATCCTCCTTACCTCGTTGAGGACCTTAGCAGCATTCCTGGCACAGACGATGTCGACTCTGTCAGCTGGAATTGTGTATTCCTGACTATCTAACTTGACACGGTAGCCTCTCTGTAAAAATAGCAAAAAAGATATGTAATGATTTAGCAAATTTAGACAAGATACATGTGCATGTTTTCTGTCATAAATACAGTAAAACAAATGTTTTTATATTGCAACAAAATTACATATTTTACATATCGATTATACAAGTACAGTGACAATAAAGTTGAATTTTGATCCTACTTACTTCAGCCAGGATCTTCTGTGCGTGTTTCACCTTCAAAACCTCCACAGACTCATGTGGCACCCATCCACATCCTCGTAGCCACTCCATATCGGCTTTGTACACAGCCTGAGGACGAAAAACAGATATAATATGTTTCAGTGAGATTAAAAATGTATACAGACAATAATCACAATGTGAGAGTGTATTGGGGTTAAATAGGAGTAAAAAAGTATAGATATCATTTAAAGATCCTTTAAAAATGTTGATCTTTGTTACAATAATGAACCATGATCTCAGAAGAACTCACATCACTCTGAAGATCGTAGGCTTTCCTGGCCTGTCTGACATCATTGGAGTCGGGCAGGCAGGTCCAGTTGTGAAGATGAGTTCTGTAGTTGAAATCGTTGACTTGGATCTGGCATTTCTTGGCCAGTTCAAGATTCAACATGTCCACTGGCAGGTGGAACTTGGTCTTGGACTTATTGAAGTCCTTCTTGTACAGGGCGTCACTGGAAATCTTGGCTCCGTTCATAGCCAGCATGATCAGTGGGTCCTCTTCCACACAGCGGGCACCGATGTGGTGACCGACCTGCTTACGGTAATTTGCATGGTACTTGTACTGAAAGAAAAATTGACAAAAGGTTGATGAAATGTCAGAAAAAGTACATAAAATTAAAATAATCTGGTGCATTTAAAACCACATTCCATAATTTGTTTTTACATCGCTGACGATATCTCTAGAAGCCCGAGCCTTCAGCACAGAGATGGCATCCTCCTTGATGTGGTAGCCCTTTGCCTTCTGGTCATCCCATGTCTTTGTGTACAGTTTCTGCGCGGAACGAGAAGTATGATCAAAAATACAGTAAGAGATTGTGACGGCACATCAAAATCACAATAATCAAGTACTACATTACTACTTGTAAAAAAACAAACTTACATTGCTGATGTTGATAGCATTGGCCTTGGACAGTTCGAAGCTGGGGGCGTTATGTGGGATGCTATAGCTGAGCTTGTCTTGATCCCAAGCTGCCCTATATCTCCTCTGTCATAAAGAAAGAAAAAAGATCATTAACTTTTTTATTTGAAGACTCTAATTTTTAAGAATTTTTCTTAAAAATATTTTGTTCAAAGAATTCATGTTAAGTTTAGAATTGCATGCAGAAACTTTAATTATTGTGGGAGATGCTGTTACTCACATCACTGATGTTGTCAGCATTTTGCTTGGACAAGACAATAGACGGGAGGTCGACAACACTGGTAAACTTCTGGCTACTTGCGGGCTGGCGGTAGAGCCTCTCGTTGAGAATATCCTGTGCCTTTTTGGCTTTGATGACGTCCACGGATTCATGAGGAGACCAGCCGCACCCTCTCAGCCACTCCAGATCAGCTTTGTATACGGCCTAAAACACAATTGTCATTTTTAACATCACCAAATACCACTATGTTAGGTTTTATATATATTTGTCTAACTACAGTCAGATGTTTAAATACAATGGATAAACTGATTTCCATTACATTTGTGGGATGCTATAGGTTCAAAATGTGGGTTGGGGGTGATCTGAACACCAATTCAAAAAAAGAACATATACAGTAGATTCCAACAACCCAGACACTGTGTTTGCATGGTCAACAGCAATTATCCATTAACAGTTAATAAAATCCTCTCTCTAATTTTGAGATGTACTTACATCACTCCTTAAGTCATAGACCTTTCTAGCCTGAACCACATCAGTGGAATCGGGCAGGCAGGTCCAGTTGTGCAGGAGAGTTCTGTAGTTGAAGTCATTCACTTGCTTCTGACATTTCTTGGCGAGTTCAATGGACAACATGTCTCCTGACAAGTGGTACTTGGTCTTGGTGTCATGATAGTCCTTCTTATAGAGGATGTCACTGTTGATCCTTGATTGATTGGCGGCCAGCATAGCCAGTGGGTCGTCCTTGACACTGAGGGCACCAATATGATGGCCACACTGCTTGCGGAAACCGGCCTTGTATTTGTACTGAAAAATTGGAATTTAAAATAGTGTGATTGGTTTATACATATAAATCATTGCAGTGAAATCAGAAAGAAAGAAAAAATGGTGCAGATAAATTCCGGTTGTATCGAGAGGGACACAGACTTACATCACTGACGATGTTTCGGGAGGCCTTGGCTGCCAAAACAGAAATAGCATCTTTGGGAAGGACGTAGCCCTTGTTGATGGTGTCCACATAGCCTTCACGGTAGTGTTTCTGGGGAAACAAGAATAATTCAGTTAGAGTGTCAGATACTTACACTGAGTGATATACACCATAGTACAAAACACATTGCCTATGGAGAACACAATTTCCTTTACACTAAATGTAATAAATTAAAGGTCAACAACTACACAGCATGTCATTTATTCTTTAAACCATTGCACAATTAACTGATTATGATATTAAAGCAAGTTGACAATTGCTGTTATGATAATAATCTGCCATGAAGACTAGGCACTGGATTACCAGACTGGTGTTGAGTTTATTCTGCTTGGCCAGGATGATCTCCGGGGTGTCAAGAGTGATGTGAAGGTCCGTCTTATCCTTCTCCCAGGCAGCAGTGTAAGCTTTCTGTAAACAGCAGATTCACAGGATCACTATTTCAGACTCAAAGAACATTATAAAAAAGCAAACACTGCTTTGTCTAGACAAATGATCCTCTTTTTTTGTCAAACTAACTAAACTAATGAAACATTTGGGCCAAATATTTGTAATATTACGTTCAGAATGCCTCCCCCCAAAAAATAAAATAAAAACAATAATAATAATAATAAAAACACACAATAGAATAAAGTGAAATGACATTAAATGAGATGTGCTATCTGTACCTTGTCCATTGTCGCGGCATTGGCCGTTGCAAGGGCATATGGCATGTCACATGTTTGGGCAGTGAATTTGAAGTTGCTGGGATGCTGACGGTAGCCTCTCTCCTTCAGGATGTCTCCTGCTTTCTTGGCTTTCTCCACATCCACCGAACCGATTGGCACCCAACCTAATCCCTTTAGCCACGTCAGGTCAGCCTTGTACACGGCCTGAAAGTCACAGGGGAAGGAAAAATGGAGTCACGTTGAAAAATTCAATAGAAAACTCTCAGTGCTCGGGCGACACAGTATGATGAATTCCAATTACTCACATCACTCTGCAGGTCATAAGCCTTTCTGGCCTGGACCACATCATTGGAGTCGGGCAGGCAGGTCCAGTTGTGCAGATGAGTTCTGTAGTTGAAATCGTTGACTTGGATCTGGCATTTCTTGGCCAGTTCAAGATTCAACATGTCCACTGGCAGGTTGAACTTGGTCTTGGAGTGGTGGAAGTCCTTCTTGTACAGGGCGTCACTGGCGATCTTGGCTCCGTTCATAGCCAGCATGATCAGAGGGTCGTCTTCCACACAGCGGGCACCGATGTGGTGACCGACCTGCTTACGGTACCCTGTCTTGTATTTGTACTGCGTAGTAAGAAAGAGTGAAGTGAACATTAACAGAATACTGTGTAAATAGGCACAAGTCAGTTTCAGGGAAAAAAGTATTAATTTATAGGTTGTATACGTACATCACTGATGATTTCTCTTCCTTTTTTGGCAGCAACAATAGCGACAGCATCGGACTTAAGGTCGTAGCCCTTTCTGAACATCTTGTCAACTTCCTCCCTGTAATTTTTCTGAGGAGGGATTGAAAATAGTTGAATTATGAAATGAACATCATAAAGCCTATAACACTGATATTAATTGACATGGACGTAGATTACTTGTTTGAGTGCAAACAGAAAAAACTTACAATGCTGATGTTGTAAGCATTGGCTTTAGCAAGCACAAGTTCAGGTAGGTCAGGGGTTACATGAGTCTTAACCTTGTCGGCCTCCCAAGCAGCATGATACGTTTTCTGTGGGGAGAAAGAAAACGAAAAAAAAAAGAAAGAAATTGTAATAATCTGGAATAGATTGTACAAATTTGCAAAAATTGTAAAAAAAAGTGATATAAAAGTCTTGACCTGGTTCATTATGTCAGCGTTTGCTTTGGCTAAGACCATGGACATGGAAGACATGTCAGTTGTATATTTAAATTTGTCTACGGGTTGCCTGTAGAGATGTTCGTCGAGAATCTTTGAAGCGTGCTTGGCCTTCAACACATCAACTGAACCAATCGGGATCCAGCTTACGCCTATGACCTCATCCATGTCAGCTTTGTATACATGCTGTAGGGAAAATAATTGATATGTGACATTACAACACATAAGCACAGCTGACATCACCTGATATGTTGATTATAATATGTTTAATGATTAGACAGAAGGACTCACATCGCTTCGCAGATCGTAGGCTTTCCTGGCCTGTCTGACATCATTGGAGTCGGGCAGGCAGGTCCAGTTGTGCAGACGAGTTCTGTAGTTGAAATCGTTGACTTGGATCTGGCATTTCTTTGCCAGTTCAAGATTGAGCATGTCAGCTGGCAGGTTGAACTTGGTCTTGGAATGGTGGAAGTCCTTCTTGTACAGGGCGTCACTGGCGATCTTGGCTCCGTTCATAGCCAGCATGATCAGTGGGTCCTCTTCCACACAGCGGGCACCGATGTGGTGACCGACCTGCTTACGGTACCCTGTCTTGTACTTGTACTAATGATATCAGAATAAAATGTTTTTCGTTAAAGCTAGATCATGTCTCACAACACCAGTGTATCAATCATATAAACCGTTATATAGCACAGCAATATCACTTACATCACTGATGATGTCCCTGGAATGCTTAGCAGCCTTTACAGAGATTGCATCCCCAGGGAGGTAGTATCCTTGGTTGATGGTGTCTTCAAACCCTTGTCTGTATAGTTTCTGCAAAGAAAAACATGTATAAATAGTTCTGAAATGCTTCTAATAGCCTGAGGCTTCCCAGAAAAGGTTGGCACATTTTGCAGGAGGACTCCCACTGGTGGACTTTAAGAATCCAATTTGGGAGCAAATTTAAATCCGTAATCCAAGATTAAATTATGTTAAATGAAATGAAGTTGTTAATTAGAAGACAACAGCGCACAACAGGTTTCCAAGTTCTGTGACAATTAAACAGTAAATAAACTCCAACACAAGAACCATCTTGTTAACATAAAAGAAGCCAAGAACACATACCAGATGTGGCAGGGGCCATCTCTTTGAGAAGAATACTAACCTTGCTCATGTTGATAGAATTCTGCTGAGAGAGGATGATCTCAGGAGTGTCAGGATTAATGTGAATCTTGGTCTTGTCCTTCTCCCATGCCTCCACGTAGAGACGCTGGAACACACCAAAAATGGTCAAAGTATTAAATGATGGTATTGACTTAAAGGATCTCCAGAGATAGAAATCGGTATTGCAAATCCAGATAATCACTATGTACTGTCTAGCCCTGTCACACAAAAATACATTTGAATTTTACCAAAACAATTATGAACTCTACCTTATTCATGGTCAAAGCGTTATTCTTTGCCAGTTCAAGGTTCATTGCATCAATGGTGCTGGTGAAGGGGAATTTGCTTGGGGGCTGGCGGTACTTCGCTTCACTCAAAACATCACCAGCCTTCTTGGCTGTCTCCACATTAATTGAACCAATGGGCACCCAGCCCATGCCCTGGAGCCACTTCAGGTCAGCTTTGTACACAGCCTGAAAGTCACAGGAGAAGGAAATGTGGAGTCACTTTGAATTGTCCCTTTAAAAAGATAGGAAATACTTGGTGTGTTCCACAAACACATTATGAGAAATGCCTCATACTTACATCACTCTGCAGGTCATAAGCCTTTCTGGCCTGTCTGACATCAGTGGAATCGGGCAGGCAGGTCCAGTTGTGCAGACGAGTGATGTAGTTGGCGTGGTTGGCCATAATCTGGTTCTTCTTGGCCAGTTCAAAGGCAATCATGTCCACTGGCAGGTTGAACTTGGTCTTGGACTTGTTGAAGTCCTTCTTGTAGAGAACATCACTGGCAATCCTAGCTGAGTTCAGAGCCAGCATGAGCAGAGGGTCGTCTTCCACACAACGAGCACCAATGTGGTGACCGACCTGCTTACGGTAACCTGTATGGTACGCGTGCTGCAAGAAAAATAAGTTTCTTGTTTACATGAACAGTAATACTTGTATGGTAACTGTTTATCATTGAATAAATCCAACAGCTTACATCACTGGCAATTTGCCCGGATTTCTTTGCTGCTATGATGGAAATAGCGTCATTGCGAATATCGTAGCCCTTCTTCTTGGAGTCTTCATATGCCTGTGTATACTTTTTCTGTAAACAAGAACAATCATTCCAGAGATGTTAAGTATATGTACCATTGAAAGTAATACATGAATAAAAGTTGTATTACCAGATTCACTATTTATTTTGTCACGTACCAAACTGTAGTTGACATTGTTTGCTTTGGCGAGAAGAACATCCATGGAGTCAGGCATGATGTGGATCTTGGTCTTGTCCACGTTCCAGGCGTCAGTGTATGCTTTCTACAGTCACAGAAACCGAGTGTCCTTACATTATTAAGTATGGATTTTTGTGACATAATAATTTCCTTATCATATACCTATACATGTAGTCAATACAGTTGTTTGATATTATACCAGCTCATCCTTTGAATATGATTTCATACCTTGTTCATAACCTGATTATTGGCATTAGCCAGCACCATGGGCATGTCTTCAGTAGTGACTTTGAATTTGAAGTTGCTTGGGTGTTGACGATACTTGTGTTCATTCAGGACCTCACCAGCTTTCTTTGCCCTCTCAACATCTATTGAACCTATCGGCACCCATCCAATACCCTGCAGCATCTTCAGATCCTCCTTGTAAACCGCCTGGACAAAACAGAAAGAGTTTATTATTGTGAAAGATGTTCAGAATAGTTAGGTTAAGTTGACTTATTTTTCAATTAACACAAAGCTACATTGAAATTTAGCCTTTCAAGACACCACACTCCAGAGGGTGTCCTCACACATGGTCAGCCATAGTACAGTACTCCTGGAGTGGTGCTGGGGTTAGGTGCCTTGCTCAAAGAGACAATCGTTGATAGGGTGGTCATACCAGTCACCACAAGTTCTACAACTAATACCCTCCTGTACGGTTCCGGGGACCATACCAGCAACCTAACGGACACTGGTCGGCCCCTCTTTCCTCTAGGCCACCCTACCACCCTGTCTAGGCAATCCTACCACATATAAATTCATAAACATCAATGATGTTCACAGTAGAAATATAAGGATTCATACTCACATCACTCTGTAGGTCATATGCATGTCTGGCCTGTCTGACATCACTGGAGTCTGGCAGGCAGGTCCAGTTGTGCAGACGAGTGATGTAGTTGGCGTGGTTGGCCATAATCTGGTTCTTCTTGGCCAGTTCAAAGGCAATCATGTCCACTGGCAGGTGGAACTTGGTCTTGGACTTGTTGAAGTCCTTCTTGTAGAGAAAATCACTGGCAATCCTAGCTGAGTTCAGAGCCAGCACGAGCAGAGGGTCGTCTTCCACACAGCGAGCACCAATGTGGTGACCGACCTGCTTGCGGTATCCTGTTTGATACTTGTGCTGCAAGGAAAAATAAAGAACTAAGTTCCTGGTTCCTTGGTTACATGAACAATAATAATAGTATGGGACGGTTTATCATCAATTTAATCTGACAGCTTACATCACTGGCAATGTCCCTGGATTTCTTTGCTGCAATGATGGAAATTGCATCATTACGCAGATCATAGCCCTTCTTCTTGTCGTCTTCATATGCCTGTGTGTACTTTTTCTGAAAACAAAAACAACAAACATAATTATATGCATTTGAAAATGTCAGTAGGACTTAATTATAATTATAAATATATGTATTGTTAACAGGAAAATATTGTTATTAATATAGCATGGCTTTGAACTCTCCAGGAACCACCACCTTATCATGGTGGATAGGTGTGTGTATCCCTTTGATCCTGAGGGCTGTATTGTCTTAAGCTAGTGCTCCTGGTAGGGTCTCCCAAGGCAAAGTGGTCTCAGACGAGGGTCCCCACAAAGAATAGTACCAAAAGTCCCCATGATAAACCATGAAAGAGGATTAGAAGAGACCCTGCCCGACAGCAGCCCGCCCCCCTCTGGAGGGTTGGCCTGTCTTCACACCTGGGGTCTCAAGGTCTTGGGTGCCTCAAGGGGCGGTAACCCTTGAAGATACTGTGGGAGGTGCTGCAGGAGTATGAGGAGAGGGGGTCACTTCTCGGGCCATCCAATACCAGACCTGGGAATGCCTCAGGATCCCCCAGCTAGAGCTGGCTAATGTGGCTCATAAAAGAGAAGTTTGGGGTCCCTTGCTTGATCATTTGCCTCTGCCACCCAACCCAGGATAAACGTATGACAATGGATGGGTGAATCTTTGAGCCCTAATCCATACTGTATATGAGCATTGCTTTACCCTTAAATGTTTAAATCTCCACTTACCAAACTGTAGTTGACATTGTTTGCTTTGGCGAGAACAACATCCATGGCATCAGGCATGATGTGGATCTTGGTCTTGTCCACGTTCCAGACGTCAGTGTATGCTTTCTACAGTCACAGAAACCGAGTGTCCTTACATTATTAACTCAACAAGTATGCATTTTTTGTGACAAAATAATTTCCTTGTCACATCTCAATGTCGTCAATACAGTTGTTTGATATTATATAAACACATTCTTTGAATATGATTTCATACCTTGTTCATAACCTGATTATTGGCCATGGCAAGCACCATGGGCATGTCTTCAGTAGTGATTTTGAATTTGAAGTTGCTTGGGTGTTGACGATACTTGTGTTCATTCAGGACCTCACCAGCTTTCTTTGCCCTCTCAACATCTATTGAACCTATCGGCACCCATCCAATACCCTGCAGCATCTTCAGATCCTCCTTGTAAACCGCCTGGACAAAACAGAAAGGGTTTGTTTTGGTGAAAGATGCTCTGAAGCTATAAAAATATGCATTACTAAATGTGAACATTTCCCATAATATACATTTTAAGATTCATACTCACATCACTCTGTAGGTCATATGCATGTCTGGCCTGTCTGACATCAGTGGAGTCTGGCAGGCAGGTCCAGTTGTGCAGACGAGTGATGTAGTTGGCGTGGTTGGCCATAATCTGGTTCTTCTTGGCCAGTTCAAAGGCAATCATGTCCACTGGCAGGTTGAACTTGGTCTTGGACTTGTTGAAGTCCTTCTTGTAGAGAACATCACTGGCAATCCTAGCTGAGTTCAGAGCCAGCACGAGCAGAGGGTCGTCTTCCACACAGCGAGCACCGATGTGGTGGCCGACCTGCTTACGGTAACCTGTATGGTACGCGTGCTGCAAGAAAAATAAGTTTCTTGTTTACATGAACAGTAATACTTGTATGGTAACTGTTTATCATTGAATAAATCCAACAGCTTACATCACTGGCAATTTGCCCGGATTTCTTTGCTGCTATGATGGAAATAGCGTCATTGCGAATATCGTAGCCCTTCTTCTTGGAGTCTTCATATGCCTGTGTATACTTTTTCTGTAAACAAGAACAATCATCCGAGAGATTATGAGTATATATATTTACCATTGAAAGTTATACAGGAATAAAAGTTGTTATATTGCCATCACTTTTTTTTTGTCACGTACCAAACTGTAGTTGACATTGTTTGCTTTGGCGAGAACAACATCCATGGCATCAGGCATGATGTGGATCTTGGTCTTGTCCACGTTCCAGACGTCAGTGTATGCTTTCTACAGTCACAGAAACCGAGTGTCCTTACATTATTAACTCAACAAGTATGCATTTTTTGTGACAAAATAATTTCCTTGTCACATCTCAATGTCGTCGATACAGTTGTTTGATATTATACAAACACATTCTTTGAATATGGTTTCATACCTTGTTCATAACCTGATTATTGGCCATGGCAAGCACCATGGGCATGTCTTCAGTAGTGATTTTGAATTTGAAGTTGCTTGGGTGTTGACGATACTTGTGTTCATTCAGGACCTCACCAGCTTTCTTTGCCCTCTCAACATCTATTGAACCTATTGGCACCCATCCAATACCCTGCAGCATCTTCAGATCCTCCTTGTAAACCGCCTGGACAAAACAGAAAGGGTTTGTTTTGGTGAAAGATGTCCAGGAGCTATAAAAATATACATTACTAAATATGAACATTTCTCATAATATACATCTTAGGATTCATACTCACATCACTCTGTAGGTTATATGCATGTCTGGCCTGTCTGACATCAGTGGAATCGGGCAGGCAGGTCCAGTTGTGCAGACGAGTGACATAGTTGGCGTGGTTGGCCATAATCTGGTTCTTCTTGGCCAGTTCAAAGGCAATCATGTCCACTGGCAGGTTGAACTTGGTCTTGGACTTGTTGAAGTCCTTCTTGTAGAGAGCATCACTGGCAATCCTAGCTGAGTTCAGAGCCAGCATGAGCAGAGGGTCGTCTTCCACACAGCGAGCACCGATGTGGTGACCGACCTGCTTTCGGTATCCTGTTTTATACTTGTACTAAAAAAGCAAGACGGAGTGTTTTTATAACCAAACTCCCGTGGATATTGCTTGATATATACAGAAGGTAGTGAATAATAGAAATAACCAAACAGATACTTACATCACTAGCAATAGCAGTGGTAGCTTTGGCAGCCAAGATTGCAATGGCATCACCAAGAACATGATGGCCCTTCTTCTTGGATAGCTCATTGTCCAATCTGTACAATTTCTGAACAGAGAGAGATGTTTATAAAGCAAAGCATGTTTACTTTCCAATGAATATACTATTGTCCCTCATTTCCTGTTAGTCAAAATCTATACATGTTGTGGTTACTATGGGACAGAATGAGGAACTGACGGTATCACACTTTACCTCACTGTAGTTCTTCTTGTTAGCTTTGGCGAGAACGATGTCCATTGCATCAGGAGTGACGTGGACTGAAGTCTTGTCGTTTTCCCAGGCTTTGCTGTAGGATTGCTAAAAAGAACATGTTTTTGTTTGCTTAATATCTTGCATATAAATGTCGAAGAAGAGATATTTGTGTTATTTCAATAGAAGGTCCTATCTACCTTATCCATAATCTTGTTGTTGGCAGTGGCCAGTTCAATATCCATGGAGTGCATGTCCTTAGTGAATTTAAAGTTGCTAGGAGGTTGGCGGTATAGGTGCTCACTGAGGATGCGGCTACCTATTTTTGCTTTCTCAACATCCAACGATCCAATAGGAACCCATCCTACTCCTTTCACGAAGCTGTCATACTCACTCCTGTACTGGTTCTGAGAAAGAATACAAACAGAAAGAGTATTCCTTCACAATGCAGCACAGCTACATAGAGAAACGGTAACATGAAATTAAGACCTTTTATTCTTTTAATTGTATTTAAAATCTTGTAAAAATAAACTTTTAACAGTGTTAAGATAATAAAGTGAGACTCTACATACATTACTGGCGATGAACTGCATGTTACGAGCCAGCACTAGATTCATTGCATCAGGGAGGACAGTGTAACTGTGCTGGATCTGTTTGTATCCAGCGTTAGTCTGAACTTTAGAGGCCTGCTTGGCCTGGACCACACTCATCATGTCTACTGGGGTGTGGTACTTCAGCTTGGACTTCTGGTAGTCCTTCTTGTAGTTCTTCTCACTCTGGTGCTTAGCAACCTCCATGTAGTGAACCAGCAGAGGATCGTCCTGGAGGTTGCGGCATCCAACATGGTGGCCTCTGGCCTTCTCATAAGCCAGCTTGTACTTGTACTGTAACAGAAAAACAAACACTTTACCATGTGTGGTGGGTTGCAGTAGATACATCGCTGATTTGGTACGGAAATGTTATCTCCAACTCACATCACTGGCAATAGTTGTATTAGACTTGGCAGCCAAAATTGAGATGGCATCTCCTTTGAGGTTGTAGCCCTTGTTGAACATCTGCACCACATCGGCTTTGTAAAGTTTCTGTAACAGAAATAAAAGTAAGATAACAGTGAAACAGTGTTAACATTCACAAACTGAAAACCTTTAACATTTGCAGTATTAGTTATCACATGCAGTTGGATATATCAGTTTGATGGATTCGCTTACATTGCTCATGTTGAGGGCATTAGCCTTGGCCAGGACAATCTCGGGAGCATCTGGCATTATGTGAACTGTGGTTTTGTCCTTCTCCCAAGCTGCATGGTATGCTTGCTGTATATTAAGACAACAGAAAAACAATTTAATTATAATGATTATGATCATTACGACAAAAAATATGTGGTCTTTCACTTTAAAGTGTAGTAAAACAGGCGGCACCTTGTCCATGATCTTGTTGTTGGCAGTGGCCAAAGCCAAGTCCATGGAATCCATCAGCTTGCTGAACTTGAAAGTGGATGGATCAGTGCGGTACCTATTGTCACTCTGTATCAGACCACCAAGTTTAGCAGTCTCAACTCCAATTGAGCCAATGGGGACCCATCCAGTACCTCTGACAAAGTTGTTCCAATCAGACTTGTACTCACACTAAAAAGAAATTGGAAGCGTCATGAATCAAGGGATTGTACTAGAATCGTTATTTTTCACCTGCCATTAAAAATGGATATCTCTTCATGGGAATAGCACAGCAACTTACATCACTAGACAGGACGTTCATGTTGCGAGCCAGCACTAGATTCTGGGCATCAGGGAGGAGATTGTAACTGTGATGGATCCTCTTGTATCCAATATTAGTCTGCACTTTAGATTGCTGCTTGGCCTGGACCACACTCATCATGTCTACTGGGGAGTGATACTTCAGCTTGGACTTTTCGTAGTCCTTCTTGTAGTTCTTCGTACTCTGGTGCTTAGCAACCTCCATGTAGTGAACCAGCAGAGGATCGTCCTTGATGCTTTTGAATCCAACATGGTGGCCTCTGGCCTTCTCATAATCCAGCTTGTACTTGTACTGTAAAAGTGGATACAAACTTGTTTACCATGAATGGTGGTTTGCAGTTAATAATGTTTTGGATTACGTACAGGAATTCAGCTCTTAACTTACGTTACTGGCAATTTTTGTACCAGACTTGGCAGCCAAAATTGGGATGGCATCTGCTGTGAGGTTGTAGCCCTTGTTGGCCATCTCCACAACACCGGCTTTGTAAAGTTTCTGTGGAAATACATGAATTCATATAAATAAAACACAATGAACCCAAATAAAAGTAGGTGAGATAATAATATAAATAGTGTTGTATAATTCAATTCCTTACATTGCTCATGTTGAGGGCATTAGCCTTGGCAAGGACAATCTCAGGAGCATCGGGCATGACGTGGACTGTTAGCTTGTCCTTCTCCCAAGCTGCATGGTATGCTTGCTGTAAATAAATATACCAGTAAAACAAATAAACAAGGATGCTTTTTAAGAATATTTATATTTTTCAACCCTGTGCTAAACATTTGAGCATACTTCACCTTGTTCATGATCTGGTTGTTGGCCGTAGCCAAACTAATGTCCATGGAATCCATCAGCTTGCTAAACTTGAAAGTGGATGGATGAGTGCGGTACCTATTGTCACTTTGAATCAGACCACCAAGTTTAGCAGTCTCAACTCCAATTGAGCCAATGGGGACCCATCCAGTACCTCTGACACAGTTGTTCCAATCAGACTTGTACTCACACTAAAGAGACAACAAGACAATTAGGTTATGATAAATTAATAATTAATAAATATTCCTAACTTTTCAGATCCTACTTTCATGCAACTAATGCATGAATTACATAGTTAGAAGGATTTTGTGGATTTGGGTTTGGAGGGGCTTTAGAATATGGTTTTGATGCTAAAAGACACAATTCACTGATAAAACTGTCATTTCCACTCACATTACTAGACAGGACGTTCATGTTGCGAGCCAGCACTAGATTCATTGCATCAGGGAGGACATTGTAAGTGTGCTGGATCCTCTTGTATCCAATATTAGTCTGCACTTTAGATTGCTGCTTGGCCTGGACCACACTCATCATGTCTACTGGGGTGTGGTACTTCAGCTTGGACTTGTGGTAGTCCTTCTTGTAGTTCTTCTCACTCTGGTGCTTAGCAACCTCCATGTAGTGAACCAGCAGAGGATCGTCCTGGAGGTTGCGGCATCCAACATGGTGGCCTCTGGCCTTCTCATAAGCTTTCTTGTACTGGATCTAAAAGATAATGGATCAGTTAGTTAGTTACCTGTAGATGATTAAGACTGTTTCAGTTGGGTGGAAAAAGCGCAGAATACATTCTGTGTCAATTAGAATTTACTATTTACTTACATCACTTGCAATATGTCTGCCATGCTTGGCATGGAGGACAGAAATGGCATCGGGCTTCAAGTCATATCCCTTGGCGATATCTGCCAACCACTTTTGCTTGTAGTGACTCTGCGGATAAAGTGTTTTGACAATGTTTAATACACACATGATGCTGATATACACATGGCATACCTTGACTTGCATATTTTTCTAATAAAACACTTTGATTTAAGTAGACATATTGTGCCCTCACCTCGCTACAGGTCTGAGCGTTATATTTAGCCTGAAGGAACTCAGGGCTGTCAGCAGGCAGATTATAGGTGTGCTTGAACTTCTCGCCAGAAGCTTTGTACGCAGCCTACAGGGAAGGAACAGTAAAAACATGTGAATTAGTGTAAGGTTCTTGCAGTAGAAGGGTTTGTCCCGACATGCAATATTTCAACATATTCGAGGAGATGCAAAGGCAATTGCAAATTCTAGAAAGATGAGACCGTCTTACGTTGTCCAGTATCTTTGTGTTTGCCTGGGCCAGAACCATGTTCATGGAATCAGTCTTGCTTGTGAATTTGAAAGTGCTAGGTTGCTGGCGGTAGAAATGTTCTTCAAGTGCAGCTCCAGCACTCTTGGCCCGCTCAACATCAATAGAACCAATAGGGACCCATCCTAGGCCTCTACTGAAGTTATTGTAATCAGACTTGTAGACATTCTGTGGGTGTATACATAGAAAACACATTGTATCACAAATCTTGCCAAATAGTTTATCATATTCCTTTTTCTACTGGGTATATAATCTATTTACTTCTATATGGATGACAATCTGATATGGATGACAACCAGATTGTTACTCTAAACAACAAAGTGATCGAGAGAGTCGCAACTTACAAATACCTGGGCTTTTTTCTAGAAGAAAATCTCTCTTTCAAACATCATATTGAGTGTCTTACTAAAAAGCTAAGAATGAAACTGGGTTTCTTGTACAGAAATAAATGTTGTTTTTCTTTTTGTGCCAGGAAGAAAATTGTCCAAGCCATTTTTTTATCTGTTATTGATTACGGTGATATTTTATATATGCACGCAAACTCATCATCTCTGAAATTGCTAGATTCTGTGTACCATGCAGCATTACGGTTTGTCTCAAACTCTGGATTCCGAACGCACCATTGTAAATTGTATGAGAAAGTTGGTCTGTCTTCCTTATACACCCGTAGGATGGAACACTGGTATATGTTCCTTTATAAGGCAATTTTGTACGATCTGCCTCCTTATTTGTGTTCTCTAATGGTTCCTAAAAACAGTGCTCGTATCACTCGGTCTAGCAGTTTGATTATGTATAACGTTCCTCGGACTCGCACTGCGTTTGGTGAAAGTGCCTTTAAATCTTTTGCCCCCTCATCATGGTGTAAGCTACAGGAACACCTTAAACCTGAATCCCTTATCACCATGAACAATTACAAAAGCAGGATTAAGGACTATTTAACCGCAAACTGTACATGCCCGGTTACTGAACACTGACTTACTGCCAATGAGATTGATGCTTTGTGACTTTTTATTTTATTTTTATTTACTTTTTATTGTGTTTTGTGTCTTGTTTTAAGTGTGAAATTTTGTTTTTTAATGTGAAACTTTTATGTTTTTATGCTGCCTTCTTGGCCAGGACTCTCTTGAAAAAGAGATTTTGAATCTCAATGAGTATATTCCTGGAAAAATAAAGGTTAATAAAATAAAAATATGGATGGACCAATTATACTAGCAGTACACCATAGGCAGTAACAAATGGATCATACATCACTCTGGATCTCCATCATGCCGCGACACAGATGCAGGTGCAAGTTGTCAGGCAGAAGCTGGTAGCTGTGGGGGATCTTCTTGTATCCAATATTAGTCTGCACTTTAGATTGCTGCTTGGCCTGGACCACACTCATCATGTCTACTGGGGCGTGGTACTTCAGCTTGGACTTGTGGTAGTCCTTCTTGTAGTTCTTCTCACTCTGCATCTTAGCCACTTCCATGTAGTGAACCAGCAGAGGATCGTCCTTGATGCTTTTGAATCCAACATGGTGGCCCCTTGCCTTCTCATAAGCCAGCTTGTACTTGTACTGTTTAAATCAAAGAATACTGTATGAATAACATTATTGATTAGATAACATCGTAATTATATTATTATTAGCATATTTACAACTTACATTACTGGCAATGTTGGTGGAAGCTCTTGCTGCAACAATGGAAATGGCATCTTCCTTCACATGATGTCCTTTAAGTATGTCTTGACGATGAGCATAGGTGTAGTAGTTCTATATAAAAAGATCATTGTTATTTAAAAATATATAGTAGTAACTGTTTCATTTCTCTATACATTTTGCATGTGCAAAAAAGTTAGAAAATAGTAGACAAGAATCGACTACCCACCTGGCTGATATTGACAGCATTATATCTGGCTTGCATCAGTTCAGGGACATCAGCAGGGAGATGGTAAGTGTGCTTGAACTTCTCTCCACTGGCCCTATACTCTTTCTGTATAATTATAAGGAAGAAGGTTTATGTATTTTTTGACAGGGGAATCAAAGACTCAAATCATGAGATTGATATAACAGCAAATTTAAGGTGCGGTGTGTAATAATGTATATTTTGGGTCATCTAGTGTGGAAAGTTCTAGAATGCAAAGCTCCGCCTTTACAGACTCCGAATCTACAGACACTACGGTGGCCCTCAAGGACAAGAGCTAGTTACTAAAGATGGCATCATCCACCACTGCCTCAAGTCTTTCCACAATATCAAGTGATGAGGAGAAGATGTATTTAATTTTTATTCTATAGTACTTGTTCTTCCTCTTCAAACAGGTGCATTTCCGGCGGACACCCACTATATACACTAAAAATACTTAAAGGCTTTAAGTTGACCTTTCTCTACTATAGGAACATGGTGGTGCAACATGGCAGCCCCCATGGAGGGTGATAAAAGCAATAACTTTTATTTTCAAGCGATGATACACTAATTAAAACATGCTTGTGAATATTAAATTCCATTTCTATCAATTCTGTTCAGAAAACGCCAATTCCCTTTACACACTGCACCTTTAAGAAGTTAAACCAGTTTCCTCCTGCTCACATCATTCATGATCTTGGAATTGGACTTAGCCAGCTCCATGTTCATTGAGTCATTGGGAATGGTGAACTTGAAGGTGTCAGGGCGCTGGCGGTAATTGTGCTCCTCCAAAGCTGCTGCTCCTGCCTTGGCCCTTTCCACATCGATGGAACCTATTGGAACCCAGCCACTTCCCTTGACAGAGGTCTCATAATCCTGTTTATATTGATACTGGAAAGTAAATGGGACACATGAGAAATGCAAAGTATCAGACCTGCAGAAACACAAGTATTTACCTTCACTATGATGATTCAAAAGACAGGTTATGGTAAATGAAACTTACATTACTGGAGATTAAGTTCATGTTGCGAGCAAGGCCCACACTCATAGCATCAGGTAGAAGAGAGTAAGAATGGTGGTGCTGCTTGTAGCCAGTGTAGGTCTGCACTTTAGAAGCATGCTTGGCCAGGACCACACTCATCATGTCTACTGGGGTGTGGTACTTCAGCTTGGACTTGTGGTAGTCCTTCTTGTAGTTCTTCTCACTCTGGTGCTTAGCAACCTCCATGTAGTGAACCAGCAGAGGATCGTCCTTGATGTTGCGGCATCCAATATGGTGGCCTCTTTCCTTCTCATAAGCCTTTTTATACTGGATCTAGATGTTCAAGGGCATGTAGCAGTATTTAGCATTTAATTAATTTTAGTAATTAAATTATGCAACAAGGAGTACAGTATATCTGGTATAGGGCTTGTTAAAATTGGGTTTGAGTAAGACTGTGAGGAGTTCGCTCAGCTTTCCCGGAAACTTACATCACTGGCAGCATGAGTGGCAGCTTTAGCAGCTTTAACAGAGATAGCATCGTTCTTCAAGTCGTAACCTTTAGCAATAGTCGCCTCCCAGGCCGTCTTGTAGGAGTTCTGAAATGACAGATTACAAATATAAACATCACCAAAAGATATTAAGTTTGGCATTGGCCACTACATACTTACATACACACAGGCAAAGAAACACATTTTCACAGCTACACATATACATGTATGTATAAAAAATTATATTGAGGGAGTAAAATAACGTGCCCAAAGTTGCTTTAACAAAGTTGCAGGCTTTTTAGAAAATATTAGGGTTGTATGATTTTTAAAGTTGATCTCTCAGTATTTCTATGCCTTACCTTGCTGATGTTGTAGGCGTTGCACTTGGCCTGAACGAACTCGGGGATATCGTGAGGAAGAGAGTATTTCTGATGGATCTCTTCCAGACCTCTCTTGTAGAACAGCTGCAAGGCAGGAACGCATAAAGGGTTATATTATTACATTTGACATCAAACAATGTGTCAAAAGTGATATTATAAAAAAGAGAAAAGTGCAGAATTAATCCTAACAGTAGACAGTAAACTCACATCACTCCTCTGAAGCTGGTTGACCTTGGCCTGCATCATGACTGGGTGGTCATCAATAGATGTGAAGGGGATCGTGTCTGGGTGATGTCTGTAATTTTTCTGTAGGCAGCAGATGAATTAAGACATTATGTTAACTATGAAATATGTCCTTTTATTTAATGTCAAGAGGGAATCGTGTATAAAGGACAGAGTGTGAAGGTGTTGTGCACATACCTCACTGAGGATTTCACCGGCTTTCTTGTTCTTTTCCACCTCCATTGAGCCAAAGGCAATCCATGGGCTGCCCTTGGTAAAGTTGTTGTAGTCTGACTTGTACTCATTCTATGATGCAGAAAGGAAAAAATAATAATCAAAAGGTCTCACTGAATAGATGATAGCACATTTGAAAACAATCTCATATCCAATATGCAATTACAAGTTTTATATAGTGATTCAAACTCAAACCAAAACTGTCATTAATAAACGGTGTAAAAAGGTGTGATTATACGTACGTCACTCTGGATGACGTTGGCTCTCTTGGCCAGGTCCATCAGTACACTGTCATGGGGAAGGAAGAAGTTGGTGCTGATGCTCCTGTAGCCCGCCATGCTGGAAATGGCCTGGGCTTTCTTGGCCAAGGTGACGGACATCATGTCCAGTGGTGCATGGTACTTGGTCTTTAGCTTCTCATAGTCCTTTTTATACTCACGCTGAGGTGATATCAGAAAGAGATAGTTAAAGAGTGCCTTCTCACTTCTTTTTTTTGCATTTATACATTTTTAAAGAAAAAAAAACACAAATGTGTGTTGACAAAAACATTATTGAACATTCATTTTGTTTAGTGTGTATAGAAAAAAATACAAAGAAAAAATACAAAAAGGACCAAGAAAAAGAGTGCGAATTTTCTTTAAAAGTTCACTCTCACTTTTAACAAATTAATATTAAGGGTAAGTTATTGAGTCCTATATTACTGCTAGCTACTAACTTACATCACTCTGGATTTTGGCCACGTGAACGGAATGCAAGATCTTGGGATCGTCATGAATGCTTAGGGCTCCAACCATATGTCCCCTGTTCTTCTCATACTCTTTCTTATATTTTACCTGCAAAGAGGAACAAATAGGATACATTACTATAGTACCAAAAAGGACAAAAAAAAACAAAGCAAGAAACAATTACTGAAATGATAAAGGATGATATTGTAGCGTCCTTACGTCACTGGCGATGTTCGTGTGAGCACGGGCAGCAAGTATCGAGATAGCGTCGCCCTTGACCTCAAACTTCTTCGCCTTAGTTTTCTCCCAATCATACTTGTAACAGTTCTGCAAAGGGAGAATTATGACATTCATGAGAATTTAAAAAATAATCATTTAAGTTTAAGCCAAAACTTCAATTTAGGTGGAAATGAAGCCAACAGTGTTTACAAATAAACAGTTACTTACATCACTGAGGTTAAAAGCGTTGACTCTGGACTGGATGAAGAAGGGATAGTCTGGGGGCAGAGTATTCTTGAACTTTGTTTCCTCGTATTTCGCCTTGTAGTTCAACTGAAAGAATCACACAAAATCACGTTTTATTTATTCAATTCTTAACTTCTTATTCTTATCCCTTTCGTAATAAGTTTCTGCTCGTTGTAAAATGACAGTCATTTCAAGACGAGACATAATTTGAGATGCAGTGTTATTTGACTCTTGATCACTGGAGGGCAGCAGTGTATTAGCTGGACCTCTATTTGAGACAACTTGACTGTCCCTTTCCCTGCCTGCCGAGCCCCTCTCTGATCACAGGGTTTATTCTGGGCCAACTGAATGCTTGTTGCTATTTATACTACAGAGAGATGGCTCTCCAGTTTCCATGGTGCCCACAGAAAAGACAGCTGGGTGACGTGGATGATTGGGCGCATTTGGGGATCTGCATATCTAGGTGATTTTGGGTTAAGAGCATAAGCTGACAATTGTCACACTTTCAGTCAATACAAAAATAAATAATAATTAAATAAAAATTATGTCCACAACAAACTTACAGGATTTATGTGATTGTGAACATATAGAAAGAAATAATTCAAATAATAGAAATATGATAAGTAGTATTATGACGTTGCTGCTACGAAGGGACTGTATAAGATATAAGGTGCTGAATTTATTTATTTTTACGAGTACTTAGAAGAGTCATACGTACATCACTTAGCTGCTTGCAGTTGATGGCGGCTTGAAGTTGAACTGGCGAGTCTGTCACTTGCGTAAATTTCACTGTGTCTGGACGTTGCCGGTAAACTTTCTGCAAATAGAAAAATTGTGTTACGTACTATGTGAGTATATCAAAACAAGAGAAATGTGAATCTGTTTTACTGAAAAGAAGAATTTCATTAGCCAACACCACTCACATCATTACACTGCGAAAGCTTCTTGTTAACTTCATATTCTGGCGTCATAGTTTGAGGGTAGAAGCATCTGGTTTTTATATCTTCATAATCGGCTTTATATAAACTCTGCAAGAGAAAATAGGCAAATTGTGAGGAAGGATAAAATGTATGTACGTATCGTTAAAATAACATTTGATTTGGGAAAATGGAATGGAAAATGCACAATGATTTACCTGACTCTTCATTTCCTCCATCTTCTTGGAGTGAACCATATAGAGATCTTCATAGCTGCCAATATAGTGGCCCTTCGTCTCATTTTCATATTTATCTTTGTAGTGTGCCTAAGAAATAAATATACGAATCAAAATCAAATCAATCAATCAAAATGTATTTGTATATGTATTTATATTTAAAAAAATCAATATCACTGGTTTATGATACAAGAAAATCTTTTAACTAATGAATCATTCTTACCTCATTGAACTGTTTAAGTACGGAGTCCATCTGAAACTTGGGCGTGTCACAGTAGTTGATGCTTGAACCTCTGGATTTCTCATAGCTGGCCTTATATACTTTCTGCAAAGAAGATATAACAAAACCGATGAAAAAGAACACTCAATAAATCAATTATGCAAACTGTCACACATTCATAAACAGCTGAGCAAATCATCGGTCCATATGGAACAACCAGTGGACATCAAACTGATAGGCTGCAAACAAGGTGTCTGTAGGACCGCTAACCTGATTGAATTACATCTTCTGGGCATCAGTTAACACATTATACGGAAGAGGGTGCAGCAAGCGACTTCCGGATGGCTTAATTAGCAACACAAATATGATAATCCTCTAAATAATTTAGAATTTAACTATTTCCAAATGTACAGTTCATCGTAAAGAGAAATTCACAATTATTAAGTAATTTTGTCCAGTCATTCTAAATTGTAATAGTACTACTTAAAAGTTTTAGAATGTTTTTTCTTCCCAATCAGTCATTTTTCATAGAACAAGCTTGGATTTAAAAGTCCTTTGTTTCTACGTAGTGTTCTTCCGACACCTACATCACTGAGGATGGTGCCGGCGTATCTGAGCTGTCTGAGGAGAGGGTTCTCAGTTGCGGGGAGCGTGTTGTAGTCGGCCTGATCTTTGCGTTTCTCGTATTCCTTCTTGTACTGGACCTGGAAGCAGAAAAACATAGAAGAGTGCGAGCAGTGAGCAAGAATTTATATATAATTTTTTTTTCACCTTTATTTCTACAGGAAAGTCATTCAGTCAACAAGTTCTTATTTACAATGGTGGCCTGACAAGCAACAAAAGCCACTTAGGGGAAGGGAAAGAGGGCTAGGAGATTAAATACGTTAGACATAATACAATTTAAAATTACATAAAATAAAGCTTATGCCTAAGAAAGGTTTACTCACATGGTTGATGTACTAGCTTGTGTAGTCATGGTGGAACAACAAAGTATCTTTATCATTTTTCTACAATGACGCATGCTTGCATTGTGTGTGTGAATGTGTGGGTGACGATGAGGTGTACAGAAACTGACAAGCCACTTCACATAGTCTGATACGTTATTACTGGCCATTTGTGAAAAAAACACACTAGATTTTTGCAGTAAAAATTAACCAAATGTAGATCTCTCGGTCACGGAGTGCATGTGTGGGCACAATGCAGTGTGTCCCTGCTTCAGAGTTGACTCATGCTCCGCTCTGAGAAATTGGTCAACTCTCTGTGATGTCTTCCACATGAGATAGGACCTTTAAAAATACTCTAATACCTTTGTGTGTGTGTGTGTGTGTGTGTGTGTGTGTGTGTGTGTGTGTGTGTGTGCACACTTACCCCACTAGCAGCGATGCGGGCCTTCTTGTTTGCGTCGTAAACGGGCGTGTCCGTTTGCATGAAATAAATTTGGTCTTTTTCTTTTTCATATGCTTGCGTGTATTTCCTCTGAAAAGGAAAGGGAAATTTAGGTACGGAAAAATTATCAACAATAATATTAACTCTCGGCGTACTACTAAGCTCTTACGTCGCTGAGATTGTCCATCGCCTGCCTGGCAGTGCCCACGTCGAAGTATGGCGTCTCGCACCATTGACCCTTCACATTCTTATTGTAATCTTCCTTGTACTTAAGCTGTTGGGGAAAAAAACAACATTCAACATTAGAAGATGTATTTTCACAAATGACAGATCTTATTGCAGAATGATATGTAGAAGACAAAGAAACGTATTTGCTTTCTCAGAATTCTGTTTGATAAAACAAATTGTGTTGTGTGTGAATGGAATGGAACCCTGTCACTTCAATCTATTGTTGGCCTCTCCCTTCCAGCTTTAGTACAGCTGCCATTAATATCAGGGAGCAGGTGGTCAGTTTATCCCTAGCAGTGGCTTTGGGTTTTTGTGTCTCTAAGGGCCCTGTTTCCACTTCGGTGCACGGCGCAAAATGCAAGTTTGAGTCTTTAAAAATTGCAACTGCTGCTCCAAACAATCTCTACACACTCCACACATAATATATGAATATGAAATTCAGATATCATATCCCACACAATTTCTAAGTGTGCAGTGGGGGTAGATGTTACATTTTACCGTGCTCTTCACTATAACTAATAAGAGTAGAGTTTATGCACAGTATTTCCTTTTTTTATTTTATTTTTTTACTTGTG
This sequence comes from Ammodytes marinus, assembly GCF_949987685.1. Taxonomy (NCBI): domain Eukaryota; kingdom Metazoa; phylum Chordata; class Actinopteri; order Uranoscopiformes; family Ammodytidae; genus Ammodytes; species Ammodytes marinus. The sequence goes on from NC_137216.1 coordinate 24,913,941, forward strand.
TTGAAGAGTCAGTTTAAATGTCCTCCACTTACATCACTGCGCTGGTCGTTACACCTTCTGGCCAGCTCCATCTCAGGAGGATCAGCCAGGGAAGTGTACTTGGCCTTGCGCTGATCATGACCCTTCTTGTACTGGACCTGCGGGGGCACACACACACACACACACACACACACACACACACACACACACACACACACACACACACACACACACACACACACACACACACGTGTGTTTAGGAACTTTATTTGTATTTGCGATCGTATTAACAGTTTGAGTGAAAATAAAAGGTTTTAGGTCCGAAATCTCAATGTTGGACCAGCAGATGTATTGGAAACTGGGTGGTGTTGTGAGTAGATTGAGCTTACATCACTGAAGACCTCCTGAGCCTTGGCCACCCTGCGCAGCTCGGGGCTGTCGCTGTACGGGTAGAACATGGTCTTGTCCTGGTCCCAGTCCTCAGTGTAAAGTTTCTGAAAAGAGGTTGTAAGGTCATGAATTAAACCCCATGCATTCAAAGAATTTAAATAATAGTGATATTATCAAATCATACAATAAGATGATTTTATAGTGGTAGCCAAAAATCCTCATTTTGGACATAAAATACAGCACTTGAATGCCAAATTGTGCTGCTTACTTTGCTGTAGTTAGCAGCATTCTTCACAGCCAGGACCAGCTCAGGGGCATCAGGAGGCAACAGGTACCTGTCCTTAGTCTCATCCCACTTCTGTCTGTACAGAACCTGGAAGAGATAAGCAACACCATTGGTAGTAAACATTCAGGTTTTTTTATTTCTTTATTTTTTTATTAAATCTTGGTAAGTTAAGGTTACTCACCTTGCTCAACAGTTCAGACATACGCTTGACATGCAAGACCTCCTTGGCCTCACCATCATACAAGCTTGTCGTCCGAGCCTTGTTTCCCTCCATGCGGTATTTCACCTGATAACAAAACGTGTTTTATCTTATTATTAATGACTGGAGATTTTATTTTAATTTTTTTATAATCACAATTTTTTACACCTTATTCTACCAAAAGAGAAATCAAAATGTATGTGCTTGGCAACTTTGCTCCAAATTCACAACTCTCACACTCAATTACTGGCCACAGCATAGTTTCATATAAGTATTTGATACATAAGGATGTAAACCATCAATCTTCTATTCCAATTACATTCAAACCTTTATCATAAAAGTTTAGACAACACAGTTTTGGGGGAAAATTGTCACAGCGGTCCTCAGTAGTACCTCACTCAGCTGCTCCTGAGCCTTCCTGATGCGAATCATCTCAGGGGAATCAGTGCAGACGGCAGGAGGAGCCCCTCTGGACATGTCATACGTGTGCCGGTACTTGTTCTGTCAAGGGGAGCGATCATTGTACAAGAATTTAGTACAATAGTCATGATGTATACCCTAACCAAAGAAAAGATTATTTATGTACGAAATGTTAAGCTTTAAAGGTGCTACGAGGAACATTTCTAAGTTTTCCGCTGATGATCATACATGTTACAGCAAATGAGACCATCAGTGCAAAGAATACTGTTGTTATATAGTTTTTCTTAATGCCTTTGTCATGGGTACGCTCACGCAGAAACTACAGCTGGCGTAGCAAAAACAATAGCGCTTTTGTCCATAGGGGGGAGCAATAATTAACACAAACTGAAAGTTCCTCGGAGCACTTTTAATAGAGTAAATTACAAAAATATACAAATATTTTTTTTTATACAACGAAATGAGCTAATTACTGATTTTGACCGAAAAAACAAAACTTGTTGCTTACATGACTGTACTGCTCCATCATCTTCTGGCTATGGGCCAGGTACGGAGTCATGAACTTAGAGGTGTCCACCTTGACCCTCTTCCTGACTCTCCTGGTGGGCAAGCCAGACTGGAGGAGGGCAGAGGGAAATACAATTAACTATACAACAAACAAAAAGGCCCTATAGGTTATTTTATTACAGGCAACATAATGAACAGGAATTAAAAATACATACACTTACAATAAGGCTGTTAGAAGCTGACAATTATCAGACAAAATTATCTAAGGTATTTTGTAACTGTAATTCAAATGTTTTGATTACGTAATGATGTGATCTTGTAGAGGTAAAGACTTGTTATCTAATTAATTTGTGCAAGTTTGCAGTTTTCCTGTTAGTTTAATAATAACTCACCTTCAATGATTGAAGTGATTCAAGTCAACACTTCAATTGATATGAATAAACCAGTAAAATATTCTACATGGAACTAATATAGTTAGGATAATGGCATAATAATGTACTGAGATTATGTTGGGCGAAGACCGAAGGACAAACAAAGACAACAGGAGTAAACGGGAAGTCCTGGATATACAGAAACGTATCTAGGAGCATCTTTCCCTGCATGCAATGCCAGGCTCATCAACACATATAGCTAAATGCCCCCAGAAAGCAGCCATTTTTTTCTTGGGGTTCACAAAAAAAATTTAAGATTGCAGACAAATTGTAATAGAAAATAGCTGATTTTTTTTTAAGTTCATGCAGAGTTTTAAGTGATTTCTAGCAGCGATATTAACTATAAACTTAAAGGATTCACCAAATAAAATGAAAATCTGCCAACATCTTCAATGGTATAACTAGACGACAGAAAAATCCATACAGTCATGCAGAGCAAGGAGGGGGATGCACCATGGTCAAGACAAAAAAAAAAGGGGGGGGGGGACATATCCTGTACTGTTTGAACTGCTGACCCTTTGGGAGGGGGTGCTTTACCTGAAGACTCTGAGTGCTTTGCTCAGTGACAGTCGTCGTTGTTATCTGCTCAACATATTACAAATATAGGACACACTCTGAGGGTCTACAAACTGCCAGAACAAGTTATGGGAGAAACAGCATGGTATCTTTTTTTTTTTTTTTGATTGAGGGTGATTTTTCCACAGCTCTGGTGCTCATCAATAACCGCCATTGACACTATCAGTACAACAAGTAGGAATTCACTCTAGTCTACACTGCATCAAATTAGTAGCTATTATATCAAAAAAAGCCCTCAAACATTCCATCGACTGCATAAAAAGCAGAGAGCGTTGTAATCAGGGATACTTGTCCTAACCAGTAATAAACCCTTTCCTTATCCTAATCAAGTAGTGTCACTGAAATGAGACGACATCCTCAGGGGGCTGAATGTTCTGTAATTGTGACTGCAGTCTAATTAAGCCTGTTCTCTACAGAGGAAAGTGCACCAGACACTCACATGACAATAATTATATTCATATTTCTTTTCAATTTCATAGCCCATCGCTCCTGTTATCAGTTGCTACAGCAGCAGACAGTAGTATATAAACTGTTTAGACAGCTTCATAATCCCCCATGTCTGTTCACACACACTCCTATTGTGGGTTTAGATAACAGATAATAATATCTAGCCTATCCAATAACATCTAGCCATGTGGACAGTTTTGGTGTGATTCTAAAACATTTATCTTCCAAGTTTTTGCCATCACTTTAACATAGCCAAGGCAACTTCATTTTAATTTGTGGTGCTAACGGTACAGCATCAAAAACAAGGCAATTAAACTTTCAAGTCATACAAACAATGTCCTTGTTACAATGTATCCACAGAACAACAGCTTTTTAGGAAATTTTTTCTTGAAGAAGTATAGTCCCATATAAAAAAAACTCTTGACTGTTTCTTCCTTGAATCAACCAGAGTATCATTTATGCTGTTTCTGAAAAGAGAGTTTGCACCAAAAGTAAATTGTATTCTCCAATGCTGTGAGCACTACAAATGAAACCCCATTCACCTTCATTGTATTGGAGTGGACACACAACTTTAAGAGATGGATATCTTATAGCTTATGATCACAATTATATATTTGCATGGTTACCACTTAAAAGTGGAAAGCATCCATTAAAGTGGAATATGTACCTCAGACTACAGTAAGTGACAGCAATCCCACATATAGCGATACTGTTTCATAAATAGTCCGTCTCACTTACAGCCTGACTGAAATACACTACCCTCTACTTAGAGAAACGTGCACACTAAAATAAGGTTGTACTGTACAATCTGACACATTCAAGGGGTCTTGAGAAAAACTAACCAATTCAAATTTAAATCCACCAATCTAGAGACACCCAGAGCTGAGCGAAAGAACATTTCAATCATTTTGATCAACATTTGTAAGAGGCTTCAGTATCTGAATCTATCAGACAGGAGAGAACCATAGGGTGGTGATTACACATCACTAAAGCAATGCGGATAAGAACAACTGCTCTACGGCCCTGTCACACGGTTTGTCCATGCATCCTAAGCAAATTACTGGCACTGTGACGTTAACACACTCCAGGCTACCGGAGTGATTTACAGCACAGTGGCTCATTTGACTCTCTCTCTCTCTCTCTCTCTCTCTCTCTCTCCTTTTACCTCTCCCCATCTACTCTATGTCTTTGCCAATGAATGTGCTGTAGATGTCCACTTCTAAATTTGTCTGAATGCCAGACTGGAGAGAACTCTACACTCCTCCCCTTAATGACCTCAGAAGTGAAGTCATTTTGTGAGTTAAAAGGAAGAAAATAATCAAAATTATAGGTTCATTATCAAATAAAAGTGAAAAAAATCAACTAAAACTCCATTTGAAATCATCAGATAATCTAAATTCTTTTAAAGCTATTTTGTAATTAACTTTATAAATTATGGCCATAACAGCTCTATGTTTCTCCCCATTCTGTACATTAAATACGAAGCCATCTTACTATTTATTCAAAACAATGCAATTTTTCTCCACAGTGCAGATGAAAGTGCTAGTGAAATCAGAGTGTATCGCGTTTTGTGGGTAGCCATCGGTCCCGCTTCTCAAACGATTCACATCTTTGCAGCAAAGATGGTAAAATCCATTTGGAAGTGTTGATATGTTATACGGGAGTTAAATGATGAATACTGAAGTCTTTGGTATGATTTGGTCATCTTTTGATAGATGGAGAGATTGATCATTCAGACTCCCCTATATGATATCAACAATATATAGTAGAAACATATATATACGAGGCTAATTTTAATCCTATTTCACCAGGAAATATGGGATTAATTTGTTAGCCTTCTGCTTTCACTCTTCCATTGGACACTGACACAAGAGAACTTCAACTCAATATTTCATACACAAAGGCAGCATAAAAACATCCTGAAAACATGGCAATGTGGGGTTCAATTACATAATGAGGACAGAAATATTCTAAATTGTAATGAACACCAAATACTATCTGCAGGAAATTTGATAAATAATTTTAACAGGTATATTGAAACTTAAGACAATGGTAACTTCCAGAAAGTGGCACACCCCCAAATTCTAAGTAATTTAATATTACACTATATATGCTACACAGGAAGTATGCCATTGTAATGTTGACACTATTACAGCACTGAAACGTGTGTTTATCAATTGGTTGGATACAGTATGTTGAGAATAGTTGATGGCTTGCTACAAAAATACAATTCATTCATTGTTGTAAAGTCACTTGTGGAAATGAATGTATTTTGTGCATCTGGTAGTTGATTGATGATTACGTCAATCTATGTTCGGTGGTTGTCTCCAAATAAAATGTACCTTTTATAAGACAACAGAAAAGCTGTCCCAGGTAACATAGTCTATCTTCAGTTTGAAATAGTTTTGATTTATGTATGAAATCCAGGACTTAAAACCCATCAGAAGGGTGTTCGCCTGAAACAGGATCCACCCGCAGACCTGGGGGACTGGATCTGTGAACTGCTGAGGGGGTCACTAACTTAACTATTCATAGGGTTTGCCACAGGGACCTGCATATCTAACAGATAGATAGCCTATCCTCGATCTACTGAATCAAATGAAGTCATAGCCTATTTTGTAAAAAACTAAAAGTAAGAGAATTTTAAATAAAAAATAAAAATGGTCTTGTGTATGATCATAAATGTACATAACATGGTGAGACAACTTACCTGCTCCTCATACTCCACCACCTCCTCCTCCTCAAACTCCTCATATTCCTCATATTCCTCCACAACTTCCGTCGTCATCGTGGGACGGTTTCACAGGTTCTACACGAAAACACACAGATGACATGTTCAGGCATTCATTATAAAAACTCTGAATGAACAAGGTCTTCAAAGCACATATAGCATATAGGGGTAGCACACAACAAAATAATAAAAGTGTAGCAGCAGAGTTAGCTTAAATATTTATCAGTAGCACAAAATCCCTATTTCAAACAGCATATGATAGGGCTTAGACAAGAGAACCAAAGGACAACTGCACCAGCGACATTTTAAGGATGCTGGCAGCCATCCCCTGTTGAATGTTATCCAATGCATTAATTTATCCCAATCAAAAATATAAGTATTAAACAGCAAATACACGCTAAAAAAATACATCACTAACATAATGGGTGTTCAACCAATTAGCATGTCATACCAGCTCAAGATTCCTGCAGTATTTGCTGAACCTCACTTGCCATCCACTAGGGTTTCAAACTGACAGTCCAACTTTGTGTGATTTTTTTCCCAAATCCTGAACAAAGTATTAAAAGTGAATGACACAGCTCAAAAGCTTTGGAACAAGTGTAAACCAATAATAACACAGGGATTAAGGTGGTGAGACACTGAATCCTTTATAACAGGCCTCCACCTTTGAATGTGTGACAGTCTATCCCTCCTCCCCTTACTTGCCACAACACAGCCCACAGAACTGAGCTGTACCTCCCAGCTGAAGGTTGGCGACAGCTGCCCAACAGTGCCCCAGCTATTTGACATGTAAGCTAATGCCACAGCCTGATTGGTGGACTGTGTTTAGCAAACGGAGATGCAATGCCTTCTGAGGCTTGCAGGTTAAATATAGGATGGCATACTAACTACCTTTTTTTAGCACTTGATTGCCCTCTCTTTGAATTAAAACATAATTGTCTTGTAAAACAAAAAAGAAATAAGTGGAAAGTGCAAAGGTCAAGACGGTAGGACAAAATTGCTCAAAAGGTGCTGAGATTTTTTCGGAGAGAAGACAAAATGGCCAGACTGCTTCGGATACATCCAAAGGTGGGACTGGTCTGATCTGGCTTGAGTCTTGAAGTTTTGAGCTGGTTTTTGTTACTCCTTCAAAGTGCTGCAAAGCCTTCAAACTCCTTATTCCTTAATCAGAAGTCCTCCTGGATCCAAATGGCAGCAAAAGGGTTGAAAATTATGGAAGTCCAAGAAGATGGAAAGCCATGCAGGGGTGTAGAAAATAAGAATATTTGTGCTTTTTTCTCCTCTTTTTGCTTACCAGTTAAATTAAAGTTTACTGGTCTCCCAAGCCGCAAAATCCTCCCCAGCTTCCCCTCCAGAGAAACACCGGGCGACAGCACACAGCTGCAGTTTCTACCCAGGTTATCATGTGGTCGACGCAGCCAATCACAGGCCAGCAATCTCAGGTTTCAAAATCTAAATATACCTTAGTGAGCCTTTCAAAAAGGAGCACCTGTTGAGGCCAATGCATCAGCGGTACAGTTATGAGGGAGGCAGTGGGGCACGGATGGTTTTGGGTCTTAAGAAAGCGAGAGTAAAAAATCCAACTACATCAGTACCACTGTGTTTGAATGGATGTGTATTGGTTGTGATGTTGACGAATGCAACAGTTTCTTGTTAAAGGATTGTTAATAGGACTGTCAATGAAGGATATGAGTATTTAAGGGAAAGACTAGCTGGAAGCCTGGCAGGGTTGCGAGTGCCAGATCTATTGAGGTCATCTGTTAGCTGACCCAAAGCTGGCTCAGTACAGTGACAAAGAATCAGCTCAATATCAAACTGAGGACCTGGGAGACAGAAAATAAGAAACAAGTACGTTCCTGAATACATATGACACACATTAGAATAACTAAAGGTAAAAAAGTAGACACAGTTTTTGATATTTCTTGCCGAGACAAGCTGTTCTAGCTTAGCTTTTTACTTTATTTAGGATCTCATGTTAATTGGCGCTTTTAACAACCATCCATTTGTAAAGTCAGCACTCTGGTTTATGTGCATAAGTTGTTCATCGCTTGATAAATTGGATGATAAGGAATAAGTTTAACCATTGAGCGACAGCAAAGGGTAGGGGAATTATGTTCCATATGTCAATATGTTTTAACTGAAATTGAATCAAAAGAATATTGAAAGGGAATAACAACAAGTAATACAAATGCGACTGTATCTGAGTCGTATTAATCACCAATGGACCTTGGATTAAGGACTTAGCCTGTAAACAAATAATGAGTCACCGTAGGGAAGTCTCGACATTTGCTTTGGAATGAAGGTTGAGGACATCTGACATGATACATTTCAGACCATGGGGCAGTGGGACAAATGTAGCCTACTGTGTGCACACATTTGCACAATTTTTTAGCTACACACTGTTCACGGCAATTCAATTCAACACACATTCCATGACCAACAGGTCAACTCTAAATGCAACACTTTATATATACTGTATATTAAAGGTGAAGTAAGCGATTTATTTATGTTGATATAAGTGTTAAATCGCTCTTTATTCATACAGTGATCACTTATATGTGCGCGTTTCATAGAACCGGTCTCTCAGTCATTCGCTCTGCATGTTATCGGCAAATAAACTTTTCAGGGATCCCACTACTGAAAACCAATCAGAAGAGAGAACGCTCCAAACCGGCACCCGTCTCACTGACGGTGCACGTGCAGAGCGACAGATAGGTGAATGTGTATGCGCCTACAATGGCAGAGCAGGTAAAAATCCTTCCCAATGTCTGTTAAGATGGTTTTTATCATGTTTTATCGCACTTACGGATCTGAGATGATGCTAGATAACTCGCTGCTTGAAGACCGCAGTGCATTTATGTGGTGACGAGGGAGGGGACTGCTAATTGCAGTCACTGACAGGAAGTTAGCTAAAATAACCATTCCGCTTACTGAATCTTTAACCTTGTGTTATAAAATAGACTAAATAAATTCCGCTCAACCTCTAACAGGAGAAGCGGCTAATACCTGCGTCAGAAAAGAACATTTTCCATTTTTCAGGTATTGGAGCAGACTGCAACTCAAGTCAAAAGTACATGAGATTTATAAATACATCAAGAGCTATTTCTAGATAACGTACATCATACAGCTGAGCTCCTGTGGCACCTATGATTTAATTTAACCTAGATTTATGGAGAAAATTAATAGGCTAATGGCATCAACTCTGAGCAAGTATATCTGGTGGCAGGACTTTGTGGACATTTTCTCTCTTCAAATGATGTGCCTCTATCTCTCTGGTATGTAAAATCTCACTCTTTGTGCCAGAAGCAGGGTGCTACCCCAGGACCAAGATTGACAGCAGCAGCTGAGAGTGTGTGCGTGTGTAAGTGTGTGTGTGTGTGTGTGTGTGTGTGTGATTGTGTGTGTGTGTCTCCCTCTGGAAAGTGGCAGTAGCTCATTATGTGATGCACATGAGGACTGCTGCTTGGTCCTCATTTGCAACATCACTACAGATTTCATACCATCTGCCCAAACTGAAAAAGTAATAAAGTTTTATATTATTAATTTAAATGTTATCATATGATTTCAAAGTGGACTGGTGTTTTCACAGGGTTGATAATTCATTTGGAATTATCCAGGCATATCCATAACTGTCATTTCTTTAGCTGAGAGTTGCTTTGAAAACTGTTGATGGCTTGTAGTAGGTGGATAGGCCTAAACAGCCAAGAGACTGTTTCTGAGAAGAGATGTTTAAGGTAATTATGTTTGAAAATTGTCATTGCATGGAAATTGCATTTACCTCTTATGTATGTATGAAGGATATCTTTAAACCTAGTAGGCATACACCCACCCACAATTGTTTACCTTGCTAGGAACAATTAAGTGCAACAATCCAGAAAAAAAAAAAAAAAAAAAAAAACTTTTGTTGAGTTTATAATAGGAACAAAATAATTTTTCAGGGCATGTAACATATGATGCCTTACATTTTGAGTTCAGACAGGGGATCATCACAGACTTAGAATGATACTAGCAGTCAAAACACCTAATTCCCATTGCCAAAGACACCTGAGGAGGAGGCTACATGATGCTGCTTAGTCACCGGAAAAAATGACCGATGACTGGGAAGAGACCAGTACACAACAGCTGCTGGACAGAGAACAAAAACATTAACACCGCCAACTGTCAAAGTAAGCCCACCAGAGCCACTGAAAGAAAAACAACAAATAATTCTGGTGAGGTAAGACGCCTAATTTACACCAAACGGTCGGTCACAGAATGACTTTGCCAGAATCAGATATGTTGTTGACGCATAAGGCAGGTTTCCAGATGAACAGGAACATCTTCACTGACCTTTGTAGCTCTAAAAGAAGCAAGTGATGTCTTGGGTTTGTCGGTGTTTGTAAGCAAGAGCTGGAATGATTTTGAGTTATCAGATGACTACGGCTATAATTCTTGTTATCACTTTGAGATTTGGAGAGGTATACTAAAGAATGGTCCGTATTACACGTAACCGTCATTGTTCTCATCAATCATACCTGTGCAAACAGTATGCAGAACAAAGAGCTTGAACTTTCCAGTCAAATCTTTGGGGAGATTATAGTGCCTGACACCATCGATGTCACATTACTCAGAATAACTGGAGGACACGAAGGTCGCTTGTATTGCTCTGTGGATGAATGGCTAATACAATTTGTTTTCCCATGAGATTTCATGGAATTATTACAGACGTAAACCTACTGTATGTAAGTTCTTGATATTTTGTTTTTTATATTTTTTTGATGAAACTAAAACTTTGCTTATTAAACATTCTGATTGATCATTTATCCCAGATCCAAGAGTGAACAGCAGTAAGCCAACAGATCCACTTCGATGACCAATGACCTATTGTGACCTTTAGAAACAATGATATAACTGACATATCTGCTTCAACATATCAGTGAGTTCAGAACCAATTTTAAAATGGTAGGAGGAAAAAGAAGAAAAGAAATGCAAACTTTAATCATAACAATCGTAGCACAAGGTCCACTCCAGACTCTTCTCATAAACAGTTGGGAGTTTGCCTAGTTGTCCTAGCAAGGAAATGATATTCACACACTAGGATTTTACTAAAATATCAGGTGTTGGTGTGAATTAATCTGACACCTTTGTCATCAAGTACATTTTTTTGGATCCCTTTTGCCTTGAAGTAAATTGAAGATTGAACTGTTGGGAAAATGTGCCGTAAAACAAAACTAAAAGGCTGTTAGGTGACGATTATTTGCTGGTTTGTTACTTCAAGTGCCACTTTTTTTTTAATGATTTAACAGCATTTAAAGAATTATGCAATTCAAAAACATTAGGGCCCATTTTCAGACTGGTAGTTATCGCCCAAATTAACAGCATGTATGAATTATTTTAAAACTTTTAAACACATGCTTCTACACCATAGATGACACATTCAAGGTTACTAAAAGGGATGTTAACTGACTTAGCAACATTACATTGAAAACAGATATTAGAAGTGAAATGAGGAACAGCCAAGAGCCTATCAACTACATAAGGCAGCGCAGGCACCACACCTTAGTGTAATAGTTTGGCTTTGGTTTGTAAGTAGGTACACATTAAATTGAACTTTTGATGTCACACTGTGCAGTCCTTACTATTCTGCTGGTCCTTTCTTCTTCTCTGAACCACTCGCTGCGCTCCTCACTCTATGGACACGGTCTCCTCTTCTGTCCCTGAACCTCTTTGCTGTCTGTCTGTCTGTCTCTCTCTCTCTCTCTGCTCTCTACTCTTGTTGCTGTTCATCAAGCTCCCTGAAAAGCATTAAGTACCGTGAGCTCACGTGATGAATCCAGCCCCCTAAAGGACTAAAAACAGAATAGCTGAAGTTGCAAACACTAAACCGAAGCTGTGTTCCAGTACCCATACTTCCCTTATATTGAGTTTAACAGGAAAAAGATTTAGGATTTCCCATCACATGTTATGATATACACATCATAAAAATACACGTATGCCCAACTACGTCCGGTCGTAATTTTTGGTGTTGAAATCAGCAATTTTTTTTTTGTAATTCTGACCCTCAATCGAGTAGGCAGTTGAAGTTATGTCACATCAAATGAGCCTCCAAGTGAAAATAACTAGCAACGCAACTCATATAAGCAAAAGGCATGTTCAAGGCGCGAGAAAGTCAAAGTATGTCCCAATTGCATGCCTACTGCATTCAAATTACATACTATTTATGGTCAGCTGTAGTATAGTAAAAAATAAATTGTATGCGATTTGGAACGTGGGGTCAGTGTAGTCCACATTTATCCCTGGAGTCACCTGAAAAAAATCACTCATTCATGACACATTGCATATTCACCTGAAACAGATAAAAACACTTTATTTCACTGATTATTCATAGGGACTGAAAGGGAGAAGGGCATATTGTGATTTTAACCCTCCTGTCTGCATGTTTCAGTCACCATCAACCATCGTTGCTTGAACATTCTGCTGCAGGCACCACGTTAAAAGAGAGAATACTGGACTGTACACACAGGGGGTGGGGAGGGAGAGGGGGGGCAATAAAAACTGCCACAGCCAGTCCGGCAATACTGCAAGGCCACCATGGGCTAGACTCACACACAACTGAATTGAGTATAAGTCCATGTACAGTTCCAAAGTCAGAACACTTTGCTGACCTCTTTGTTGTATTTTCTGAAAAAAGGAAAACCGTGCAGAAATGTTTTCAGTTTTTTAAATAATTTGAGTCTCTTTTGTTGTCCAATGTCCTTCTGGAAAAAGGTCAAGTTTTTTTTTCTTCTTTTTTTCTTTTGTTCAGAGTTCAGACCAGACGTCTTTTGTTAAAATAAATATCACAGAAGAATAGAATGTCCTGCTGGCAGCGGGTGTGCCAACGTCAGCATCACAGGATAGAGGAGAGAGGGCCATCCATCAACCGACCTCAAACCCCCCCTCCCCCCCACCAACCCAGAAGCCCCCATGTCTGGAGGCAGAGAAAAAAAACAAGGAGCAAGGGCGCACTCTTGTTCAAAACTCAAAAGGTCGTCATCATCTCACACGCAGCCGTGACATCATCCACTCCAGGCCCTGGCACAACCTGCAGGTAAACAAGACGTTGGAAGTGTCAGTGTACAGGAACAGGGATGTGGAAGACAGGGGGAAAGGAAATGCAGAAAGACAGGCATTAAGAGAACATGTATATGTACTGTATTAGAACAAAGTAAAAAGGAACACTTTTAAATACGCTACATAAATGCACATGTGTGATAAGGTGGAGTATGCAATTCTGGAGAATGCTTGTGGTTTAAATAATTGTCAAAATCAGTGAATATCTCTTCATGATCTGTTAGCTGTCCATACGGTGTGCGCACTGAAAAAAGTGTTAATATAAGCCTAGGCTCTGTAAACAGGTATGTTGCTAGCTATGATGGGCCCCCTTTATTTACATACCAGTTTACAGAGCCTGGGCTGTGAATTAACACCGGAGCTTTTCTCAGCATGCACACAGTTCAGACAGGTAGTAGAACAAGAGAAGATATTCACTGATTTTGATCAAATTTGATCATTTTGACAGCAAGGGTTTCCCAGAATCACTGACTCCGTCATTTTTACAGTCTAATATGACGAGTAGTAAATGCAGTGCTCACCCCTCCCCAGTGAGGGCGCAGCAGGCCTGGATGTGCCACTGGTGGTCTTTGACAGAGGTAAGCTGAAGGCTGGTGGAGATTTCGGCCACAGACATGCAACCTTTCACATCCTGCTTGTTGGCAAATATCAACAGCCCCGCCTTTCTTAAATCCTGGAGGGCGGATTAATGAAAATCAAAATAAGCCATGGGTAAAGAAATGTAGACTCTAATAAGAAGACAACACACAGAGTTACAGATGAAAAATCAGTAACTAGTGCCTGAACTAATGTGTTCAATTTAACTTTAATCATAATAAAGACTATATACCTCTTTTGTGAAAGAGTTTTTAAAATGTATTTCATGTTTTTTTTCCTAAACATTAATCTTTGCTAAAAGTGATATAACGATTAGGTTGAGAGTTGAATTTTACTCCCATGTTTGAACACATTAAATCTACTATCAGAAAACATTAGGATCTCATATTATTGTGTAAATAATAGTGTAATGTTTTGTATTGAAAGAGCTGCTAATCATTTTGAGAGTGACAGAAAGTCACATGCATTTTCAAATGTGTCTAAACAACCCAGGTTGTGACTCTAACTTTGCTGCAAATGTGGTTCATATAATGATGTGAAGCATTAAGCATTCTTTGCATCAGCTGTTTTATATCTTTGTTTGTAAGTTTGTTTATTATGCCAAAAACATCCTAAAAGAACTATTCTAATTTTAAACAATACTCACTTCATGTCCTAGCATTCTGTACAGTTCCTCTTTGGTGACAGAGATCCTTTCCCTGTCTGTGCTGTCGACCACCACAATGACAAACTATTTAGGGAAGAAAGAGAAAAATACTGGACAGTTGGCATAGCAATATAATGGTACATTCATTCGTTTTCTGCAGACATTCAAGAGTATTTAGAAAAATTACAAATTAACACTTGTGGGTTTAAAAAATCTCATGCCGATAAATCATCCGACAGTATATATATTTTTAATAAGAACAATCTTGATGTGATCCCTGGGATTTTTTTCTGTTTGTGTGACCAAGATAGATAGATACTAAGAAATGTTCTAGTGAACAAATCTACTTGTGTTCTCTAGTCAGTAGAAACATATGATGGTTATATTCATTTTTTGTACAGTCATTTCTTGTGACTTAAGGGCAAACACATAACCAATATGATATTAATATAATTCATAAAAATATACTCATTATAAATATGACTAAATAATACTGGCTGATATATTGGCATGTCCAATTGATCAATCTATCTCTAGTACTTGCTATCATAGCTCTACCTATTTTAGTTGGATGCCAAAGGAAGCAACACAATTCTTTTTAATTAGCAGTCAGTCAACATAACTTGCTCTTACCTCTGTGTTTGTGTAGTATGTATTCCACGATGACCTAAGGGACTCCTGGCCCCCGATGTCCCACATCAGGAAATGGGTGTTGTTGACCACAATCTCCTCCACGTTGCTCCCAATTGTAGGAGAGGTGTGTACCACCTCATTCATAGAACTATAAACATACAAACATAATTTTATTGATAAGAAAATTGAAAAAATTCAAGCAACATTAACAAAGTGACCTTTTGGATACTTACAACTGGTAAAGAATTGTGGTCTTTCCGGCATTGTCCAGGCCCACAATAATAACTTTGTGTTCTGAAAGACAAAAAAACAGACACTTACAAAGAATTCACAAAGGCAACAGTGACATCAATGTATGGGCCAAGGGCTGGTGACAGACTGATATATGACTTTTATGTAAATGATGCCAACTGTAATCTGTTTATAAGATGTCCTTTCATGTGGAACTGCATTGAGAAATTCAAACAACAGCCCTTTTTGTGTTGAGCATCATTCCCCCAGTAGCTAATTGTGTAGCTTCACGCATCTAGCATAATGTAGACATTGTGGTGCAAAGAACAGTGTACGTTCACAGCTACAGAAGATGAGTTGGTGGGTGGTCTTAAGCAAGCTTGTACAAACAGACTGAATAATATACTTATATGTCTTTATTTAAAAGGTGGAGTCAGCGATTCTGGAGAAAGTTTGTTGGCAAAATAACTTTTTATATCTATATATCAATCTCCTCACACCAACCATCCAATACGGGCAAAAACTTAATAACATAATTGGTTTCGGAAATGTTTTTACATTACATTAAGAACTAAAAAAATCCGAACGTTATTGGCAGTTATTATGTCATCGACCACGACTAGTATTATAACATCATTGGCTGATACAAGCCCTATAGTAAGTATAAAGACAGGATAAAGGTCAAAAGCGCGAGGGATCAACGTTTCTTTCCGAACATACATAACTTAATGTTGTGCATTGTGTTCCCATCCTGTGACAACACATAGGACACATGAGGAACACAGACTGGGTTGTTTTTAGCTCTGGTCAAATGGATAATCAAGAGAAACTAGAGCATGACGGAGATCAAGCCCACATCCTATCTACACTTCTCTTTTTCAATACATGTTTTTTAAAGTATGGCTTATCAGATTTACCTTCGGTTTTACGGAAAAGCCGTGCATCACAAAAAAACACATAAAAGGGCATGCACACTAGGAATGCATTAGGTCTCCTGCTGATAATAACTGCCTTGCAGCCCTAAAATTTACTTCTGAATTAGCTTTTAAGTATCAAAACGCTACTTTATACAGTCTGTATAGTTGTTATTTTGAAGAGTAGATGTGTAAAATGATTTCAAAATTTCAAATGTCTGGCAAAATCTAACTTTCCAAACCGTTTTTTTCTTTTTTTGCCAAAATATTTAACTTATAATTAAAGGATTGTAAGTCTGCCTTTCAAAAATGTGGCCTAACTACAACTGCTTTTGTTAACTTTCTCATTCAGCAACATAAAAGGCCCAAAGTGTGTTCACAAGTCTGGTACATAACGTCATTGGCCGCGTTTCCCAGAATCCCAAAGAGCCTCTTTGGGCAGAGTTCTTCTTTGGAGCGCACTTAAGAACGCTGTGAAAGAAGAATGCGTTTCCCAGATTCCTTCTTAGCGAAAGTAGTACTTTCACTAAGATGGAACTGTACGACGGAGCTGACCCACTCTTTCAACCTTCTTAGCGACCAAATCGTCAGTGATCATGCCGCGTAGGGAAATTTATTTCCTCCACTTTTCGAAATAATAAAACAATGCTCAATGCGGACCTGGCGCAATAAACATAAACTAATAGAGAATTTTTTTTTTAATGAATTACAGGTTTACGTTTTCCACACACAAGAGTTTATAGTACTACACATAAAAAAACATCAACAACCCTGTGGCATTTCACAGATATCAAGGAAACAGATTGAATTGAATTCAGCTGAACCTCATTGAGAGCGGATCCACCTGCTACTCTATATAAAGGCGTTGCCAAAGTCCGCGCGTGTGAGAAACCATGGCTGCAATACAGCAAATTCTCGCTGCCAACCAGCCGCGTCGCCGTGCGCGAAGCCAGACGGTTTACATTAACGCCTACGTGCGTCAGAACTTCTCCCCACTGGACATGCTGTCAGACCAGGCCGTCCAGGCAAAGTACCGGCTGCCCCGTGCGGAGATCCAACGACTAATAACTCTGGTGTCTCCACACATCCAGAGAGCAACCCGCTGCAATTTTGCCCTCAGCCCGGAGGTGCAGCTCCTGGCTGCTCTGCGTTTTTACGCAGTGGGGAGCTTCCTGGAGGTGGTGGGGGACGGCACCGGCCTCAGCAAGGCATCGGTGTCACGGAGTGTGGCAGCTGTGACACCAATTCTCCTGCGCCATGCCCGGACCCATATCAAGATGGCCACCACACGGGACGAGGTCCGCATGGTCCACCAAGGGTTCCACGCAGTGGCTGGGATCCCCCGGGTGATCGGTCTGGTAGATGGCACCCTTATTCCAATCCACAATCCCTCCCTGGTGGATCCGTGCTGGATTGGTCGCAAGCACTACGCGGCCATAAACACGCAGGTGGTGGTGGATCACAATGGCCTCATCACTGACATCGTCGCCAGGTGGCCAGGCAGCACTCACGACAGTTTCATGTGGGCCAACTCAGCTGTGGGGCAGAAGGCTGGCAGAGGAGTGTTTGGCCGGGGCATCATCCTAGGGGACAGTGGCTACCCTCTCCGGAGTTACCTCGTCACGCCGGTAACCAACCCAGCAACACCACAGGAGGAGAGATTCAATGAGGCCCACACAAGCACCAGGACGAAGATCGAACGGGTGTTTGGCATTTGGAAGTCCCGCTTCAGGTGCATTCATCGTTCGTCGGGGGGGCTGCGCTTGTCACCAATCAAGTGTTGCCAAGTGATTGTTGTCACCGCCATGCTGCACAACATTGCAGTGCGCGTTGGCGCAGATGAGCCGCCTCCTGTTGAAGAGCAACATTCAGAGGACGAAGCCCCGAACCCCGCCCCCCGCAATGTGCGAGCAGTACTGCATCAGGCCGGAGCCCAGACCAGACAGGAACTTATCCACCTCTTCTGAGGTCCAACAACCCCAGCCCCTACCCCTTCACCACAAGTCGCCAAGCACTGATCACTAATAAACCCACAACCATAAACCCACAACCATAAACCCACAACCATAAACCCACAACCATAAACCCACAACCACTGTCAGGCCTGAAGGCTGAAATAAATAAACAGAACCAGCAGATGTAGGCTACATGTAACGTCCTGCACACTGATTAATTGCTTCAGTGTCCGGGTGCTTTACCTGAAAGTATGGCACTGGATTGTTAAGGAAATATTGTTGCATACAGTATGTGGGAGTATAGTGCCCACATTTCTGAGGTGACCATGTAACAAGTGGGAAATTAGCGCAAAACATGCTGTGCTGAAAGGGCGCACAATACGCACATGTCATGAACCTACGCTTAGATAAATTACAAATTGCCTGGGACTTTTTGTTGCTATTTGACACCCTCATTTCAATGCAAAATGATCCACACAATACATGGTTGAAAAGGAAACCAAAGTAGTTTATTGAAACCATATGATGGGGGGGGGGGGGGCTCCGCGCTGCATTTACTGCTGGGCCTCTGCATCACCTGCAATGAAGGGAGATTGATTAGTGAAATTGAACGGGATACATTGGGTAATGCAGATAAAACATTGAAATACCCATACCTGAATCCTGGGGAAAGATGATTGGCACCGAGATGGAGGGACGGTTGAACTGGGCCTCTGCAAGCGCCAGCTGTCTCCGGTGCAGCTCCAACCTCTCCTGCTTCATCCGGACCACCTCTTCCTGCAGGGCAGTTTGTCTTTGGAGGTGGCCCTCCATCCCCCGCAGCACCTCCAGCTTCTCCCTCTCCAGGCGCACCAGCGTCTCACTGCAGGTGCAGGTTGTTATCGCGGGCCGCCATCGTGAGCCTCCACGCATACGGACACCGGGCCCTGCTGGTTGGCGCGCAGGGACAGGCCATGGTTGTTGGGGGTCGTCCTCTCCTGGTGGCGTGCACGTCCCTGCTCTGCTCCCGGATGGCTCCTCTTCATCCTCACTTAATGAGAGCCCCTCGTCCCCCAGCACATCGATGCCCCCACTAATGCCTTCAGAGGCCGTCTTCCCGATAATTGAGAGGACTTTCTCCTCGTCGGGAGTGAGGGTCGTCCCACCCGGTGCTCCACCACCCGTGCCCATGGCTTCGCTCCTCACCTTGGCACTCTTCCTCTTAGTCTGGCTCTGGAACTCCTGCCACTTCTTTCGGATAGCGCCCCAGTCACGCAGACCACATGGGCTGGAGGGGGACATCTTTTGGGCTATGGCCTTCCAAACATGGTTCTTGACGGTGATATTTTTTTTGCCCTTTGTTCCCCCGAATAAGATATCCTGGTGCTGCCAGACCTCGTCCACCAAGACGCCCATCTCCTCTGCGGTAAACGCCGGTGCCCGCTTGCTTCTTTTGACGCCGGTTCTTTCCATTCTCACATATGTGTGCCTATATCCACGGGGGTATATATGCGCTAATGGGCCTGATTACTACTTGGATACACCTGTTGGCACACACACACACACACACACACTCGCACCCACACAAACGCTACATACTTAAACTAATTGAACCTGTGCGGGGGACCACGGGGCGCTGTGTGTGACTTATGCGCTGATAAAGAGGTGGGTGATCGATTTGCCTGGCATCGATTTATTCAGTTTCAGCACGACCGCGGTGGACAGCTCCCACCAAAGTACTTCTTTCGATGCTTCTTTCGCTTCATCTTACGGCTCTCCAAAGAAGGGACTTAAGAAGCCATCTGGGAAACACCCGTATCTTAACGCTCCTTCTTTGGCGAACCCTTCTTTCTTTGGCGAACCCTTCTTTCGACCCTTCTTTGGCCCCAAAGAACGATCGCATCTGGGAAACGCGGCCATTGTCAAGAGGTAGTTGTCAGCCAACTCATTATGAAGTTACTAGGTTTGAAAGAGGTTTGGTCAAACACACAATGTATAGATGTCACCTTGAATCTTAATGATGAATGGATACTTCCTAACAAATCACAGCACCAGTCTGTTGATTGAGACAGACTGGCTGGTTTGGAGCTTAGCATACCGCTAGTCCGCTACGCCTTTTTCCACTCATATGTGAATATTCAAAAATGCAAGAATGAAGAAATGGACAGCAATTCACTCTGGACGTTAACACATTGAGACATTGAAAATAAATGTAACACAAAATAGATGTGCTGCCTCATAATGTATCTTTATTGGATTGTAAAAGGAAAATGCCAACAAATATATTTTTTAACCATGTAACTGGATCGCTTAATAAATAGCCACACTTCTTATGAATTACAAAGCTCCGGCTCCTTTACTGTGTGGAATACATCATAAAATGCAGTGGGAATTAAATTGTCTGTGAACCTTGACAAATAGTATATTTACTGCTGGGTAAAACTTGATATACAGTACATTTACCGCAAACGGTTACTATCAGCTACAGTAGCTGTTACAAGAAAAACTGAAACCTCACTCAAGCTGAGGAAGTTAAAACAGCTGCAAACAGATTTGCACAAGATCAAAATGTGTGTCTCTTATCTACGCATCTCCACCATGTTGAACTTAAACAAAACAGCTGTGGAGGAGAGGAGCAATGCTATTTCAGCAAAAAAAAATTGGCTCCTGCAATCAGCAAACATAACAGACTGCGTGCATAGCCATAACACACAGCTTGTGTTTGGTGCTTTGAGGTCACAACTCTGCTGTGAGCAACTGGAAGAGGCATAGAGCATGAAGATCTTGTCTAGAATAAAAAGGTCATGCAGGTGCCAGCAGCATTCTAACTGAACCGAACTGTTCTTCAAATGTGGGCGGGCCGCGTCTGCAATGGGTTTCCTCCACACAATCCAAAGAAAGTCTCCAACTAATGACTTATATCAAGATTCTGCCAATGATGTTCTCCACCCAAGTGTTTTGTTTTAGAAATGCCTAAATATACGTATAAATGCCCACTGTTGTGTGTGACCAAGTACAAAACCCAATAAAAGTAAATGTATTATCAAAAATGAAAAACAAAAAACTCAGATATCAAAAACCCGGAAAATCATCACATCCTAAAATGATGATTAACTATCAAAGTTGGTTGACTGTTTCATTGTTTGTCAATCAAGTTGACAAATTGACAAATAGCAAAGTTATTCCAACTATGTATAACAGAAAATACTGTATCGGCACACTCAAGGTTAATGTTATGTTAATTTACTGATAGTGATAGGCAACTGAATTCTTCTTTGTTTTAACTTTATATTTGTTTTCCATATTTTGACAACAATACAGACAGTAATGCAACAATATATCTCTACTTTTATTATTTGAGTTCTAATGTTGAGTGAGCAAACCGCTAAAAACATTTCTGTCTGCTGCATTATACAATTTGGTGTGCAAAAAGAGAAGTTATATTGGACCTAGTTTACAGCGACCCTGTTCACAGTGACAGCGTAGCCCACAGTGTAAATGCCCATGTGATCGACAAAAGTGGGAAGTAAAACTTGTAGTTATGCCAGTTATTTAAGACGCCGTGGCAAGTGTTACCTGCATTCCTGTCACTACACTAGTCAGGTGATGACATAATAGTGATTCACTCTGAAGTCATTCATTGATCCTTATTGGACCGTGCATATCTGCTGATGTGGCTGACTACAGCGTGCTCTCCCTGTGTGTGTAACCATCACTTGTCATAATAAATACCGGTCAACCTGGCTGAACGCTGCCTGGACCATAGGCTATCCACCTAGGTAGTCATGTTATAAAGGGATCCCAACGACCTATATGTTACACTGTTTCAAGAATACTAGATGTGGAGCGACTTGGTTTCAACTCCCTCCCTCCATCCGCTCAAAGCATAAATAATATAACACTGAGTGAATGCAGAAAAACGACACCAGTTAATGGATGAAATAACAACAATAATGTTATATAAACGCGGTCTAAACGCGTTGTAATTGTATACACATTCACAGTTTATGACGTGATAATTTAACAAATTAAACTGTCATGTGTAGAAAGCTGTTACCCAGGCTGCTGTGAACGGAGCAGTCCTGTCTTTCCAAGCGGGCCTTCTATCTCGGACCACCCAGCCCCCTTTAGCTCCCACGCCTTCGACAGTTTCACGGCACCTTTCTTACCTTGGTGATTGAAAAGCCTCCATAGCTTTGTGAATAGTATTCCCATGGCTGTCGGTGAGGTTTCTTCGATGCCAGCTTGTAAGAATCCGCCGTGACTTACTGTAGCTAGCCAGCGTTGATGCTATTCAGCGCTATCAACTTTACCCAGATAGCAAGCTAGCTAACTACACAAACGAAGAGCTGTCAGAGCCTTTACGTAAAAACGCCATACTTGTATGACTTTTTCAAATGTATGTCGCTCCTCTTGAGCAGTAAATTCAAGCCGTGACGGCTAATGTAATACAAAAACCAAAACCAAAACGATAGCCACTGTGGCTAGCTGCTTGGTATCAGCTGGCTGTACGCTGCGCTAGTTAGCTGTCAATCTTGCGCATGCGTATTTGCACTGCCCTGTTGATACCACAATCTATGGTTGATACACATTGAACTCATGGATTGAACAGAATAAAAAGGATACCATTACAGCTAATATAGCCTATTTCTATATTAGAAATAGGCTACATTATTAATTCATCCGTTACCGCAGAAACATAATATAAGATTACGTATGCATATATTATCAACAATATTAGGCTACATTGTATTATTATTATTATTATTATTATTATTATTGTCAAATTGTTATTTCCCATTTTTAAATGTTATAATATTGAACTATTATATTGATAGAGCAGAACTGAGATGATATGTCAATTAACTTAGTAATAATTTTCCAACAGATGTATTTTATTTATTTGCAAATATGTTTGATGATCAATCATTTGTTAAAGCAAAAAATGTCCCAACAATTAAAATATTTATTGAGAAAATGTTATATCATGGTTTTGAGATGCTCATCTTATATTGAAAATAATGAATAATAATTGTATGTTTTTGAACAAATGAACAGAGGCAATGGTACAACAGCATTAGGGCAGTTTATTTCATTACAATTGTAAAATGACACAGTGCACACAAACTTCTAATCAATGCATCATTCTCTCACAGGCAGTATTCAAATTGTTTAAATTGTTGCTCCAGGGTTTTGAAATAACAAGAATAAAAGCTACTGTATATGGCAGATAAGAACAGAAGTCTCCTTGTCCATCTTCCTTTTCCAGAATCACTGAAGCACAATAAGATCTCTGCCATATGAATAAATAAATAAATCTAACTAAATTCAAGAATTTTTCATGAAATATTAGATACAATGATAAGTCTTCAAAAGATTATTATATATATTAATCATGTATTTGCCAGCAGCACACAAGTAAATTTATCAGATTTAAAAAAAATGCAGGGGCCTGCTCTACATTTCCATGAAAGGAAAAGATATTGTGACAAATGCAGGTGCTTTCAGATCATTCACAAGGAGTCTTTAATGAAAATCAAATTGAATCGATTAAAAAGCTATAGTGTATGGGAAAGTGAATCTGTTAAATTGCCAATTGATGAAAATGTTACTTTACTTTTTATGAATAAATCATTTATTTGTATAAATAAAATATTGTAATAATACAATGCGATGTAGGGGGAGTTACCCTTTGTGGACGGTGTAGGCCTATGCAAGGCTTTGAAAGAATAATAAGTGGAATGTGAAACCTTAGCTAAATTAAGGTTTATCTTTCAATTATTTTGACTGTATTTACACATGGAAGCCCTCAATATAAGTCACGCTAAAGTCCAATTCTGTCTATTCCTCACGATGTCCTTCCAAACTCATGAGGGAAAACAACAGTTGATAAATGCATGGCACATGAAAAACATGCTTGCATGACCATTCTAGTAACTCTAGTGTTCCTTTCCTCATATAAATAGTATTTTTTGTAACAACTAAATCATAACAATCCCTTTACAATTTAAAACATAACGCTCGGAATCAGATCCCCCATCAGATGGGTATAATAATAATAACATAAACGCTACATGTGTCAGCACACTCATTCCTGAGGTTTGGAGCTTTGAAATGTACCAGTATATGCATGTTTTTTTTTATATATTTATGTCTTGATATGGTGAATGACAAAACAAAAGGCATTAAGAAAGAAAGTGAAAGAGTGGCCACAGACCAGAGAGCTACTGTATGAACCCTGAAGAGAACACCACAACACCATCCATGTCACTTCAATAAACTGATGTGTAAAAACTCTGGATTCGGGAACAGGCTTTCACAGGATTTAATACACTCACATCGAGGACGGTGGCAAAAAAACATTTGCGGAGCTTTAAAGATGCATTCTACTCTGCTTCTACCAGCTCCTGTATGCAAAAAAAGATTCTGTGCTGATCATCTTGCTGTTTGGCACTGACTTGAGGCAGGTATAGTGACCTGTCCAGTAGTCCTACCTGCATGCTACAGTAACAGCTGAGATGGCTGGGAGGGACTCCAGAAGTGCATATACGTCGCACACTACTACCTAGCTAGTGAACTTCACTCACAAGCCACATCTGGGGCATATTCAGACCAGGTCCAGCTTTGTTTAGCTTTCCCTTTTAAAACAAAACGTATCTGCTCTTGTGCTACAATCGTATCCAGTCACCTTCCCTTGTTCACATCAAAGAAAGAGCAGAGAATCTTAATTTTTTTTGACGTTCAAAATGCCCATTTGGCTGAAAAATGAGATATACTACACATCAATACGAGGTTGTTACAGTCCAAATGAGTGTAGTATTTTCATCACATTACAGCAAAAAGCTTCCTCATCTCTTGTGTCCATGCCGGTTGATTAGAGAAAGACAAGTACACTTTGTTTAGTTTTTTACAGCTCAAAGCCGGTCCCTGGAGTCCTGGCTGTAACCTCCCGGGGATCCTCTGTTACGGTGGGGCTTGTATGAATCCTGGTAGGGGTCCTGGAAGTCCTCCTCCACCAGAGGGGAGTGGTCCCTGCTGTGCTGTGAGCCCGAGGAGAGGCGGTTGTGATTTTTGCGCGCCCGTTCGTTGTGGTAGTTCTCGTCGGCGGGCATCAGGCTGCAACGTTCAACAGGCGAGTGGTCCGTGGTGTGGTTGCTGTTGCGGTTTCTTTGAGCCTGTTTGATAAGAGAGGAAATACTTGTTGTAGTGTTTGGCCTGTTAAACGTTCGACACAACAGCTTAGCAGAATATACACAGTATGACTTTGCATGATTCATGATGTTAGACGTGATACGACATTGGCAAAAGGCTCGTAAAAAGGTTCAGAAATGAGATCTAATATAAAATGTAAACACCTGTTTATAAAAGCATCTCAATTTAATACAATAGTAATAATGTTCTAAGAACTTAAAAGCCTAAATGTTCTTAAATATACGGTATCTGCCACATGTCTTGGGGAAATCTTAATAAAAACTGAAGTTGCTTATTAAGAGGTGGTTATAAAATGCTTTGGTTTCCTCATTGCTGTCAATGAGGAAGCTGAAAACAAAAGCTTGAATTCAGCCAGTTATCCCATGCGTGAAATAACCAGACTTCCGAAGAAACTTCAAAAACAATTTTTTTAATCCACCTTCCCACGGCCAATCTTTAGGCTCAGAAATGAACCAAACACTCACATGCAATGCAAATCGAAATATGCATGAAACTGTAGTTTTGAGCAGAGCAGTATCATAACAAAGAGCAACAACTTACTGGTACTTATTGAGCATTGGAATGAATAGCAGGCAAAAATAATTATAACGCAGGTGTGTTTGGGGATTTTTTTATGGACATTTTGATAGTTTTTGCCCCCAATAACAAACATGGCCAACCATCAATAACCTTTGTAATTGACTGAAGTCAAGAGATTCAATGAACTCTATCAAAAAACGTCAATAAACCATTTCGAGACTGCATGGGTGAGTTTTTGTACTCTGAGTGTAGCAATAATTCATGCAACTCAGCTCTTTAGCTTTGGCTTTAGGGTGTAATGCATTTATTAGGAGCAAAGTATTTAATAATGTATTCGTATTTTTCCCGCTGTGCAGAAGGTGGATAAATCTAAAGATCATTTTAGCGTGACTGATTACAGACAAGCAACATTATTTTAGACTTATATTAATAACCAAATAAAGAGAACAAAAGACAACTTTAAAAAACAAAAACTAAAAGATTCCATGTCCACATTTCACCTGAATGACAGCAGGATAGGGGGAGAGTGCTGTGGAGCCCAGGTTGCGTCCCAGCAGGGGGTTGAGTGGCGTGCTAAGTGAAGTGTGTGTCGCTCGCCAGTACGCCTCCAGGTATTCTGCCAGGTGTTCACAGGCGTCTTCCAGCTGGTTCTCATCCAGGATAATGTCAAACATCTCCTGAGGGGTGGGCGAGAGAGAGAGAAAGAGAGGATTGAAAGAAAGTGACTCAAAGTTGCACCGCCGCTGGTTGTTGTAGATAAACTAAATAACTAGATGTCCCTTGTCAAGATTTTAAAAAGGGTGAAGTTTACTCACAGTAGGACATTGTGCTAGTTTCTCTGCTGCAACCAGCTGCACATTCAAGTGTTTGCTTTGAGATTTTCCTCTTGATTTGATCAGCCTCTGGAGGACCTGTGGGAGCAAGGCACGTAGAAGGAAGAAAGACACAATGAAATGTCGCAAGTTATGGAATATACATGAGTTACACAAGGTTATCTTGGGTTGGAGTTCCACCAGTCATGCCTGACGCAGAAGCATGCATGGGTTTCCTCATATTTAGTCATAATAGTTAGAAATGTCAAAAGCAGGGAATTCCAAATATATTGGTCACCAAGTGAAGCAAGTTATTTTTTTAAACACTTCTAAATTATGTTAATCCTAAAAACAATTCAAGTTGTGCTTTGAGACTACAGTATTCAACGGTTTTTAGGGTTCTAGCGGATGAAAAATAAACAAACAAATGCATATATGTATTCCTTTTTTATTGAATTACTTATTTATTATTACCTTTTTAAATATATTGTTATACTGTATATGTACATCTTTTTCATGAATACTTTTTTGACTAAGGGGGTGAAACAAACCAAAAAAAAGTATTGAGGTAATGCTGATTACAAACAGTATCAATCGTATCAAGTATATTGTTGTCACTTTCTGTACTCAACAGAAAGAAAAAAATGTCAATATCATGATTGTATGCAACACCCTGAAAAGAAAAGAAAGGAATACTTTATACAGTATCCTCCTAGAACGAGGCTGTACATGTTAAATATCAACACAGTTTCATTGGATGGGGATCCGCTATCTAAGCCGTTAATCTTACCTTAGGTGAGGACACTTTAACATGGACGATAATGGGTGCTAATGAGGTCTTGATGAGCTGTGCCGGATGGTTAATTGTGTCTGCATCCAACACCACCAGCTGTAGAGACCTGGCCAGCTCAAAGATCCTCTCTATTTCACTCTGGACCTCGGCTATAAGAAGACAACAACATATAGCGGAAAATCCATAAATAATAGAGAATATACTTTATAAATACAACATATTCACAGACTCAACAAATACAGGACATGCACATCATTGAGTGACAGTTTACCAAGATTGGAGCGTGTGTTGGATCTCTCAATGATGGCCCTCTTACTGGGGTTGTTTAGTACTGACCTCTTGGCCAACGATATGTCTGCCGTTACCCTTGTGATGGATATCCTGGAACAACCAGAAAAAAACAAACATGTTACAGAGAAAAAAAACGAGTTGCAGACAGAAAGGGGGTTTACAGAAAAATCCTGCTTCGCTTTGAATGCTTTTCCAAATTCATGGAATGCCTTGCATGGCAACCTAAAAATGACTATTTTCCCTACTTATGATATATTTTAAACTACGATTTCTGAATTTTACACATTTCAATGTAACTGTTTAGGCTGAAAAATGCTCTTTTAGTATTTTTCGATAATTTAGTCTCTGTGTTATCCCTGTTTATTACATGTTTTTATATTTATTGTGCGTTTCCTCTTGCAAGTCGTCAGTGTCAATGAGGGCAATCTTAATGACTCTCATTAGAGTTAAAAATGAAAGTGAATTGATCGATTGATTTATTGCTCACCTGCCGTCAAACCTGTGCTTCAGGAAGTCAAACAGCGCCTTCTGCATCATGTCTGTCACCTGACAAAACAAGAATATCCGGTCATTAAAACACTTTTAGGCCGAGGCACAAGGAGAGGAACTAACGTGGGCGAAATTTAATCAAGTCATTAAGATCTAAAATGAGAAACGCCACAAAGACCAGTGCACTGGTGATGTATTAGTACAATCACAAAGTGCAGTGTCTAATGTAGCTTTCCCCCCCGATGAATAGGCCTACGTATGACAGTGGGAGGCCATAAATCAAAGCAGAAACTCAAGATATAGTAGTTGTGGAGAAGTAGTAGAGAACGTTTTTCTAAAAGGCAGAAAGTCAACCTATTGGTAAAATACTACTTACATACATACTGAATTATCACTATATAACCATGACACTGCCAAGGTTAGTTATTTATTTTATAGTGCTTCTATAAGCACTATAAAATGGTGCATTTCCAGTGGACACCCATTATAATTAAAAAGGTGAAAGGCCGTTAAGTTTGTCCTTTCTGAGCTACTGTAGAAGCAGGGTGGTGCTTAAAAAAAAATATATATATATAATAATAAATAAATAAAAAGCTCAAAAGATAACAAAAACAACATTGCTTTGCTGATAATACTAATATGTCTACAACTATACTGTAACTGTAGCAGTCTTTGCTCAAGCATGAGTCATCCTTCTCTTGTCTAACCCCTTTATATTGAAGAAAAGCAACTCTGTGCCACTGGCAGAAAGAATAGCGCTGTTAACCTTGTGAGCTTTAATAGTCGTATAGCCTAACTAAATTGCTCTCTGATATTGATTCCTCGGACAGGGACAATAACCCCAAATGGCCTCTGATGTGATCAACAGCTAAAATCTCTTTTTTCTCTTATGGAAACATTAAACACCACCCGTCTTAATCCCGAGCCTCGGCGCTTTGCAGTACATTATCCTCTGTTTCTAATTTCAAGCCATGCCCCACTTTTTTCACACCGATGCAGTTTACCAAGAAGGTTGTTACCACGGCAACACCAGAACGGGCAAAGAAGACTGTGATTCCATGACAACCGACTATAGGGCTCCCACCTCCCACCACACCACCCTCCTTGGCCTCCTTTATTTGCTTGCCCTGTGGTTTCAATGTTAACTGATAAACCATGGAGCAGTCCCAGTGTTAATGTTGTGTCTATAGGAATCTTAACTTTAGATGGAATTAGCCTATAGGCGGAAAACACAAGAACCTATGACATGATGCAACATAATAAACGGTCAGCTTGGCCTGTAATAGTTGAAATTGGATTCGACCTAAAACAGAATTGAATTATGCATTTTGTCAAATGTCTTTTGTTTTCAACATGCCGATAACCTTTGTTTTGACTTTTCTATTTATTAGCTGCCGAATAAATCAAAACGTAACTGACCTATTCTTTCTAAGTTCACTTCTTGGTCTCACACAGTGTTAAAGAAAACTCCTTTATGAAGTGTAGGCCTATGTGATAGTGATCTACCTAAAATAGAAAAGACCCTTGGCTAGGTAATGTTAAAAAATAAGGTGATTTCTGTTGTGTTTGAGGGACAGAGGTTGAGTCAGCGCGCTCCAGGTGCAGCGGTGCGTCCTACCTCGTAACCTTTAAGGGACGGTCCCACCAGCACCACCGGCCTCATGGAGGGAACCACGTCATAGGGAGGAACGTGCTCTGCCTGAAGGGAGGGGGGGCGGGGGGCGGGCACACAGCTAATGTCAGGATCCAATATTACACATGCTCAAGAAGTATTTATTCTAATACAGATTTTTATAAAATGATTGGTGCTTAAGTTATTATTGGTGCTATAGTTTTCCCATAAACAGTCAATTTCATTTGTTGGGAACTAATTTTTTTTTTAGAAAAGTATAACTGACGCAAGAACGACTTATTATTAAAAGGCACACAATAGTGAGTGAATAGCTAGAGGATTCATATATGGATGGACATACTCACCACTTTCTGTTTCTGCTTTCCTGAAAAAGAAAGAAAAAAGATCAGGTGAATAAGTGCATACTTGACTGGGTCTATAAATGGGATAATAACAGACGTTATAAAGCTTAACAAATATCACAGGAGTTTGAAGCAATACTCCCACTATCACACAGACACACAGATACAGAGCAGATACATGGAAAAAAATCATTCCCTCTGTGAATAGACAGTAGAAAGTGTAGAAAGAGGCCGACAGACAGTTGTTTGTGTGTGGGACCAACCTGCAGAGTTGGGGTTCGGCTTGAATGTGCCTGACACCATATCTCCCATACTGGAGGAAGAATTCCCACTGGACTTACTGGTAAAAACGATAACAGTGAATAGAAGGAGGAAAAGTGTTAAATCTAGCATGAAGTTATGAGTAAAACACCAATGACTCCTGGGAAAAATCAAAGACATCAGGCAACAAAATAGCCAGGTCAATATAATAAAAAAATATGGTCAGAGGTTATTATAATTCCATGGATCATAGCATCGTAGCACCTTAAAAAAATAGGATATAATAATCTTGGATTAACCAGCTGTGTCAACTGACTCAACTTCATTGTGCTGAAACTGAATCAATTTGTCATCACTGTGTTATTATTATTATAATAATATTAAGGCCAAGGCTAGAGACAAAAATTATTTTTTTAATAAAAAATTATACAAAATGATGGCACTGACTGCACTTCACTAAACGCCTCGATAGCTGAAACTCATCTCCCCGTTTAATCTGATGGAAAATTCTGTGCTGGCCCTTCTCCAGGCCCACCTCTGAGAGGCTGGACCACACAGCACAGCTTGGCTTTCATCCACCTCCCTATCTACCGGCTCCAAATGCCAGGCTTTACTCATCCTTTCAAGGTGCACTATGCATTTTCAGGGGAGGGGGATTTGCTTACAATTGCAGAGCCTTGCAGTTAGTTGAAAAAAAAAACATGTTTACCCTACATGTAATTTTTAGAATTGAGTATTTCTATCATCAATAATCAAAACTAAATTATTTTGAGGCACCTGGTACCAAACGTCAGACTACAATACTGTAAACAGTGAAACACTAACTTTTCCGGAAGCTTTTTCACTTCAAAAAGTGTCCAAGGGCAATCCAATTTTCTTGTGAGGAAAAGGTTGTTTATTAAGTTGAAAAAATTTGAAGTGGCTCCCCAAACCCCTCTAACTCTCTTTAACCCTTTTGATCCAAGATTCAAGATTTCAGGATTCAAGATTGTTTATGTCATATGTTGTTGGCAATGACATTCTTCAGTCTGTGTGTCTTCTCAACAGGTCCTGATCCAGTCCCACTCACCCGTGGAACCGTCCTCTCTTCTGCTCCTGCTGGAGACGGATGTTTTCCAGTTTCAAGGGGCTCGGGATGAAGCCGATGTCACAGCCTTCCTTCACCAGGCGGCCGATCCACCAGTCATTGTTGTACTTCTGTAGATGGGCAAAAACAGACAGAAAAACCTTACATTACTCTGCGGGATAGACAGTTGTAAATTAAATTGAAAAAAATCTGACAATATTCGTTATAATCTCTGTGTGTATTTGATAACAATAAGATATAACCATTTCCTCAGTATTTTTTGTTGTTGTGGTTGGTTGGTTCTACCCAGTTTGTCTTATTATTAAGTTTGCACAACCAGTGAGTGCACAAACGACATTTCATGAATTCAAAAATTGGCATAGTTACGTGCAGTTAAAATGTACCTCCCATGAAACTTTAAGAATCACAGTTTAACTGTTGATTAAAACTAGAAAAGAAAGCTAGAAATAAAGAACTATGGACAACCAAATGGACCAAACTTAATCCAAGCTTCTATACAGTGCTGTCCCAGGTTTAGCGGATGTTGCCTGATTTGTACCTCTTTGATGTGGAGGAAGTCCTTGGCATCAAAGGAGATGGCGGTGCCGGCCACAGGGACATCCTCATCCAGAGCGCCACAGTAGCTGACATTGGTCCTCACAGCAAAGGCCACCGCTTTAGTCTGGAAGGCAGCAGGGAGAGAAGGAGGTTTTTAATATTTTTGCAGTTTTTAATATAATAACAATCGATAATGTAGTAACTTGCCAATAACTTAATTGGTCAGGTTAAAAAATATATATAAAAATGAATAAATGGAGATGATTATCTAATAACTTATTACATTATGGCCATGTTTAAAGTAATTATAACATTATTGGCTGCTACAAAGAGTCATCACAGTTTTAAGGTGGCAACATTAATATGTAATATAGGGATAGCCACATTTTCTATTACAAAATAAAAATTTTATTGGAGCGCATGTTAACATGCTGCAGAACCCTTTGTATAAATTGAGTGAATGTAACATGAACAGAATCAGCAGTGGACACACAGAGATACATGACAGGGGAGTTCCCTCTCAGCAGAGAGAGTTATTACAGCATCACATGCAGGCAGCCTGCAGTGAGGGGACGGGCAATGATGAGGAGACATAGGTTGCGTTCCGAATCGCATACTCTTTCTTTTTTCTATTCTACATACTACATCCGACGATAAAAATAATCTAGTTAGGATGCAGTAGGCATACTATTGGGACATACTTTTACTCTTTTATTTCATCATAACATTACGCCTTGATCTTGCCTCTTGCTTTTATATCCGTCGCATCCCCGTTTGTTTTCATATAGAGGCTTCGTCGATGTGACGTCACTTCACGTGCGCACTGGATTGTGGGTCAGAATCGCCCAAATAGGATGCAGTTTTCAACACTAACAATCTTGGCCGGAGGAAGTAGGAGGACATCCGGGTACTTCTAACCATCCTAAATCTGGCCACAAGAATCGGGACATCCTAAATCTTTTTTCTACATACTATATAGTAGAAAGTATGCGATTCGGAACGCAACCATTATCATAGACCTCCTGACCACGGTGGCTGTAGGGATCAAACCAACATTAACAGCACTTGGCAGAGAGGTTGCAGGAGGTCTCACTCCAAGAGCAAATAGGCTCCGTAATCTTTCAAGAGGGCTTCTTACTTTATCCAATCTATTTTTAACATTGAGAACAGGGCAGTGTGAAAC
The DNA here is from genome assembly GCF_949987685.1 of Ammodytes marinus. NCBI lineage: Eukaryota > Metazoa > Chordata > Actinopteri > Uranoscopiformes > Ammodytidae > Ammodytes > Ammodytes marinus. The sequence goes on from NC_137216.1 coordinate 24,947,109, forward strand.
CCCTTTATCTGAAACAGTGTAAATGTAGCCTAGATTTTGACAAATCGGCAAAACCTTCAGTCAACCAACACTGCGGACCAAAAGTCCAGTGCAGTCAGTGTCCTTTGTTTGTGAGCGGAGATTAAATGTGTTTGATGTGAGATTATACAGTACAAAGTGTCACTGCGTTGTCCCTGTAGATAGTCCCCACAGTGCGTATAGGCTGACCTTTGCCCTCTCGAGCTGCACAGTGGCCTGCTGCTCCCGCTCCTGCCGCCCGCCGCCCTCCTTCTCCTCCTCCAGGGAAACATCCGAGTCGGATGGTCGGCTTGTGTACGAATCAGCTGAGCCCTGGAGCAAAAATAATATTGAAATAGCATGTTAGAAAAAAAGATATAGTATACTATATTTATATGCTATATTTATAGACCAATACTGGTGAAACAACTGCAGGGTGACAACTCCTTCATGTGATAAGAAATTCAATTTGACATCCAAGGCGCAAAAATAATATAATGTATAATTTGATGTGTTCACAAGCAAAATCACATTGAAATGCAAAACAGTGCAAATAGATGCAGGACACAATAGGAGCCTGTTTCTTAAAAAATACACAAAGACTGAGCAAATGAATGGGAGTTTAAGACGTCACAGAAACCCAGGTGTGTGTGTGTGTGTGTGTGTGTGTGTGTGTGTGTGTGTGTGTGTGTGTGTGTGTGTGTGTGTGTGTGTGTGTGTGTGTGTGTGTGTCCATACAAGATCAAAGGCTGACAGATTAAAGATGACGAACCGACTGGGAGAGAAGGTTCAAAAAAAGGTGTGTTTCTATTTTGGGGATACACAATTAGAAACACCAAGGGCGGCCACTACTAAGCTGGTGTGATGTCAACAGGAAACCCTCTCTCATTGGTTTGGTAACCATGGTAGTAAGAGTTGATATCAGTACAAATGACGTATATGAGTACTCCTTTTTGTCTGCAATCTCATAGAAAATCTTTAGTTTTTCTGCACTGACCTATAATGGGCTGAAAATCGACTGCCACTTAAAACAGCTGAGAACTAAGACATGCGTTCTATTCAGACGGGTGACAACTTCAAGGATAAAAATTGACATCAAGTGTCTTTGTGCGGTGTTGACAGCTTGATCTGCGTGACTCCACTGGAGGGATGAACCAACAGATATTTTACCTAATTTGGTCGTATTTAATGATGAAAGTGGAATGCCAGCTGTAGTTCCTGGTTGAGCTTTCCCATGACAAAGGCATCAAGAAAAACTATATAAAAATAACATTCTTTCAACTGATGGTCTTGTTTGCAGTTATTTGTCAGAAATATTTAAAAGTACCTTGTAGCACCTTTAAAATCCAAAAATAGAGTTACTGGTTTATGTCTACTGTATATAGGCTACATGGGACTATTCTTCTGGGACACAGAGGGTGGCTTAACCCCCACACTATAGTCTGCCTCAGGCTAAATATCACTCATATACCATCACAATCAGTGGAGTCATCTCCTTTTTAACTCTCACCGCTAGAACAGATCTCAGTCCAAGGCCAACACACTTAAAATATGTAAAAGGATCTCAGGCTGCTGACCCTTGCACATGCTTTTATATTCTACCATGTGTCTTTTTCCGTACCCTTACATCTGTAGAATGCAATGCAGTGCAGGGTTAATGCATTAGACTGAAGCAAGTTTTATTTCTATATAAAGAAAGCTACCCATATGTGTTAACAAACAGCCATCCTACAATATTGTACCATGATTGTACTAATACATATTGATAGTCAGTGAGGTTTTTGGTCCAAAATTAGGGCTGTCAGATTAACGCGTTAATTTCAATTAATTAATCACAGAAAAATTAACGCAATTAAAAAAGTTAACGCAGATTAATCGCACTTCTATAATGCCCTTTGACCCGGTGGAAAAGTGGTGCGCAGCTCGGTGAGCTGCACCGAGCTGCACCTGTAGCTTGCATACACAGCCCGCACGGGTGAAAGGGAGAAAAGTAAAGAGAGAAGCAGAGGAAAGGGCGGGGCCGAGGGCTCTATGGACAGGATGGGATGCTTTGGGCAAATAAGCATGAAGGTAGGAAGACATATTACTTTATTCTCCGCAGTGTCTGTGCATTATTGATTTAGTGGGTGCAACAATATAGGTTCAAAACAGTATCTCTCAATCTTCCTCCGTGTGTCTCAATTTTGTTTGCTAGCTGTCTCGTCTCCCGCATCAACGGACACCCGCCCCGTGTGTGTGTGTGTGTCTGTATGTGTGTGTGTGTGTGTGTGTGTGTGTGTGTGTGTGTGTGTGTGTGTGTGTGTGTGTGTGTGTGTGTGTCAATATTTTTGCCTATGAGTACGACGATGGTGAATGAATCGGCATAGGCATCTGTGGAAGTGCAGCGCTGTCTGTTGTGGAGACAGAAGTTACAAGAGACGGAGAGCGAGAGAGAGAGAGAGAGAGAAACAAACTGTAGCAGGCTACAGCTGTTTACAAACAGGTATAAAAGTGTCATAAAAGTATGCGATTAATTCAAAATAATTAATCACAGAGCCTATTAATTAGATACATTTTTTTAATCGCTTGACAGCCTATCCAAAATATATCAAAATGTCCTCCTGTCAACAGAGCATGAAGGTGAATGTGTTGGCACAATGTGCTACTGAGCATTTTTTTTTTAAAGATTTTTTTTTTGCCATTTTTTTGCTTTTTATTGATAGTGTAGAGACAGAGTTGAAATGGGGCAGAGAGGGGAGTGACATGCAGAGAACGACTGCGGGCTGGAATCGAACCCGAGTCCGCTGCTGGCCGAGGCCCATGGGGGGGACGCCCTACCAACTGAGCTAAGGGCGCCCCCGGGTAATAGACTTTTACTATAAATCCATCAATCATCAATCAGTCAAAAGATGGCTAAATCTACAACGCATACTTTCACTCTCCACCATTGTCAAACAGCGCTCACGTTTAATGATGCTTGTGTAACCGGGACATCTTGACGACTTCACCTTTGGCTGACCAGTACTGTAGCCGGTTGTGTTCCCATGTGGGAGATCTGGCTTCAGGTCAACTTTTTGGTGCAACCGAACCATGAAACTATGCCTGTGTGTTTTATACAGTGGAGTGTCTGCAGATTGTTTGTGACATTTATTTTTCTTTAAAGCTATAGTGCGTAACTTCTGTCATCCCCTGTGAAAATTATAGCAACACTGTCGCCGCATCTATATGAGGTAAGCCTTCGGTGATTGTGCATGGATTTTATTATTGATGCTGTATGTTCAGGTTTTTCTTAGCAGTAGAATCATCAACTGAAACATTTCTTGGGCGCTTTTGGGAATTTTCTTCTGAGCTTGTTCGACATTGTCATGTGGGGACACCAGTTTGTAAACGCTGGGCTGCCATACTGAGAAATACAGAGAGAGTTTTGTGGAGCTGATGGGCTAAATCAACTTTTTCTCAACTCGTTTGGCGATGGGTCTCACTTTCTAGTCCAATCTACTGTTATTCTGCATCCCATCTTTATGGTGTTATGATGTTAATACAAAAACTGTACTTTACACAGCACCACCACAGCTTAGTATTAACTTTATTAGCACCGGATACCTGGCCCATTGGCAGGAAACAACACATTCAGTTCACAGACTCTCTCGGGTCCAGGTAACAAATTACTACTCATCATTGCTTTTTTAATATTGGTAAAGGCAATGCACTGTGTGTATTTTTGTCGCCTGCAGGCTGCCGTACACAGCCATTTATTCTCCTTGTCAACAGCAATTAAATGAAAGGAAGAACTGAAAGATGAGATTGAATATGGCTGCTGCTACTACAGTTAACACCATTGACATCAACATCCTTTCTCCTTCATTTACCCAACACGGTGTGTGTGACGCCTGTCTACAGTCATTTGTAACTCTGTCTATCTGTCATTTAGACCTTAATGTCTATGTGTGCCTTAAAGGTGCAGTGTGTAATACAGGTGTATTTTTTGGCTGGTGAACAGGCGATTTCTGGCTGACACCCACTGTATATAAAAACTTGTAAAGCTGTTAAGTTGGTCCATTCTGTGCTATTGTAGAAACATGGGGGTGCAACATGCTCCTATGTTCTTAGGTAATAAAAAAGCATTTTTTTCAAACACTAATTAAAATCTACTTATGAATATTATCTTCCATTTCTACCAAGTCTGTTTAGCACAAATGCACATATGTTGTTTACGGTCCACATCCAAGCTATATTTATTGTCTTGAATGAACACTTGCATGCCACAATTGTTTCCCTATGTGTAATGTAACATGCAAAAAAAAACACTATGATATGGAACCATGTTCCCATGATGTAATGCTGCACACAATGTAGTGCAATGGCCATGACAAAGTGCATGCATGAATTCATGCATTTTAATGACTTCTCCACTTTCATGTCATGTAATCAAAGCGGTTCATTCAAACCCCAGCAGACTTCCTGCACTCAGAATTCATCTTCAAAAGACTGAAAACAATTGAGCATATAAATCATAGCACAAGCTTCTGTACCAAAACTAAAGTCACATTTCTTTTTTTGTTTTACCTTAAACTTATGGAACTGTTACATTCAGTAAAAGCATGTGGTGACCTTTTTAATCTTGTTTTTTCTTTTACATTTTGAACTGACACAAGACGTGAATTTTTCCTTATTTAAAACACATTCGTTGTAAAAAGTCAATGTGCAATGTTGTCTCCCAGATCTATTCCATAGTCTATACGTGAACACAATGTACTTTACAAGGATAAAGCTCACGCATCACAACACAATGTCGTGTTAACAGTGGAGCAGGTGATGCTACATTCTCTCTATGCTCCTCCTGAACAGTCCGGTACACTGGATATCATGTTACTGTGTGTCCAGGCAATACAGACCTATCTGTGTAAATACACTGACACTGCTCTCACAGTAATCTAATATTTCAATGCTTTACTGTCAGCATTTATCTCCATAAAGGCTCCGCATGAAGTCAAATTAGTAGGGAACACAACAGCTGACTCCAACGACAGCTTGAATGCATTGTGACAAAACTCTTAGCTAAAAACAGAGTTTATAAGATACGATATAATTCAGCCTAGGGCTAAAATCAAAAAAGGATCAGGGATTTAAACTTTTTGTATAGTACATTTGCATCTACACAACCAAAAGTCAGGATTCTAGTTGGATAATATACTTAATTCAATACAATTTGTAAAAGAGATTACTTTGCATTTGGAATTGATTGAAACTAATTGTTTTACACACACACACACACACACACACACACACACACACACACACACACACACACACACACACACACACACACACACACAGAAGGAAGCAAACAAACAAATAAAGAGACATTCATCTATTAGCCGTTCACAAACCCAAATAAATAAGTCTACTGTATACTGTATATAAATATGAATTGCTAATTTAATCATGAAGACGCTTTGTGCCGTTACACCAGTACAGCACATCACGGCTCTGATCCGGCCAGCTGGTGGAGGTTTGGAGTCCTGCAGACTCAGCCAAATGGGGTGAGAAACTCTGGGCCCCGGCACAATGTTTACCTAACAGATGATGGAACAGTCTGTTTCCCCCGTGGAACAGCCTGCATCCACAGTAGCAACGGATATGCCATGTTAGAAACAGAGCCTCTTTCATTCATCTGAACACTTCATAAGAGCAAGCGAGTGGATCTTTGAATAGCCAATGGAATCTTTGATCACACTGCTCACATGTATTTTAGGAAATGTAAAAAAATAAAAAATAAAATAAAATACATAAAAAAGGATCTTTCATAAGAGAAGAGCGGTGCTGATAGTGTATGGTTAAAAGAATACAGAAAATAATTACATTTTTCTATTTATGTCGTGTTATGCTATTAATCCTCACAAGAACAAAACACACAATCTACACACACTAAGTAGCCTTTGTAGAAACAAGACAAATGATAAATAACTCAAATTTGAGATAAACACAACATAATATAGATTTGAAATGATGTGGAAGCAACTGTAAACGGTCACGGTGAACGTGAAGGTACACAAGCTCATAAACAACACACACACACACACACACACACACACACACACACACACACACACACACACACACACACACACACACACACACACACACACAATGGGGTAAAGCTTGTGGGAGCAGGAAACATGCTTACAAAGGGTTGCTTGACACAAGGACTAAGGCGTGATGTATTGCTTTGAATTCTGCTCTGTTCATCAATTTCTTCTCCTGCGATAGCACTTTTTTATTTTTTTTCTCTTCACAACCATCTCATTCAAATATCAGCCTCTGCCCCTTTCAAAGCGGAACAGATGTTTGACATGGTTGCATTCTCCGTTGCAATAAGCTGTTTACATGCCACAAAGAAAGAGACGGATGTGTGGTCTGCTCTTCATAAAACTCTGTATTATCTAATGACATAGTAAATAGATGTGTCCTCCTGTACGCACGCCGATAGTGAGTCAATCACAAGCCAAACTGATTGCAGTGACTTTATTATATTGGAGTTTTCCTTTTGAACCTTTTCCAACAAATACAGGGACATTAGAGGGGGTGTCAAAATCACTTATTGTCAAAATCAGTGAATACCACCTCACAATCCGCTACCTGTCTGTACTGTGTTTGCACGGAAAGAAAATCCAGTATAAATACACAGCCTACACAGGTGTGTTGCTAGCTAGCTACGGTGGGCCCCCTTTGCTTAACATACCAGTTTACAGAGGCTAGGCCATGTATTAACACAAGATTTTTTTTCAGCTCACACACACTATGGACTGGTAGTAGATGGTAAGAAGATATTCACTGATTTTGACAACAAACGTACCACATAATCGCTGACTCCACCGTTGACTGGTTTGTACCCAAATGGCAGAAGCTAATGTTAAAGGAGTAATTTTTTTTTAAAATCGGGCTGCCCTACATGTTGAAGCATTGTTGAAAGCCTGTCACTTTAGAGAAAAAAATACTGCAATTGCATGATATCAATAATTGAATGAAACTAAATAGCCAAAATGTGCAACAGGGGATTTGTAGTGCAATAAGTCTTCAAGATCAACCTGCTATAGCCTGGATGGAAATGACTAATGCCTTTGTCCAGAGCTTCCAGGCGCCTCTGCTAATGATCCACTGGGAGCCCTGGGACTCTTTCCTTGATACAAATAACTGTTATTTACTGCCTCATTGAAAATGAAATCTATAACGGGAGGACTGGGGAGAAAGGAAAATAAAGGGCCCACTGTAAACTGGCCGCTGTAGAAGAGAAACTGCTTTATGTTACACAAGTACCTCTCTTTTGAAGCTAAAGATACATTCCGACCTCTCACAAGGCAGTTCGGATTTATTTTTGCTTGTCTGTTAGTTAGTTAATGCTACTAATAATTATTTTCATTAGATATATTTCCCATATATTATTTACGCTTCTAAAATATATTTCATTTACAATTATCTCTATGAAACATCTCTAATTTGAGATGCCTGAACCTCCCATGGTTTTTTAATACAGCTTGATACACAACTTTTAACAGTGAATTTAGTCACCCAACTTAGTTTAGCAATAGCACTGACATCAAAAACTACCAAACAGATTGGCCCAAAATTTGGTAAAAAGTTAGAGAGAGTAACAAGACAGAATTCATAGGTTGTTGATGATATCAGCACCACTGTATGGTCATTTATAAAGCACATTGCATTTTTGGCATCAATTCATGAACTATAGGAGCCATCATAGAAGAATACATCACTTAATGTTCTCAGACACAACCAACACCGCTGGCAACCTCCTCCCCTCTGTCTGTCTCCTGCCTCAACGAACACACACACACACACACACACACACACACACACACACACACACACACACACACACACACACACACACACACACACACACACACACACACACACACACACACACACACACACACACACACACACACACACACACACACACACACACACACACGAGTTGTTTGCAAGGTTGTTATCTAGGAGTGTGTCAAGTGGCCAGCCTTGAATCCATCGTGCCACACTCAAGCTTTATCATTGCAGACGCCAAAGCCGGGTCTGTTCTCCCATCTCCATCCATAATCTGTGCCTATCAGACGGCAGATTCAACCACTAAAAGCATTCTCTCTTCATTAGGTCCACCATTACTGTAGCAAGTTTGGATAGTTGCAAACATACCCCGAGGCTCCATTACTGTAACTCAACTGAGCCTAAATAAGTTAAATAAATCATAATTCCCTTACACATAATTTTACCTTCAAAAATGACCGTTTGAATTATGAAGTTTAAGGGCTTTAGATTTAGTTTTTGGAAAGTAGCTCTGCAATGTAAATGATTCAAATGAAAATATTCCAGAATAACATCTATTTTCTTTACTTTGCCTTCACTTCCAGATGAACTGAAATGTGTTTAGTCCATGCGTCTGGAATTCATGTTCTTCTATCTGACAATAATATCATTAAACTAAAAATTGGTCGTAGCCACCAAAGTGAAAATGAGTTAGCTCAAGATATTGGTTGCATTTTGTGGGACAATTGTATATTGAGGTGATTTTGTCTTGACTAACATTTCTAGTGTTTCTAAGTAGAGTATATTATAGCACATTTTCAAGGGGAAAATCAACAGAAAATGAGTCACACACAAGAGAGCCTGCAGGTTGCAACTGCCTGACAAAGTCCCACTTCTGAACAAAATGCAGACACCCAGGGGCTTTAAGACAAGTGCTGATAGCTAATCACAGGGCCAATAAGAGCCACAAAGATGTTCTTTGTAGTGCTGCCAATTCCGCTCCAAACAATCATGTACAGTCACTGCTCCTGGCTGGCACACAGCCTCAGCAAGGAAGTTTGGATTCAATGGAGGCTTTGGAAGTGGAGCAAAGAAGACCCACACACATGCTGTGTCAACAGAAACTTAAAAGGTTGTGTCAGCGATTCTGGAGAACGCTTGTTGTCAAAATCACTTTTTGTTAAAATCAGTGAATATCTCCTCATGATCCGCTACCTGTCCATACAGTGGGTGGACAAAAACACACAAACAATCCAGTGTTAATATACAGCCAAGACTCTGTGTTAATAGGCATGTTGCTATCTACGGTAGGCCCCCTTTGTTTACATGCTAATTTACAGAGCCTAGGCTGTGTATTGACACCAGTTTTATTTCAGCACACACACAGTGCGGACAGGTAGCGGATCGTTTGGAGATATTTGACTGACTTTGACAACAAGGGATTTTGACAACAAGCCTTCTCCAGAATCGCTGACTCCACCTTTAACATGGATCCATATACATTGTGGCTCAATCTGTATTGAGACAGAAGACGAGATAAACCTCTTTATAAAAATGCACGTCAATGATGGCATTAGAAAGAGATAAAAAAAATCTTCAAAACCAATCAAAGATTACCTTTTTTCTAACTTACTAAAGCAGAACCAACTGTACATTCTCTCGGTTACACTGTGGATAGGAGGACAGCATGTGTGAAAAATCCCCCCTCCATCTTTAATCTGCAGCCAGGATGTCAGGTGGAGTTACAGAAAGGTCTTGACAGATTCTGGCTCAGTGGGATTCCCCCCCCCCTCCCCTCCTCTCCCCTCCCCTACGCCCTCCTACAGTTATTGCCTTTGTAAGCATTTTTCTGCTACTCCCGACATATTTTTATCCCATCGGCGCTCACTCTGCCCATCAATAATAATAATAATGTTGGCTCCTTTGTTTCAAAGGCAGCGTACTGTGTTGGTACTGTATATCTGTGTGGATCATTACAACAGATGAGACTGTTTAGTTAATGGTAAAGAGAATTTGACATTTATCTACCATTGCCTTGTGTGAAAGGCGTTGCAGTTGAATCAGTGTGTCTGATACAGATGGCCATAGTGTGTGTGATCAAAATGATCATATAAGCTTTTGGTGTTTTTACAGTAAACCCTGATTATGGAGACGGATATAGACAAGTGAGTGAAAAATACACAAGGAATATACATTTTATAGTATTCTTGCTGGCTATTCATCCATATGAATAGAAAGACAGTCAAGAGATACTGTTGAGCTCTGCAGAGGATCAGTGCAGTCATCTGGCAGGCAGCATGCATCAGTGTGCGAAAAAACTGTACTATTGGTTGATTGAGGATCCCCTAAGACACACACGCTCTCACTCAAATACCGACATACACACACACACACACCCACATATACACACACACACAAACACACCCTTCCCCCAACCCATACTCCTCTATAAACTCCCCCGAGAAAAAGTGCACGCTCTGCCCACTCAAGTCTCAGCGCATTGTGGGTGTACATAAAGGGGTTTCGAAGCATCCACGACTGCTACACACCAAACAGAAAAGCATGGGCGTTTTATGAGTGTGTGACGCCTATCCACTCACCGCCTCCGAGTCTTCAAATCCATGTTGGTACAAGTTATCGTACATGGAGGAGTGAGAATCCAAAAGGCAGATTCCAAAAGCGGCAAATGATCAACCTGTTCCTCTTCTTCTTCCAGGGAGGATGGATGGTGATGAGGAGGAGGAGAGGGGAGTGACTGAGCCCGCCAGCACATTGAAGGTATAGACAACAGAGCAACCCAGATCACACACACACAAGAGCAGTAGATAGATAGAAAGAAAGAAAGAAAGAAGGTAAATGATAAAAAAGGAAAAAAGGTGGAGCCCTGTGTTTTTTTTCTTCCCTGATGCTGAATTGGATATTATTGCTCCGGAGTCGAGCGAGTGTTGGTTCCCATTATAAGGCAGCAGCCTGGCTGTCCCCAGAGGCAGAGCGGACCTGGCATTTCATCTGCCTTCTTCCAAAAGCTCACAATCACACAAGCCAATCCGTTCCTCTCCTGCACTGGCTGATGACAGAGGTGGGGATGCTGCGTGCCTATTGGACGGTTGGCGGCTCCCAGTCAATAATACTCACTAATAAGGAAGAGGCAGAGAGAGAAAGAGGTCTGCAGAACTGGGAGCACTGTTAACCAGCTAACTGTTTGTGTGTTTTGTTGAGCATTGATAAATCAAGATAATACCTAAGCCTAAACAGCAATTTGGAAAGACTTGGTTTAAAATGTACACACACACACACTCCTACGCCCACGCACACGCACACACACACACACACACACACACACACTCCCACGCACACACAAACACACAGACACACACACACACACACACACACACACACACACACACACACACACACACACACACACACACACACACACACACACACACACACACACACACACACACACACACACACACACACACACACACACACACACACACACACACACACACACACACACACACACACACACACACACACACACACACACACACACAAATACAGAATTCAGGAGGCCAAAACATTTTTCAAGCACTGGTCAATTCTGATATTTTTGGCAGTTTTTCTTCCATATGTCTTCTTTCATACTAGTATAAATCATAGGTCCAAAAATATAGATTCAGATGTAAATTTTACTAAACATTTTTGAGTCTGTATATTTCCCCTTCCCCTTTACAACAATCTTTAACGACCATTATCTCAAAATAATTTTTTCTTCAAATCTGAAAATCTCAACTTCTAAAGCACTAACATACATCAATTAAACTTTTAACTAAACTTTCCAAGTTTACACACACACACACACACACACACACACACAAACACACACACACACACACACACACACACACACACACACACACACACACACACACACACACACAATCAAAAGGTGATCTGCTGAGCGATGACCCTTTGAACTGGAGGCAGACCAGGCTGAGGCTGAGCCACACAAGGGTTCTTGTATTTGACAGCTCCCTTGAACGCATTGGGGCCATATAAATCAATCTATAAATGTATTTTTACAAGGAAACTAATCATATGGGAAATCCGTCAAGAAGAGAAATACAGATTAAAGTCTGAGTTTTGAGGAAAGTCCCTGTGGAAAGCATGACCGAATGGCACGCTATCGCTTTTTTATTATCCTAATGGGAAAAATCTATTTTTTATATATATATTTATTTTTTCAATTGTACAAATGCTGTCCAACGAAATGAGCATTACATTTATGTTTATATCCTATTTCTACATTGTATGCAACTCCTGTGTGGGGAATACAGATACAAAAAATACACCCAACAATCAATATGTAATGAAATTAAAAACATTTAACTATCCAATCCAAGTGCAACTGCAAGAGAATATTACTGGATTTCCAGAGTCTCGGCGTCTTCTTTGACAAAGTAGAGCCACAGCGCCCTCTCCTGGCAAACCGTGTCACTGCAGATGCACCTGCTGCTGCTGCTGCAACCAAATGATGCATCAAACCATCTCCATCAAACCTGCCTCTATTTTCTTTTTTTCCTCCTCTTAACAAGCAGCTCTCCAAACACCAGATGGCTCTTTAATCATCCATATTCCAATGAAGGAACAGAGCTAAACGGATTTCCCATAAAGACTGAAAGAGCTGAGTGCTACTTTTTTTAAGCCACTCAAACAATTACCTGTGTGTGGAGCCCTGAGCAGCTCACAGCCCCCTACTGTGGGCTATTCAAGATTAACACTTTAGATCAAGGAGAAGCCTTTAAGAGTGAGTATGGCATCATTGGCCATCATGTTCCACCTTGAGAAAGTGCCACAAAAGGCTGCAGGTATATGAGGTAAGTAACACATAAGGATGGAGTAGAACAATATATGTAAGCTAAGAGGAGGTAGGTTTTAAATGAGTCAATTAAAATCAAAGTTGCTCTAATCATCACAAAGCTATGCTGTTGGAATTCGTTACCAGTACACTATTAGCGTTACTACTGTACACATACGAAGTCGACATACCATCAAACAACCACAATCATTGGGCCGAACTAAAAAAAGAACAAACTGTTCAAGATTTCGTTTGATTTACTGTGTGATGTTGTGTTTATTTTGTGAAGGCGGATATTCAGTGTCCCACTTTATAAAAATGTTTAAGGCTGTTATGTTTGTCCATCCTGTGCTAATGTAGAAACATGGAGGTGTGTAGTCCAGGCTGTGGTGCCATGGAGAGAATTGGGGGGGGCAGTGATAGTGAATACAGCTTAGCAGTATGAAAAACACAAGTGTGTCGTTTTCTCCAGAAGTGCGCAATTCATTAGGTAAATTTGTTAGGGCGTCTCCATGGGTTACACAGGTTTACTCAATAGAGACTGGAAGACTGACGCATGGCAGTGTGAGTTACAAGAGCAGTGACCGTGCTCCGTCAAGTAATTCACAAATGAGAGGCTGCCGAGTTGAGCCATGAGACGAACATAAGAGAGATTAGCAGTCTGAAGATGCTCCCATCGTTATCACTTTGCTACAAGATGGAAAATTAGATTAAAGGAATATCTCCAATGTATTGTGATTCAGAAATTAAATTTAAATTTCGGGGAGAAAGCTTGACATCCCAAAATGAGGGTAAATTAAAGTCTACAGGCCTTACATTCATACTTCGAATTTCAGACGATAGAGAATTAAACTTGGTGACCCAGGGAATGAATCATTTCATTCAGATATTTTTTGAAGCAGGCGGTGACGAGGTCTTTGGTTCACAGCTGCAGTTGTCTGCCACCACTGAGAAGTCATTTTCTGCTCGGCTTCAGCTGAGAAGACCATAAAAACGTTTAACAGCTCCCGCAGAACTCATTACAGTGCAACATTCAATTTGCAATTTGCATAACAAACAAAGATTGTTTCTCACAAGAACATGCTGTGTGTGTGTGTGTGTGTGTGTGTGTATAGGGTATTTTGTTGCTGGATTCATCTGCTACCTTTAGAAACGGCTGTCTCTTTATGTTTTCAAGCCTGCATCAATGACACAACGGATCTCAGTATGTTTTAACAAAAGTGCTGTAGGCCAACACTGCTGGACCTGGGTAACGCATTTCGTTCCATTATGTTTTCAACATGTTTGAATGACAAAGGAATTGAACTGAACTGAACTGAGCTTGCCAACCCTCCGGCCATTTTGGTGTGGACACGGGAAGGTGCATCAGACAACTGTTGTAACTATGTATGTGGAACAGGTTCAATCAGGTGCCCTACCTGGCTGACCTAAATCATATGATGTCTGCTGTAATCAGTGGTGTAAAACTTAAGACCTCTTTTTTGTGAAGGTCTCATCCTTGTCTTGGGAATCAATATTTTTTAACCGGTCTAGTCTCCTTCTCAGACAAACAGGACTTTATATTAAGACTGGTGAAGACCATACAGACATACAGCTCTGGAAAATCAAGATCAGTGTCTCTGCTTTTACTATTTATAGGTACAATGTGTTTGAGTAAAATGAACATTTTGAAAACCTATACCATATACTGTTCTTATCAAACAATAAGTATTTTGAACTAATCAGGGCAGTCCTCTGCCCGAGCGTTCTATAAAAACAATTGGCCATGTCCACACAGTCCTGTCAAAAAGCCTGGACAGTAAAACAGCTGTTATTTTAACTAAGTTTTATGATATTTCTGAACATTTATTTTCAATCGGATTTTTGCAAAAGCTTATTGAGACACAACTTTAATATCGTAGGCATATATATTGATTTTTTACTTTTTTAAACCAGGTTTCTAGAGGCTTTAAAGGCGAGTACTGTATATTAGCTCAAACAAAACAAATAATGAGAAACCAGGGCAAAAGATTCTACTGTGCCACTTCCATGCTGCCACCCTGGATTATTCCAGAGAGCAAACATCTGGCGGGCTGTGGCATCCTCTTAACGCCGAGCTCAGAGGTCGGCCCGGACACACACACACACACACACACACACACACACACACACACACACACACACACACACACACACACACACACACACACACACACACACACACACACACACACACAGAAAGCATCTGTCCACGTGAGCAACGGTGCGCTTATATATGTTCAGAGCGCCATCTGGGAGACTGTGCATTCTACCAGCACCACCTCTCTGTGACAGATCTTTCTGACATGGACATATACCACGCAGTGACTCACGCAGTTCAACCTTACCTCCTAAAAATACATACTGTCCTCTTCATTGGAAATCAACTGAACGTCGGGAACACACGCTGACATTTTTATAACATTGACATGAAACAGTTTTTGTCTTTGAACATTCCTCTCTTTCTTAATACGTTTTCTATTTTTGACTTCCTTGTCCCTTCGATGAACTTATCCCTTTGAAGACATCCCACACTGGCCCAGACACTTGGCCACGCAGCTTATCCTCCCTTAGCCCCAATAACTTAAAGACAATCCACAGGGAATCACCCTTCACAAAATTCCACTAACAGTAAAGCCCAAGAAAAAAAATGTTTTGTATGAAGTGATAGGCTCCCACATGAAGGCACTTCTTTATCTTTCAAATAAATCAACTGTATTATTGGTATATTGCTTTGTATTGTGCTCTTCTCAATGGTTGCGAGCGGATTTGAGTCACAATGTGATGACAGTTGCGTGGTTGTTTGTATTATGTTGCCAGCACAGTCAGTCCTATCTGATCAAACCAAAAACCCACACAGTCTTGGGTTATTGTATGTTAGACTCTTCCATCTTTGATATTTGTTTTGTCTTTCAAATGTAACATTATAAAGAAATACTTGCGCTCTGAAGTTACGTTTTGAGAGGGGGCTTTAACATGACCTTGGAACGCATCACACACATCTCCTTAAATCAATTCTCCATTACAGAAAAAGCTAAATATCAAAGCTATAAGATAAGGATGAAGTATTGAGATCCTATCAAGCAACTCATATTAGGCTATACTTCCTGTAACAGGCTTAAATTTTTTTAAGTGAAGTAGTAAGACGTTGAAAATGAAGACGAAAACATGAGTAAAGCTTACATAACATATATAGATAAATAGATACAATCTCAGTTTCCGTTGAATCCATTTGAGTATATTTTTACTTTGAGGTAAAAATGTCACTTTCTGCTGAATAGGAGGAGGAGCAGTTTCCTGGTAATCAACCTTCTGTGCTTGACCCCTGTTGTTGAGGGGTGGGCTGTTACTATGGATACATAAGTGAATCAAAGCCGCCCCACTGTTTCTCTTCTCACCTGATGGCCATCACAACAGTGATGACACAAACCCCAAGCGGGGGCGTTTCAGAAATCTGTCATGCGGAAGGGATTTCATGGTTACATTTCTCTGTCCTTTTGTCCTACTTAAAGTTGTACTACGTAATTATTTAACAGGAACTTTCAGTCTCTTTTCTGACTGCTCTGCCAATGTTCAATAAGTAGCCGAATAGTAATCAACAGTGAGTTTTTGTTTTTATTTTTATCGCCTATACATTTCCGATCTATAGCGGCATGATTCTGTCATGCACGTAGGGTGCAGACAGAATTAGACTAAAAAAATATGAAGAGAAGAAGTCTTGTCTACTCACAGGCACATTTGAAGTGGAATGGTAATTATGGACAAAAAAACTAGGCTACTTTTTATTATAAATCTGACATTATTATGGCTCATTCTATGGTGTGCGTTAGTAATTAAAATACATGACAAAAAAAGAACTGTAAAGGACTGTTTTATTAATGAGAATCCAACATCATGTGGTGCTATGCTCTGTAGTTGAAACGTCTATACTTAAATGATAAATTCAAACCTCAAGGGCTCACTAAAGAATATATTACACGTACAAACTGACCTACATCTGAGCCCCCGATGACCCGATCATAAATCAAACCTGGCTATAAGTGTTGGCAAGATGCAGTGTGCCTTTTGTTAGCATTTCCATATGAAACAGTCAGCACAGGCCAACACATTATGGAAATCTAAGAGGTCAGGGATAGATACAGGGACAAAGGCAGCGAATGACAAACTAACTCCAATGTTGTTGAATAGCCCGGGCCAGCTCAGTTCCCTTGGTAACTTGTTAGCGCGATAACAGAGTCAAGCATAAGTCCCGGTTGAGTTTTGTGAATTATTTAGAACAAGAAACCAATTTGAATTTGTTTTACATTGACTCACACAAAGGAGGCGACGGCTGCTGAATGGCCCCGGCCTAACTCCGTAGTTATGAATTAAACATGGCTGGTGTTTGACGCGTCATGAGCAGTAGAATAGGCTGAATTCCCAGGCCCATCCAAAACCAGGTCATCGATTCCCTATACAACAGCAGAGGGCAAAAGCTCCTTAACCACAGTTCTACAGTAAACAGGGTCCTAAGGTGGTGAAGACGGCTAAAACTATGCTGCAAGTTATACAAAGGGAAAGATAAATATGAACTAAATACATATTGTAGATCTCCTGACTCTGCCAAAGATCAGCTAGAGTTCCTCAAACTATTTTGTCACCACCAGTGGTCTAAAAAGGTTTGTCCCACAGATGTTTTTTGTATAACTAGTTTTTCAACTTTAAAATAACTCGTTCAGCATAAGGTAGGATGTAACATTTTAAAATAATATGACATTCACAATATGTGTATCGTGATGGATTTTCATTATTGGGATAATGGTGAATATCCACATTCCTCACATGACTGACTTGAAAAAATCTGGCTAGCTCAATAAGATACAGTCTTATATTGATTTTTACTGTTTTTACTGAATTGCCTCAAGGGGGCTCTGCATCTTTCTAGTCAATCCTGAAATCCTCAAGTTGTCGCCATGGCTGAATGTTCGACTTGTCTATTGAATTAGTCAATTTACACGAGGCACACTGAAATCTGTCTTTTATATACAGTATCCCCTCTCGAGTGACCACTTCGGAGGGGGTCAGAGCGCAGGGTCAGCCATAGTACAGCGCCCAAGGAGCAGTTTGGGGTTTACTGTCTTGCTGAAGGACACAATGGTAGAGATGGTGAGCACCGTAGAAGAAACACCAGCGACCACTAGTTTTATAAATAACACTCTTCTGTCCGGAGCCGGGGATCGAACCAGCGACCTCAAGGTTACTGGTCGTTATATGTTCATACGTTCATATGTTTAAAGATGTGATAAATTCCAGGTTTGGTGAAGTGTGCTAAAGTGTCCCTCACCTGTCTGAGGATGAAGCTGGTGGAGGTGGTGCTGCCGTCAGACCTCTTCAGCCGGCTGCGTCTGGAGTAGGTCCCTCTGTTACCCTGGTAACCACAACAAAACACACACACATAAAAACACAGGAACACATCCTTCATTTATTATGAATGTTACAAACTATTGCTGCACCTTTCCTATGTCTGTGTATCCTGTTTTCTTCCTCTCCTCCACACTAACTCAAGGGCACCTTGGTCGACCCCAATTAAGACCAGCAGCATCTCAACCTCTGCAGCTTGACAGGTCTTTGGCTGGTTCCAGCTGCCTCTCTCTGTCCTCAACCCAACTTCTCAACTCAACTTTATTTATAAAGCCCTTTAAAACAACCACAGCTGAAACAAAGTGCTGTACATAATGCAGGCAAAACAATTTAAAAACAAAACAACAATTTAAACAAAACAACAATTTAAACATGATCCTCAACATGATCCTCTGTGATCATGACCTGATTATATGAAGTCGCTCTTTTACTGCTTTATTATGTTGCATGCCACACCAAAATCCATCACATATTATTTATTTTAGTCATTTCGCTTAAGCTATACCACGGATTCATTTTGCGTGACCCACTTTCAGGACAAAGACAATTTGTTTTATTGCCAGAGAAGCCGACAAGGCAACACTTGACCTAAGAGGAGAGAGGGTAGGAGGAGGAGGGAATATGATAAATGACTTCTCAGCATTTTCCTGACACTATGTATGTGCAGCGTCCTGTCCATTGGGACAAGGGGATGCAAAAACAGAATGCTGCTTTCCGAGGGCTCCATTTATCTATCACATTCATGGAAGTATACAGCTTACAATTCTTTTCTTTATCAATTCATCTGCTGATTCTTTTTTCTATAAAAATTGTGTGGAAAAAATGCCCAAGATGACACGCTTCAATCGATGGCTTTTTCCCGAACCAACAGTCCAAAACTCATATTAAGTCCGCAAAACGGTCTCAATTCAAGTTGCACATACACACCTTTTCACAGGGTCGATTTTAATCAGGAAAAGTAAGCAGCATATACTCACATTTGAGAAACAGCACTGTTGCTTAAAACTGTCTAATTAATAACTAATGAAAACATAACTATGTATAAACGCAGTAGACCTAGTTGCCGATAGATTTCCCATCAAACAATTAATTCATTAAATAAACAAAACAAATTGTTTCAGGTCTACAATCGTTACTAATTGATCTGTTCTTTCAATGCTGTTCCTGCGTTCTCTTAGACTTTCTGAACCCTCTAGAGACAATCAGTATGTACAATCTGTCAATTTGTGCAGTATTTGTTATTCAATACACCTTATTATAACATACCTCTACCTGAGAGTGCACTGTATATTTAATGTACAATTGATTTCATTTTGATATATGCATGCAGCCATCCCCGGTCCAATCTTCCTACATTATATCACATTTTCGGATATGCACCACTAATGAAAAATGTATAATACTGATAGCACTATCACTTTACACTTTTCACTTCTGTATATTCAATACACATTACCTTTGAGAGTATGGTCCAAGTCATTCAGTCTCTGCTTTCATGTTTTTATTTTTCTTCCATTGTATTGCATATTAGTTTTTGGTTCTTTGTATTTTTATTTTTTATTTAAATTAACGACCTCCATTGTGTCATGATTTATGACCTCTATCTACTTATCACCTTTTAGGGTTGGGTGCAGAGCTGAAACATATAGTCCATTCATCAATAAGTTGATCACAAGAAAATTAATCCGCAACTACATCTACAATCTAGTAATTATGTCAGCCCCCCCTTTTTTAGCTAAATGTTTATGCCACATATTTGGTAGTTCCAGAATCACACATATAGGTGGATTTTCTGTTTTACCTTTGACAAATCAAACAATAAATAAATAAAACACTTTGATCAAACCAAGCAAGACATTATAAGACGTGACCTTGGTTTTTGAGAAACTGTGACGTGTTTCTCGACATTTCATTGACTCGACACATAAGATTGATTGAGAAAATAATAATTGTCAGATGAATCAATAATGAAAATAATAACCATTAGGTCCAGCCTTATATGATGATATAGTCTGTGAGATTGATGACGTAAACTATAGTTGTAGACAATCAAATATTTGGCCATACAGTTTTAAAAGGCTATTCTCACTTTCATATTTATTGTTACATTGGGCCATTATGGGGAACATTACAAATAATTATACAGGTCATATTTTGAAGATGACATACCTTTTTTTTATTATCTATTAACAGCTTTCACTAGATTTATCCATCGCTGTAAAATGCAAAAGTCTTACAATGGGGATTAGTCTGCAGGCATTTGAGGACACTGACGCAGCAGAAGTACACATTAAAAGCCCTCTTCTGCACCAACTACCCTATGTGTGCAGTGGATTCTGCTACGGTCCACAAAAGTCTATTTCTTCTGTGGAAAAGCGATTTGCTCCATGGATCATGAGTGCGGTCCCATCAGAAAATGCTTAATAATTAAGAACCCAATCTAATTTCTTTTGGAATGAATCAAATTCTCACCATGTGCCTCTGTAATAGATAAATGACACCCCAGGGAGTCATTAGTAACGATGAAAAATGAAGTTTGCAATTAGTTTAGTGTAACCTTTCTGTGGGGATCACAGCGCTCATTGAAATAAGAAACAATTTTCAATGTTGCTGTTATAGCCTATTAGGATTCTCTTAAAACATTATTATCTTTCCTTATCAATACTTTTATATGTATTCATGTATAATATGCACATCTTTAAAATGAGTTGAGTATGTCTGTGGAGAATAGGGCTAATTTAATAAAAATGAAAAAATATATATTGAAAAGAAATTCGATATAGCTCTTATATTATGGATATATTGTTGTCCTCTAACAGGCTTTTTTCTCTCATCAATATGCTCTTATTCATATTAGTTTGGGACACATGTGGATCTTTTCTTATGATCCATTAAAATATAAGAACAGAAGAAAATAAAAATAGCCATTTGCCATTTTCTTCCTACCTGAAACACTGGCTTCTGCAGCCCATCTCCGACCCCGTGTCGGGTGTAGATGTGCCGGGACATCTCGGCAAGTTCGTCGGTCCAGGGCGGAGGCTGCCGCTCCGAGCCGCTCCACTGGAACTGCGTCGGGTCCGCTGGGGGACAGTGGACCGCCGGCTCCAGTTTGGCTTCGGTTCTTATTCTCGTTATACAGGAGAAAAAAATAAAGTAGCTCTACTCTGCTGCAGTAAAGGTTCTGAATGGATGGATGGAGTAGCCCCGTATATCGGTGCGACCACTGATAACTGACCCTCCCCCTTCACTCCCATCACATCATAGGGGGGCTTTAGTGGTGGTGCGTTCGAGGACAACGCAGAAATGTCAGCATTGCAGCAGAGATGGACGTCTAGGGATTTTCATTTCATTCAGGGATTTTATTCTAATAAATAAAATTAAGCTCAAACTTAATGTTATCTTTTTTTTCAATCTAACCCTGCAACATAATATGCATTCTGAAATACAGAGGATCTACATAATGTCTCAAAATAAACATTTCTTGATTGTTCAAGGATAAAATATGGATACAACCAAACATGTAGGCCTGCTTAAAAAACAGATTAAAATCTTCACAAAAGAATGTATTATCTCAAACAACAAATGGATGTAAAAAGAAAACTTCAAAGCATCTTCATAGTTACAGAATAAAATGGGATAAAACCCATCAAAGGTTTTCTGTAAATTTATGCCAATAACTAGATTTTATTTTAGTAAAAGTACTTCCTCACTGGTACAAACAAGTACACTGAAAAGATCAATTAAATGGAACAGGTCTGAAACTAGTTACTTAATGGGCGACATTCTTAGTTATCTATTTATGATTAAAATGATTAAAAGCTTCATATATAAACATTTCCGATCTTGAAAGTTTGTTTCTACGAGCAGCATTTGAAGGCAGCGTTTAGTCTTTAATTGAACCAGCATGACCTGGCATTTGGCTGGAGTTCAGGGAAATTCATTCAATTCATGGAATAAAAAACCACAACACAATAACCCCCATAACAATGAACACCCCCTACACAATCATGTAGACTAGATACAATTTTAAATCTAAAAAAACTAATCCCAAAAACACATATGTAGTGCAGCATAAATAGAAAAAAAAATACTCTAGTACTTTTCCAAAATGTTCCATGATAATGGTGGGTAATTTTACATAATTTCTATGTTAAATAGAAAATATTTTAATATACAGTATATATATAGAATAATGTATTTGATTTATATAGCGCTTTTCAAGGCACTCAAAGCGCTTTACAGGGTTCCAGGTTCCATTAATTCACACAGAGTCATACTGGTGGTGGTAAACTACGATAGTAGCCACAGCTGCCCTGGGGCAGACTGACGGAAGCGTGGCTGCCATTCAGCGCCTACGGCCCCTCCGACCACCACTTCAAACATACAGCAGTCATACACATTCACACCAGGCAAGTTGGGAGAAGTGTCTTGCCCAAGGACACAACAACCATGACACAGGTGGCAGAGCGGGGATCGAACCGCCAACCCTTGGATCATTGGCCAACCCGCTCTACCAACTGAGCCACGGTCGTAATGTGCATTTGTATCCCTGCATAATAAGAATCTATTGATTTAGTGGTGTATTCGATACTTAAACACAAAAGTTTAATCTCAGCAAATGAACTAGGACATTACAAGAGATGATAAAATCTCCTGTCATCTTCACCAGACAAAGAGCGCTATTTTCAGACTATCCCAAATGCACCTCTGTGAAAGCCTCCAGGCCTGTGTGCGTAGACTGTGGTGTCTGGCCTTCAACATATAATGAAAAAGAACAGTTGTGTTTTTTTTTTTACTGTCACCTGAACTTTGCCACCAGAGTATCACTGACATTTAAAGGATAATTTTTCTTTCATGTCTCCCGGGCACAATCACATTATAGGCTCGTTCATCTCATGTATGCTGGTGATGTCTGTAGTTAATAGGAAAAAGGCTTATTAAATAGACTCTTGCTATTTTTATACGTTCCTCCTCCTAACTGTACGAATGTAATTACTTAGTCATCCAAAGGGGAAATATAGAGACCAGCCTCGACACAGGTCAATTTCTTTTTTATTTCAAAAGAAAATTATACGTTTGCTCTGTTACAAAAGCAGTTTTAAAATCCTGGATAAACGGGAACTTCTTCCTGGAATATTTTAAATATACAGAATTATACATAATATCCAAAAGGATTCTGCGACTGAAGTGTTTTGCCAAAAGTTGTGTCCGTGTCTTTCTCAGATTTTTTTTAAATTTTCTAAAGAGAAACAAGGCATCGAGTGGTAAATAAATGTTTACAAAGCTAAGGTGCATTGTCACTGTCACTTGACAAAAGCAGGTATTTTACATCTAATATACAATGCCTTTAATATGAGGCGTGTAAAAGGAAATATAGACAGCTCTGGCTAAAATTACAACTATAGGAGCTGCTGTAGATTCTATGAAAGCTGCTCCCTAATCAACAAAAACCTTCCTAACAATAGGTTTAAATCATGATGTCTCACTTCGTTATCCACATATTACCAGCAACTTAACATCTCCAAACTTCTTAGAAAATGTTGTTCCATTTACATTATGCTGGGAAAATGAATGTAAAAGCAGAAGCAAAAGTTAGAACAATAATTACACATTCTCCAAAGCATGTAAATTACACATGTATAATGTCTCAATATATATATTATAAATCAAACGTACAGGCAATGTCATTGACAATTTTTTTTTAGATTTAAAGTATTGTGCATTTGTATAAAACAAGGACTCCTAACAGGTTCTGCTCAATGGAAGAGATCCCACACATGAAGATGAGAGGCAGGATGTTACTGATGGAATAACCATGAACCAATGCAGCATTGTATCCCATTAATAAATGCACTAAAGAGATCCAAGCATTTCTCACTTCACCCCAAAAATCTGCCCTCAAACGCACACGTATTTTAAGCATACACACATGTATGTTAAAAAACCAACAACAAACAAATATGTTCAGAGACATACACACACACAAAGAACTGTCTATCTTAAATATCTCAAATGCAACGACAGAATGCATTACAAGGCAGTGTGTTCAGGGGGAAAGTAATGTTGGAACCATTTACACCGGTACAGCTGTTAACATACATATCTGAAAGTTGAAAATAGAGTTTGTGTACTTCCAAAAGTTCTGTTCAAAACACAGGTCAGCTACAGCGACGGATGCTGGTAAGGAAAAAAAATAAAATAAAAAAAAATAAAAAATATTTGAGCTCCTGCTTTTTCAAAAATAACTGCACACCGTGTTCTGAAGCGAAGCACCTTACGCACTGCCGCGCCCCACCAACAGCAGTAAGTGCTGGCTCGGCACAAACACACGCTCTCACATGGTTTTCAGAGTGTTGCAATCTGATGAACTCACCTACACCTTAAAAAAACAGGATGCTCATTAAAAATTAAAAAGAGAACGAAAAACACACAACATCCAGGGTCTAGGCCATGTTGCCATTAATGCAGATACATTTGACTTGAGCAGTTTGGAACTTTTCTCACTTTCCTTGTCTAAAGTACCATGTCAGACCGGTGCTTTCAAATGCATTTACATCTGCCAAACAACTATTCCAAAAGTTGTGTTTTCGCCGTCTTTGCTGGATCTATCAGCAGTGTTTTTCAGTCATTCGTCTCACAAGCATCTGGCCAGAACAGAACAACCTCCGCTTTGATCAATAAAGCTGTCTACAGCAGCCGTGCAAAAGGCTTGAGTAAAGGGGCTCATATTTCACTTGCAGAACTGCTATTTCAGTTCATTTTACCCCCGATGTGTAGATGTGAGTAGATTGATCTTGTTTTTAGGCTCTAGGGGCTGCCAAAGCACTTCTATAGCACAACAGTACTATGGCAGGAGGGATCCAGTATATAGACATCGACAAGTTAGTGTGAATAACAGCCTATAACAGAGAGGAAATATAAGCAGTTTTCATATTTATCTACATTAGTGCGGACATGGCTTGACCAAGGACATATTGTGTGATTTCTTTGTCGGGGGTCGATTCAGAAATAATAGATTTTTATTGAACTATGAGTTGTAAAAAAATAAATAAAAAGCCAATTTCTTCAGAATTACGGTAGGCAATGACTGCCCATTACACGGCCCTGTATTGGTGGGCAAACCCAGCACTTCGTCTGTGGTGGTGACCAGTGGCGGTAGTGAAGACAACTGTTCACGTTCACGGTCAGCCCGGAAAAAGAAGTGACGCCATTTTAAGCCTCACATACAGTCGCTGAGGACGTGCACACGGGGGGGAAAGTCCTTACTCAGATGCACAACAGTCCTGCGTTTACATACACACCTCAGTCATTTCGACTTCTGTAAGGTGTTGTCAATTCAGCTTACCAGGCACAACATAAATGGCTAAAGGAATGTTCCCAAAGCAATTCACACACAGACACACATACACAAACAAACAAAGGTAAGCTAAATGAACAGACAGCTAGAAACTGAAATAACTGGAGTGTGTATTGAGCGTAGGTCTGCTGTCAGTCATAATCTTACAACAGCGGCTGCTGATAATATGCGGCCTGTTGATGCTGAGGTGGAGCCTGGTGAGAGGGAGCAGCCATCTGGTAGTTGGCAGGAGGCATGTTGGAGGTGTGATAGGCCGACATGTCCATGCCAGGTTGGGGCTGGTAGGGTGCTCCGGCCGGGTTCATGTACTGAGCGTTCATACCGCCGCTGTGAAGATAAATACAGATGTGACACAGCTGTACATACATCACATATTAAGGTAGAGACAAAACTGTAAAAAATTATAAGTCTCTTTTATGCATGTAGTGTTTGAATTTGAAGTAGTTCCTCTTAAGATCTTGAGTGTAGAAACATATATTTTAGTTCATCGTCCTACAAGAGAAACGTAATTTGGAATCGTTTGTATGTCTGGCAAATATTGTAGCAATTGAGCTGATTTTGACTTTTAACTTTACGGGGGCTCACCTCATGTATTGAGGCTGAGCAGCCTGGTTGTTGGCTGAGACGTTGTGGGGCATGGATTGCAGCGGTCCTGGGGCGTCACTGGGCAGAGTGTAGGGCTGAGCAGGAGCAACCTGAGGCATGGACTGAGGCAGGTAGGGAGCACCGGCTGGGAGGTAGCCCTGAGGAGAAACAGAGGGGGAGGGGAAGGTCAGAGAGCATTAATACAATCACAATGTAACATGTAACAATGATATGAAATGAGTTCACTGTACTATTTCACTTGTCTATTTACCGCTAAATAGTGACTATTCAAACTAATTGTTACTTCAGTTAATTATGACTATGTTGAGCCTTTTATGGGTGGGTAATAAGCTCTAATTGGTTGGGCTACTTTTTGACAGTTCAATCTGTGCTTGTAGTAGCATTTAACTTTTGGACAAAGCCAGACTAGCGTTCTCCCCCTGGTCTTAATAATAAGCTAAGGGTGCTGTTTTATGCTCATTTAGAGTACAGACGTAACAGTGGTATATCTTTATAATAAAAATTACAAACCTAATCAAACAATTCCTAATAAGTAAGGTGTGTTGCTTGCTTTACTTTTTCACACCTTATTCATATCATGAGAAATAGCACCAGAAGCAAAAACATAGAGTAGCTGTTATAGAAGAGTATATGAAATATGAAGATCGGGATCGGATTCTGTCTGATTTCAAGTCCTTATGTTAACAAAATCCTTTTCTCTCGCAGGTGCAACAACCACTTGGTGGAGAGTTTTACGCTGCTCTGCACAAAACAAGATGAAGACACAGCACAACAAATATATAAATAAATGAAGTGAGCCGCAGACTGTCCAGTGAAGTGGAAATCTTTCTAAATCTCAGGGGAGAGACAGTGACATCAATCATTACAGAGAAAACAGCCACTGCTGAGAAAAATCCAGACTGCTTGGGACTCTCCAGGGAGCGAAAAAGAAAAGGGCTGACTCAATGTCAAGCTATATCAGCGACGAGAACAAGAAGCAACTCAAACGAACTGCTCCACTGGCCAAATATAAACACACCGGTTTAAGATGTGAGGAAGAAAATAGGACACTTAAATAGCAAGGTATAACCATGTGACTGCTCTTAAAAATGTTCCTCTTCAAATAGTCCTCTGCTGTCTCGCCACATTAAACACACACACACACACACACACACACACACCTAGAGGTCAATAGAATCAATCCTCCTCTCCCATTGGGTGGGCACATTGGTAGAGTTTGAAAAACACCTTCAAAATCTCCAGCCTTGTGAAGCGTAAATCAACCGCTGACTGAATCCATTTATTAAATTATGCATGACTTCTCGGGTGCTGCTCTTTATTGACTCAGTACGCATCACAAGACAGATGGCTACAGCACACCAACAACAATCTTCCAAGCAAAGAGCGAAACTCATCTCGTATGCCGACCTTAATAACTCACCGTGATGTGTTTAAGTGGTCTGTCATTTAGACTGAAGACGTACTGTATGACTAGCTGCTTATGTGGTTTGGTTAACTTAAAAAAAAAAACATGTTCTTCCCATCCACCGATCACATTACCCATAGAACCAAAATTCAACTGAAGAAGCAAACTCTTAGTAGATCTTAAATGATTCCAACTGAAATACTTGTTTGTTTGTTTTATCTGAAAATGAACACTGTGAAGGCAGTTCTCTTTGTGTGAGGCACACACATTTTCTTTACACTTTGTATTTAAAAAAAAAATATATATATATATATAACACTTAGTATATTTTAGATTTCACTTATATTGTATTATGTGTTTTTTTTTCTGTAATTTTGGTAGAACCTTGCAAAAAAACTTCCTTTGATGTGAATACACTCGTTTCTTATCTTACTAATACACCACCCACTAGAAAACCAGTCTAAAATGTAGGTTTCAATCTGTGTTACTTTGTACTTTGCCTTATTTGATTTGATTGTGTGCCGACTTATTACGATGGTTTAATTGGTTGACTGATTTAGACTTTAGGCTTGTATTGTTAATGTCCCATGATGCAAAGCAACATCTAGAAATGTGTCGACACAAAACACAAGCATACATCCTTGTCAGGGTTTCTTCTTCTGTGGTGCCCCATATGTGCCTGTGTCTCACCTGCATGGCTACAGCGGAGCCCGATGGTGCGTACTGCGTCTGCATCTTGGAGTAAGCCGAGTAGAACGGAGCCTCGTTCATCAGCTTGTTGTAAAGCTCCAGGGCCTCCAGAACTTTCACATTCAACTCTGACAACTCCGAGTGTTTACTGCAACACACACACACACACACACACACACACACACACACACACACACACACACACACACACACACACACACACACACACACACACACACACACACACACACACACACACACACACACACACACACACACACACACACACACACACACACACACACACACACACACACACACACACACACACACAGATTTATTCGACAAGGAAAAAGCATGGCCTTTCAAACATCTTGACAGCCCAATCATAGCTACGTTTACTACAAAACTCATAGTCAATGTTAGACAATCTCAGACACTAGGCTGAATCAGAACAGTACCTGTCAAGCTCCTCCAGCTTCTCATCAATCATGGGGTTCATCTGTTCACACGCACCTGTTCAGATATCAACAGAATCTGAGTTAGACAACAATCACTGTGGCAGCACAGACCGCTTGCATTCGTCACAGACAGAGCGACTTAGATGAACACAGGCATTAAGGTTTATACCCTCCAGCTGGAGCAGTTCTTGGGAGTCTGGGGCCGAATCTGCAGGATCTGCATTCTGAAGCAGCGCCAGTGTTCTGTCCATAGTCGCCTGAAGGAAAGGAGAGAGCATGTTTGGAATGGTATTTTGATCAAGAGGCGAATTGGGTTTGTGAATGTATTTGTGTGTTTGCACTGAGGGAACTCAATGTAATGTTAATACCTCGTCAATGAAGACGGGCTCTGGTTCTATTTTGCTGTCCATGATCGTCTCTTCGGGTGTGGCCGTCTTTTCAACATAAGCCACTGGGGAGGGGAATGTCAAGTTAAATAAGCAGTTTAAATGAAATAGCAGAAGACCATGGGAGGCTGGTGTGTGCTTTCTAAAAAAGGTACAAAACTTGAACAATGATTTTACTTTGTGTTTTAATCAAATAGAAAAACAATAACCTGGCTCTGGGTCAGCATTCAGGTTGGTTGTGACAAAGTTGGAGGGGAACAGCCCCACCCCTCTGTGGTTCTCTCCTTTCCACCAGTTTGGATCGCTAGAAAACAAAATCATGAAAAAGCAATAC
Organism: Ammodytes marinus; assembly: GCF_949987685.1. Taxonomy (NCBI): domain Eukaryota; kingdom Metazoa; phylum Chordata; class Actinopteri; order Uranoscopiformes; family Ammodytidae; genus Ammodytes; species Ammodytes marinus. The sequence goes on from NC_137216.1 coordinate 24,976,430, forward strand.
ACATTAATATTAATAGTAGTTATGCTACCTGGGTCGTATGGAGTCTTTTTAGGATTTCAAGTCTTCAGTGTGGTCCATACTTTACTGGGAGAATAGACTTTACCTCACTGTTTAGACTAATATAAATCCACATTATTAAGTTGAGAGGTTTTAAATAAAATTATGTTGATCTTTCAAAGCAAACAGAAGCATTTAATAATTCTTTAATATATCCTATATTAGAATGTCTGAGAGATTATTAGATATATTATTAGGATTTCATATATCTGGGTGAATCTTTGACCCAAGTCAACAAACCATGGGTCCAGCTTAATAAAAAGGTAGGATTTCATGTACGTTGATATGACGCTTGTGTGCATTTCTCCATCTGAAAATATCTCTGCTTTGTTAAAAAAAAAAAAGATTAGGAAAGTCTGCAGCACCATTGGAGGTAACTGATGTGTGAAGAATAAAACAAGGGCTGATTCAAGATTGGACAACTACTTAAGACATTGGGGTGCTCGTGGTGAAGTGGTTAGAGAGTTCCCCAAGGAGAGGCTCAGTCCTCAGAAGCAGCAGACCAGGGGTTTGAATCTGGCTTGTGGTCGTTCTCTGCATGTCATTCCCCTCTATGCCCCAATTCCTCTCTGTCTATCCCAATCCGTCAAATAAAGCAAAAAATGCCCCCCAAAAAAATTCTAAAACATTACCTATCATCCAATACCAGGATAAGTTCTCCAGTTTTGAAGGTCAGCTCATTGTCTTCAGCAGCTTCAAAGTCGTAGAGGGCGCGCACCTTGCGGGCCTCCGTCCCCCCGTTACCGTTGGTGTAGGTCGGGGGGTCGACGGTCACAGTCAGGGGCCGCGTCTCCGCCTGCTGCTTCTGCTCCTGCAGGGACAGCTCGATGGCTGGGAGAGAGGGCAGGGGGGGGGGACAGAAAATTAATTGTGATACACACTGACGGTAATAACAAGCCTTAAATATGCAGTATTGTAGTGGGTGAATGTGTATTTGTAGGAGAAAGTGTTGCTTAAACCAACAAATGAAGTGAACTGATGACGTGTGCTGAATGATGGCGTCTCACTTTACCTTTTGCCAGGTCATCATCCGTTGCTTTGCTCACAGCAGGTGTGCTGACCTTTGTGCTCGACCCCTGTGGCCCATATAGAAAAAATAAGGTCAGAAAATGTGTATGTGAATGTGTGTGTGTGTGTGTGTGTGTGTGTGTGTGCATATAGGAAAGAGTGAGTAGCACAGAAGACTAAAAGTGAAAAAATGATTTGAAGCAACTATCATGCCACCTGCAGTTCATGTGGGGTACTACAGTATGTGTTGGTCAGATGTGGCTCTAGGCTTGTGACAGAAACCATTCACAAAGAAATAACAATGCGGGGTAAAACAGGTCAACTGTGCATTGCTGCTAGCGCTAAACAACAGCTCTTCACACCCACATGTTCACAGTGGGTGTGAACAAATGCTTAATGCTGTAATTTGTGATACAGACAGAATGAGAGAGGCTGCTCCACACTCAGGAGCAGATTAACTGGGCGTACAGTAGTTGCAAGCTGTCATTTACTGACTGTTCTCTCACTTATGGATCGTCCGTTTTTAATTGATTTATTTTATTTTTTATTGCTCATTTGTTTTATTTTGTGTTAGTATTATTAAAACATGTTCCATAAATTGACTGACTGTCCTAAAGTGGTAACATGACACTTTTGACAAGGTTTTAAATGACAAGGTTTTAAATTACCCTTTCCTATTCTTAAGCATGAAGAATACAGTGCAAAAAAAAAGGTAAAAATATCATCAGATAATGCTCAGCATTTTAGTATGAAAACAACATAAAGTCATAAACGCATCCCAAAAGCAAGCAGCTTGTGCCTGACTTTAATAAACATAAATAGCAAGAAAACTAAATGCGATGTGTACCAACAATAGAGGAACACAATGGGCACCGGGGAACTCATTTGGCTTGAGGAAAGAATGCCTGCGTGATGTCTAAGACTGACATTAACACTCAGCTGAAAAGATAAATACAAGGAAGCATCGCCACAGCTTGACTCACACTACCTGCTGCTGTCTGCTCATCAGCTGATAGACAGTAAATGTCATCCCTGCTGCCTTAGGGGCCACCTGCTCTCCACTGAAGAAGGTTTCCCCTAATCCTTCCCCATAACACAATAAACAGCAGCACTACCACCAGACATTTGGAGCACAGCCGTTGGCAACAAGTGAGCAAATTATATCCAGAGATTTCAGATTATTTCTTAAAAAGCCATAAAGATTTTTTTGGAAACAATGTTGTTTTGGACTGGATTAACTGCTACACATGTACCCCAAAAAAGTAAAGACAAGTCTTGGTCGCCGTGTCAACCATGACCCGCTCCGGACATGGACATATTAGGTTTTGGCCAGTGTGGGACGGTGACTACACGACTACCCTGAATGGCTTCCTTGTGGTTTGCACCTTGATCACAAATGCCACACATCCATGATGCACCGCTTTCATTGCTGATTCTTCACACTCCATTGTTCATTGGAGTTAACCCTTGTGTTAATAAATAACTCATTTTAATATAACCTCTGCGTGGACACATGTCAATCTATATGTGTACTGACGATTTTAACAATCTTCTCCACGCATCAGAACCTAGTGCCGCTGTTGTCTAATTAGATAACCACCATTCATTTGTTAGTGATTTGCCTTTTAACAAGTGAACATTTGAACATATAAAAAAATAACAATAATTGTGAAAAATATATAATCAAACTCAGTAGACACAATATGTAACTTATTAATCCTCTTTTCTGACTTAAATACATAGAAGCTCATTCAATAACTAAAGAAATAAAGCCCTTAATAAACAACACACACAAGAAAAGGTCAGCTGCTTTACGACAACAGCTTCAACCCTTGACACATATAAAGCCGTTACATAAGACATCTCCCAGACATCAAACAAATAATGGAAAACTAACTAGAAGGCAGCTCTGTCCACAGAGGTCATAGCGACAATCCTGATATGGGCGACACACACACACACACAGACAGGCAGACAGACACACACACAATTATGTGAAATATGTGGACAGGAAATTCCATTGTAACCACTTGCCATACACACGCAGACAATGTGAACCGTTAACACTGTCAGCACACTGGGCAAAGAGCATCCACATACACACTTATGTTGTTATTATGGTTCCACAGCCTTAAACTGTGATTGGAGGAAGAAACCCAGCATATCAAAGGAGAGTGAAAGAGAAATGTTAACATGCACATCTGTTGAATGAGACCCAGTGTAAGTGAACATTTTCCTTGCCAACAGCCACGTTCCTTTTTGTAAAGTAACAGCTGGCCGGTATCATTGTGAATGTGTCATAAAGATTATGTTTTATTATTTCCAAGAGGAAGTGCACTAAGTAATAACGGCTTACAGTAAATACTAATTTGACTCACCAAATTGGTATAAACTCAGATTGATATAGCGCTTTCCTGAGCACTCAGTCACTATGGCCAATTTAAAAAAAAATTGTATAACTTTATTAAGTCTTGGGGTAAGAAAAGACTAATAACACTTTTGTTTTGTGGATAAGCGCAGGACTATGAAACATGCATTTTTCTTTCTTGCCGAAAATTGAAGTTTCAACTTGTTTGCCCTTTGATTGGTTGAATAATATTTACTGTACAACGTTAAAAATATATGTTATATAACAATGGTAATATCATTGTCTTGTAAGTTGAGTCTGTCTGTTATAAGCTACATGACTGAATGAGGCATTGAACATTAAAGAAAAGTGAAAACAACCCATCGGATACAAAACTGATGAAAGCTAGATGGCTTTTGATTTACACCTTTGCTTTGTAGACATTCTCAAGGTCAGACGTTGACACTGTGTATGATGTCATTGTAAACATACCTGTGTGTGATGTCATTGTAAACATACCTGTGAGGACGCAGAGGGGAAGGTGATGCCCTCTTCCTTCAGAGACTTGATGGTGGCACCGATCAGGCTGAGCTGTGGATCCTTCTGGAAGGTGTCCACCCACTCCACCATCAGAGCCTTCAGCTTCTCACACACCTTCGGGTGGGCCTACAGAGGACATGCACACAAACAGCTTGCGTTTTTATGCCAGAAGAAGACTTCATAACAAGGCTCAAACACATACAAAGTTACGATATGGTTAAAAAAAAAAGAGAAGGAAATAAACAAATAAACAAACTATTTTACATACCCTGCCCAGCACACTCCGGACTTCACTGGCAAACTCCCTAGAGCAGATTTCCAAGTGGAATATTTTGCCGCAGTTGGACACACAAGCACCCAGCAACTGGAAGAGGAGAAACAATTAGAATAAACTTCTGGTGTTATTGCTAAATGGGACAGAGGCATTTTCAATGTATTTTCACCAAGGAAGAGGATTCTTTTCTTCTTCTCTTCAAAGCACTTAATTATTAAAAGGGCATAGAAATAGGGGGCCCGGGTGAAGCTATTGTAGTTATAAATGTTTTTTATGACAAATATCTGAGTGAGTGTGGGGCGCTGAGGTCTATATATAGAGCAGGGCATGTGACAGTACTTGCTCACGATGACTCAGACAGAGAAACAGCTTTTAAATTCCTCATCCGGAGTTAAACCCTGCCAGCATGAAATCTTCCACTTTTCCTGTTTGGCTTTAACAAAGGGAGGATTAGATTCTGTAAAACTCAACCGCAGCTGAATTACACTGGTGAAAAACACTTATTTCTCACGCCTCCATGGGACATTTAGACTCTCCTAACATGTATTCAACTTCTTGAAAATTTGTTTCTGTTGTTTCAAGGAAAATTATGTATAATTTAAATTTTAAATAGTTAGACTGAAAAAAAGTGCAGGGCAACATCATTTGTGAAGACACACATATGAAGAAAAGTGTTTGCCCTGATGGTGACCTTTTGAGGTTTAAGATATCTTGATTGATTCATTTGTAACTTTTGCTTTGTAAAGAAAGTTTTTTTTTGTTATTTCTGAATTATTAATATCAATCTCACAGTCTATAAAGCATATCTAGTCAAGAACTTAAAGATATTTTTTGGGCATTTTTATGCTTTATTGATAGTGCAGAGAGACAGAGGTGAAATGGGGCAGAGAGGGGAGTGACATGCAGAGAACGACCGCGGGTGGGAATCGAACCAGGGTCTGCTGCTGGGCCCGGCCCGGGAGGGGGACGCCTTACCAACTGAGCTAAAGGCGCCCCCCTAGTCAAGAACTTAAAGATATGTATTGCATTTTTTAGGTCCAGGGATTTTAGCTTTCAGATAAAATGTTTTTTTTATCTTGGTTTCTAGTTACTTTTTTTAAACTGGTGGATTTTCATGAATGTGGGAATGTTATTTGTCTTTTTTAATATAAAATTGCCAGATGATATTATGCATAAAAAATGTATGGACTATATTAATGATGATGGCTGTAACCTGGATATAACAATGCTTTACTGTTGGCTGGAGAATAGTAAATGTCATGTGCAGTGGATTACTTGACGAGGTGAAAGCCTATGGTAACACACTCACATTGATGGCCTGCATGGCAACATGAGGCACTTTGTGGTTGACTCTCTTCATAATGGATCTCAGCCCGTCCTTTGGTCTGGAACAGAAGAGAATAGAATACAATTCATTTTAGTACACCGATTATTAAGGAACAACCTCCTTACATCTTCCTGCTCCTGTCCTGCTGATGATGATGTAATGTACTGTAGTTTAAGATTAAATGTCACATACAAACGTACTGTACCTAATTAATAAGCTATTTAAACCATAGTGCTATTTGATTGTTAATGAACTAGTAAAGTTACAGGTTTCAAGCTTACCCATTGGCGGTCATTCCAATCTTATCACAGATGTCCATAATGAGCCCCCAGTCTTCTGTTGTGTTGTTTTCATTGGTAGATTTTTCTGGAAATATGTCAAACAGGGACACAGTCAGTTCATATTATGGTCCAGTGAGAATATATCTTCACTGGCATCACAGCTGTTTGTCTGCAGACATTATGAGTGCATATAGGCTGACATGCCAGTCGCAGTGCAAGCCAGAGTAATAGTCATGAATGGTAAGCGTTAAGCCACTACCTTTTAGAACTGGTTAATGTTGTACCAAAGCTTGTCAATCGTCCATTGAAACAAATCTTGGAAGAGAGAGGCTGATAATAAGGCATATAAAATGATGTCCGTCTGTTTTATTGCGTGAGCTTATGGGTATTGAAAAAAAGATGGTGAGCCACTACAGTGTTGACACATTTTTTGCATGTGATCAGTTTAGTAGATGACACTTTTAGTGTATAGTGTGAGTGCATCCTTAAACAATAGCCACACTCATTACAAAAAGGCATGAGAAAAAAGTTATGCTGCTAAAAAGCACATCTGCTCTGTAGTTTTTAGTCTTGTAATATTGTGTATAAAAGTTTATACTAATAGTGGAGGCTAGATTTTTGTCAGGTGCATCCATTGAGATGAGCAGGAAATCATTCAAATACACATACACTAGTATCATGTAACAGTGGACTATTGTATTGTCGGACAAGAACGTTGGTGTTGCAGGGACAGGTGTTGACATATGAAGTTTGCATGAAATTTTACATAATGGGCAAAATGACTGCCGAACGTTTGACTTCAGCATACTTCCAATAATGTTTACATCCGTTTATATTACATCTTTTCTTGTATTTATATGATGACATCTATATTTAAAACACCTGTTTATAACATTATTTTATATCTGTCCTAGTTACATTTGTTCATATATTTCAATATAGCCTACACTATATTTTGAATAATACATGTTCATACCTCCCCACACCGATCATAATCCTGTACAGTTTTTTTTATTCTGCATTCTATATTATAAATATATAGTCTCTATATTATTAATTATGTTTTTTTAACACATCCGATCATTTTATTCATTGGTTTGTTTAACAGATATTCCTACAGTTGAAAAACTGTTGTTGTTTTTTTCAAGCATTAAAGAGGAAAAAACTCCTGGCGCAGTTTGTTGTAATTCATTTATAAAGGGGTTCAATTAAATCTTTAATTTTTGACGAGGTGTTCATGTTAGAATGCAAATTTAGACATTAAATAATAACAAACTCAGACGATCTTGTGATTGACGTGTATGTGAATCGGACTCAAAGTTAATGGCCTGACAGTTTCTGACCCATAAAATAATTGGAAGTAGTTGACAACCAGTCCGCCACATACTGAGAAAGTCGATGATACTTGTAGATGTCGTTGTCTCCCCCAAAAACTATCCTTTTCTGCAGACAACAACAACGCTACAGCGAAATAAAGAAAACTCATGCTAAGCTAACGTTAGCTTAGCTCTGATACACTTTCAAAAAACACAAAAAAAACAGCACTTCACTTACCGACATCTTGGTCGAATGGATTTTGGGAAAACAAAGGCATGCTAGCGACTCTTAAAAAGGGAGCCTGGCTATTTTAACGATAGAAAAGTATGCGTTTTTGGTCCAGACTAAACCTAAACAAATATCTCTTCCTTGTCCATTAAACCAGTTGCTCTTCCGGAAACTTAGCTGGCTTGAACAATGCCTGGGTAGAATTTCTAAACTGGCAAAGTGTACTGTGTTTGTATTGAAATCATACGTTTGTTGCATTAAATTGTCATTTTTAAATTATTGAAAATACTGCTTCCCTATAAAATTCATTAAAACAAATTAAATACTTGTGATTTGAGTTTAAGAACTCTGTTTCCAATTCAAGAATAATGTGAAACACTGACATCTGGTGGAGAAAAGAGAAACTTCAGCGTGTAAAGACTCGTGTTTTGTGGTTTTGTCCATACTATCTGTGGTTTTGTCCCACCACATAGCATTTGACCATACATTTAAAATGCTGTCTATAAAAAGTGATCATAATTAAAATACATTAGATATACAAATAGATAGATAGATCGACAGACAGACAAGCAGGAATAAGACCTCCTGTATTACACACTGCATCTCATGCTAACCATGACAAAAAGCAACAGATAGAATTATAGGAAATAAATAAAAAACTATTTCTGTACGTCTTACTATAAATATTTTTAATTTCTATACTCATTGTGGGGTTCCATCTGACTGTTATTTATAATGTGTTGCTTTGAATTTGTGGTCACTTGTGACTGGGGAATACTATATTGTTTTCATGTTTTGAAATGTGTAGGTTATATAATTTGATACCTCTAGAAATATGGCATATCAACATGCAGTGTGTACAGTGCAGTGCAGTGCAGTGCATAGCTTCAAACTATTTTCCCACAAGCCCTAGAAAGGTAGGCTACTAATACTATTCTTATTTTCATTTTCATTTATAAATGTGCACAAAGTAAAAAGAAGAACAAAAAACCTTATTCATAAACAGGGCCCCTCATGAAAGGGCCACGAGATCAGATTAAAATGTAGAAGAAGCCACCTTCAGACCCTTTTCATTTCCGTTGTCAGTATTGGGCTCCTGGGGGTCTGTGGAGCCAAGTGGCAGGTGCTTTTTGCTTATAAGAAAGCCCTTGTTTTTTTTCCATGCATGTAGTACTGCAGTCTTGACAATAGGGGGCGCGCTTATCAAAGAGCGTCTCATATAATCCGAGGAGCTAACAAAGATCACAAACTCAACTCAAGATAGTTCATGCATTGTTAGCACTATTCAATCCTTACCTACTTAAATCCTTACGTTAACTAAATTCAACCCAAAACACGACACAAGTAGTTTGAATAAGTATATTGAATAAAAAACTAAGCTGTACATTAAAAGGATGTTGAAACGTCTTTAAGGGGATATTTTACTGAGAGCGTCTGAAAGGCGGAAGTACGGAGGAGTTTACCCTCTCGCTTCAGTGTAACACTTCCTGGTTGTAGCCCCTGTTCGTTTCCTGACTCCAGTGAAGCTGACAGCCAGCCAGCCAGCCAGCACAGCCGTCGTCCAGGACCATAGACCGTCGCGGTGGTTGCAGTCATGTCGGCAGCTGCTCCGGGGACCAGCAAGGCGGGACACATTGATGTGGGCCCGAAGAAGAAGAAGGGACCCGGTGCCCTGGCCACGGCGTACTTGGTCATTTACAACGTTGTTATGACAGCGGGGTATGTGGCGTGTTTCCTCGTGCTAATGCTGCTGTGGTAGAGAGCGTGTGTGTGTGAGTGTGTTTCTGCAGAGCAAGACTGGACTGAATAGGAGCTAGATTTCCCAAACGTAATGTTACAGCGTTATTTTTAGGAATATTAATTTTAAATACATGCAGGAGTTATTCTACGAATTGGCCTAATAGTGGCTGTATTTTGAAATAACTTCAGATTAACAGATTAACGTGAGATGAGCAGCAGACAGCCACCTGGCGCTCTGACTGACTGGACGGGGTCACAAGTCACCACCACCGCGTCCAATACAAAAATATTGAGACAGATGGTGTATTGTCTGCAGACAGCGTTGTTTCCACACCAGAAAATGTGGGGTTTCATCTTGCATTGACGTGTAATCTTTGCAGGGCAACGGCTGAATTTGGGTTGTATTCAATGCATGATAGGAAAAATACAAATGCATGACCTAGAAGTAGCTATAAAGTAATGTGCAGGGCGGAGAAAAATAGCCAGATTAATGTATGTGTGTATATATATATATATATATATATATATATATATATATATATATATATATATATATATATATATATATATACTCAAAACGGTTTACCCATGCATTTATTAAATGAACACTGGATCTTAACAATATACAGAGAGTGTTAGCACCATCAAAAGCTGTCTCCAAAATGTGTGTGATAGATTTTATTGCATTTAGGATGATTTTAGTTGGGTAATGCAAGATTGATTAACCCTAGATGGCCATTTTATAACATCTGAGCCCAGATACTGAGGAATGTTTCTGAGATTTTGGAGTGTTGTTGCACAACTGAATGGTGGGTGTTGTTTGCTCGCTGTTCTAACCAGTTTGGTCACATTGTGTGTATCTCAGTGGTTGACGGGCCATACAGTGCTGGCTTTGTATTGAGCACACACACGTTAGGGTCTCGTACACCCACGTTGTCACTGTTCTAATGCAGAGTCTGCATTCAGATGCTGCTGCAGCAGCTAAGCAGGCGTTTCCAGTTTCTGCTCAACTGGCCCTGAAGTTGAAATTCATCATCACTGATACAGCTGACTGAGATTGGGGCAGAATAGATACAAATCACTTTATTTACTCTGTGAAAACAAAGTCTGAACTGATGCCTGCTCATGTCTCCTCATTAGTAACACATAACCTCTGTGTTTAGGTGGACAAGTTTATTCTAAATGGTGCAATCAATGTAATACATTGCATGCGTCAAAACATTTCATCAGGCAAAAGTTCTCTATTCATACAAAAGACATTCCTGGTTCACACCTTTTGTGTATTTGTCTTCTTTTCTTTTTCTTTTTTTCCCTTTTTACTTTAACTCAAGAATAAAAGAATACTTTCTCCATTATATGACTTAAATCTGATCCGTAGATCCATATTTAGAGACATTATCATCTTGGTCAATAATTGACTAATATTAAGTTGTTAAACTTATATTCCTGCACTTGTGTATCCGTTGGCTGATATGCTAAAATACGTTGCTTTGCAGACAGTACTAATGGCCCCAACACATTTTTTTCAAAAGCTGCCTTTTTATGTATACCTGCCCTTAATTTTTCTTAATGTATTTGTTCGATATTCATTTTATACCATTTAATGTTAAGATTGTACTGTGTTGTCCAGGTGGCTTGTAATCGCTGTTGGTCTGGTCAGAGCTTACCTGGCCAGAGGAAGCTACCATGGGCTGTACTACTCCATCGAGAAGCCCCTCAAGTTCTTTCAGACTGGAGCCATTCTGGAGGTGAGATGAGCTCAAAGGGCTGGGAAATACTGACATTTTATAAATCACAACATGTCGGATTAAACATAATTTTTTGATTATTTCCATCAGTAACACTTCTTCGCATTCATTGATCACCTTTTTATTTAGGTTATTCATTGAATGGTTTTACAGTCCTGTTGATGATCAAAGAGCAGTAAACTGGAGTGAATGATTTATTTTAAACCATTGGCACAGATTTCCAATGGCCTGATATCTGTGCAATGTTTGATATCCGCACGGTGACCCAACATTCCTGGCTAGTCACACTGTGTTAAAGGCACAGAACCGACAATTTGCCTTTGAATTTTATAATGACATTTTGTCAGATTAAAAACTATAGTGGCAGAGAGCAATCGATTGCCCCTATTTTATTATTATTATTATTATTATTATTTATTTTTTCAAACTTAGTTAGGAGAGAATTGCCTCCTTCCCTCACATGTGTATAGAGTGCTTATAAACGCACCTACACGGACACACTTATGTGTAGAGGCTAAACAGCATGAGGTGTTAAGAGTGAGGTTGTCCAGACACACTGTAGCTCACTGATAGGAGACTTAGCTTAATGTCAGTATCTTCCATTCATGAAACAATCTGTGCACACACACACAGACTGAACACTGCCGGCACCATATTACTAAGATGATATTAACTGGGTCAAAATAAACCTAATGATTAACAAGTCAGCTTTTGTGTTATAGAGATGTGCACACGCACTAAAGAAGAATACTTTTCAGTATGCTTTGAGAATTTGAATGTGAAATACTGATAATAATATAAAAAAATGAGTGTTTTAATAGCATGAAATAAATCCAAAAGATTCCAAATTATTTCTGGCAATGTCGTAATCAATACACAGCAAGCTAGTGCAAATGGAAACAGGGTGCATTGCTTCACAAGACTGTGTTGTATGAGTTAATATAAGCTGTGTGGCATATCGAGTCATTTATTTTCTTATCTTTTCCTTTCACAGATAGTGCACTGTGCCGTAGGTGAGTGTCTCTGCAGCCTTCACCCTCACCTCTCCTCCACTGCTCCCTGTCTCTGTTTCGAAGTCAAGCAGAAAACACATATGGCTGACAATTCCTAGCAAACCATTTTTATTTATTTATTTCTGAACTTTTTACTGCTTTGTATCTGAAATTGAAATAATTGACCGCCAGAAGTCCTTTTTAGAGACGCCATGAAAAGACATGTTGAGCTACTCTACCTTCCTTTGTCATTGTTACAAATTGAGATATATATATCTTCATGTATCTTATCCATCCAATTAAAATGCAGCTGTTGATATCAGATGTCAAATGTGTATGTCGGAGTGTGTAAATACAATTAGATCACCAGGGCTGTTGTCTAGTTCCTGAAATGCTATCGGAAACAAGAGTTTAATTTACCACAAATTCCTTTTGATAAAGTTGTTAATCAGTCATTCTTCACAACACATTTGATTATACAGAAGGATAATCATAATTGTATGGATGTATAAAGTGTAGTTATTAGTAATCTCAACAGCAATCATTGACCTCCAGTTATCGTTTGGTTTGTTTGAGGAATTGAATGAGCAGTAATGTTATCGCAATTAGTTATTTCGAATACTCCAAATGTGTTTGCAGATTATCTCAACTCATTGTGACAAAATCAGATCGCAACCTATGTAATTATGACTCGCCACATTGCGTCTGTAGATGTGTCTCAGATGTTAACATGCACAGGCAAACAGACGCTTTTCATATCTGAAGTGTTTGCCAGAGAGAGAGAGACAGAGAGAGAGACAGAGAAAGATAGATGGAGAGAGAGAGTGGCGAAGCAGTTGGCCCCTCACCGTGTTAATGTGTGAGGAGAGGCCGGCTCTCGCTTGGCTGCCTCGCCTTCCGCTCCCTCTCCGTTCCTTTCATTATCTTGATTTAATGAAGGATTATCTGGGCTCCCTGTAGCTGCCCTCCACACACACACACACGCATACATACACACAACATGCGCACACACACACACGCGCACACACATACACATATGCCAGTCAAGGTTCCTCTGCTGGTCATTTGTTGACACTGCATCAATATTCATTTATTTGCCCTTGTGGTGATCTCACAGTCTCTAAACATTTTCCATCAGTACGTCATCCAGTCACAAGTGTTTGTCTGTTTTATGGACAATTTTCATTTTTCAAATTCTTTCCCCAGTCAAGCACTCAATCCACATGACAACCAAGGTTATTATGATCATTTTCCATTTGACGTTAGTAGCTTGGGGTGACGTAACAAGGAACATTTGTTTGCAGAGCTTCAAGAAAAACCACTAAAGCAGCAACCAAAATAGAAAAACTAGATTTGAAAAATAACCCGACTCCTCCTTCAAAGTACATGACCACATTAGCAGTTAGTAGCCTTGAAAGTGTCTGAAAATATACTTAAATATACAGGTCATTGAAAGTTCTTGATTTGATATATTTTGTGTTTTTTTTCTTTGAGAGAAAAAAAGTCGGTCGAGAAAGTACGATGGTCACGTGTGTGAACGAATGACTGAAGTCGGGTGAAATCTTCTCTGAGCTTCTGTAAATCTGACAGCTCTCACTATAAAAATATACCTTGATAACCTTCATCCATCTTAAACTTTGCCCTCATGCATATAAATACACACACACAGTTTATTCCAATACACATAGCCTATGTGTTCAAGATGTGCAAAGACTTGCGCTACAAGTAAGCTACTGAGTTTCTAAGAAAGCGCTACACAAATATATTGTTATAATTATTATTACTCTTGGGGGCGCCCTTAGCTCAGTTGGTAGGGCGTCCCCCCCATGGGCCTTGGCCAGCAGCAGACCGGGTTCGATTCCAGCCCGCGGTCGTTCTCTGCATGTCACTCCCCTCTCTGCCCCATTTCAACTCTGTCTCTACACTATCAATAAAGCATAAAAAAAATGCCAAAAAAAATATCTTTAAAAAAATATATGTTATCACTCTTGCATCCTTATACTGTATATATATAATACAATAATATATATGTATATTTGTGTTTTTTCTCATATCCCAGGAATCGTGCCGTCCTCTGTTGTCCTGACTGGATTCCAGGTCATGTCTCGGGTCTTCCTCACCTGGGCCGTCACACACAGCGTCAGAGAGGTAAGTTAAGGAGCTCAAACGTACACACGTAAATCATTCTTTCATAAAACAGTCTTTTCTTCATATGAAACGACACAGCAATGAAAACGTAAAGATGGATTTGGGTTCCCAAAGTGACCGGCTGATGTACTGTTTGCCCTATTGTTAATAGATCGGAGAGGAGTAAATGTGTAAGTAACGTCAGATGGTCTTGCTGTAGTAGGGGTTGCAGGAATGAATCTGTTGAATGTTAGTGCACCGAATAACGTACATGATGTATGTATTTCATGTTTTAAAAATGCTACGTTTTCTTTGTGTGTCTATTGTGCGATACCGTACCACTGACATTTTTTCTCGAGCTGCTCTCGCTCTGTCCCTTTTCTGTACGTGTATGTAGGAAATGTATTGAGAATGTGAGTGTGTGATGCGATTGAGAAGTGTGCTTTTTCCTGTTAACATAATATTTTGCATCGGTTTTAATCTAATATCTGAACTCTGAGCATCCGAAACAAACAGCATGGTGGACATTAGCCTACATTAGCATGATTCTGCTGGTCCCCGTCCGCTCCTCTGTCCTCCTCCCATAATCCTTTGCGTGCGCTTCCATAGGTACAGAGTGAGGACAGTGTGCTGCTGTTTGTCACAGCCTGGACCATCACAGAGATCATCCGCTACTCGTTCTACACATTCAGTTTGCTCAATCACCTGCCGTACCTCATCAAGTGGGCAAGGTAAGCAAATCAACCCAAGATAGGTGTCAGAGCACAGACATTTGTATCCACATGATGAGAAAAAATGGGTCAACAAATAAGTGTGTAGATTTAAGGTGCTACGAGGAACTTCAAAATAAAAGACCTCATCTTATCCTCAGCAAAGTTGTGTTTCGAAATTTTTCCACAATTTTGTACATGAAATACACCAAAGGATATTCAGATTAAATAATTGATTGGTTTGATTATTAGGATTAATTGAATCAGCTAAACCGTAGTATGTAGTATTGATGCTGAGATTCAAGTGTTTATATAAATAAGTACATTGGTACCAATGATGTAACATGACTATACTTGGCTCTGAATTTCTCCTGAAGCATTGTTCAGACATTACTGTTATTAATGGAAATTCAAGGATTAATATATATAATATTTCTGCCAAAACCAGTGAACAATGTTCTATTTTTAAATAGATAGATATCAGGATCAAAAAGAGGCTTTTGAATGCTTTATTCCTAACACTGACTAGTTAATTCATCGAATCTACAGAAAATCTTGTGCTGATTCGACCATAAACCTCTTTATGTCTCCATCCTCCTCCCTAATGGGATTCATCTGCATCTTCATCCACGGCAACAGTTGTTAAGTGCATCCCTCCCCGCAGCCTCTGTTGCTAGGTAGCAAATGAGGCCATCGTTATAGGTTGGCATTGGACTTTCAGTGTGTGACTTGTACCCTGAGAGGCAGGCAAATTGGCATCTGAAGGGGAAATCCAGTGAGGGATCAGAGAAACCCTTTGCTGGGGTTTGGAGAGCTTGATAAGGAATAGATAAAACGATTAATTTTCTGTCTTTGATGTTAGTTATCTGTGTAGGACAAGGTGTTATATGTATAGCAAGCCTTCTCCTCAAAAGGAAGCACTTTTAACAGATCCAAAATTAAAAAATTTAGAAGCACGAAGAGGCAGTGAAGCAGCTTTATAGCAATTTATAACTTAAGAATTTGGGGTGTAGATCATTTAATACTATGAATGCAGCATTTTACTATTAAGTAGGCCTATCTCTATCAACAGTTGAAATGGTCAGAAATACAGAGTTATTGTGTTTATATTTCCATTTTCTTTAATAGCGATTTATCAGTTTTATGTCATGATTTACTTGAATCATTGTCTACTTGAACTACTTGTGTAAACACTTGAGCACATTCTCAGTCCTTCCTCATACTCCTCCACTTGTTTTCGAAGATATAAGGACTATTTCTGGTATTGGTGATTGATTTTTTTCCCCTCTCTCTTCTATGCCACTTTCATATTTTAAAACCAAGGGCAAGACCCAAGCTATTTCCAAACTATGGCTACAGTTCCTCTTTTAGACCTCTTTCTTTATCGTGGTGGTGTCTCTGTAAGCACTGCATTCTTCAACCCACATTTTTCTTACCAAGAAAATATGTGTCCGAGTGGTAAGAATTAGTGCATGTTCAATGTGTCCAATACACAAGTTAAGTGTCACTGATGGTTTTGATGCAATCAGTAAAAAAAAAAATCCATATCATGCACATATCCCCCAGTGTGTCGCTGTTTATACCTGTTATGTTCCTGAAACCCCTCATGTTGCAAAAACTGAATAATAGAAATGTTTGATGTATAATTTATCGTTTCTTTTTCTCTGCAGGTACACCTTTTTCTTTGCGCTGTATCCCATGGGAGTGACTGGGGAGCTGCTGACTATCTATGCAGCGCTGCCGGTGGTGCAGAAGACAGGCCTGTACTCTGTCACTCTGCCCAACAAGTACAACTTCTCCTTCGACTACCACTCCTTCCTCATCCTCGCCATGATCTCCTACATTCCCCGTAAGTCCACAGCAAGCAGATATATGACCTTTTTCCCTATTTTGTTGTTGTGAAATTATATTAATTATATTATTTATTCATTAATATATAAATGTGCTCCGAGGAACTTTCAGTTTGTGTTAGCTCTTGAACCCCCTTTGAACAAAAGCGGTAGTGTTTTTACAACACCAGCTGTTGTTCCTGGGTGAGCGTACCCATGACACAGGCATAAAGAAAAACTAGATAAAAATGGCATTCTCTGCACTGATGGTCATCAATGATCATCAGAGGAAAAATCTGACTGTTTCAGAAATATTTACAAGTTCCTCTTAGCACCTTTTAATATCAATTATATTGTGTTTCCAGTAAGTATTTGCTTTCAATCATATATTCAGTTTACTGTTTTATTTATTTATTGGTAACACCCTGATCCCCCCCCCTCTCTCTCCCAGTCTTCCCCCAGCTTTACTTCCACATGATCCGACAGAGGAAGAAGGTCCTGGGCCACGTAGAGGACTACAGCAAAGTGGAGTGAGCCCACTGCTGTTCAGACACAGCTGGTGAAGGGAAAGAGAAACCAAAAGATACCAACGAAGAAGAAGAACAAAAATCACGTCCGCTTAAAGAAACAAAAGCCAAACCAGTTTTATAAACTGCCAGCACCGACACTGGCAACAAGATCTAATTATCGAGCAAATTTCATTTTCTCCAGCTTGCTGCTGTCCGGTGGGGCTGCATACTGTAGGTGCTCACACAGCAAAGGAACTGGAGGTAGCTTTGTTGTTGTTGTTTTTATTTATGAAGTTAATATTGTTTAGTCAGAGTTTCGACTTTGATACGGGTGAGCTGCTGTGTGCGAGCGGCAGAACAGGCAAAAGCAGTGATGCACTGATGATAGAATCGATAACCGCCTCTTAAATGTCACTATAGAAAATTCCCAATAGATGTTTTTTTTTTTCACTTTCCAATGGCTCGTCTTTGGGCCTGTTTTAAGAAACAGTGTTTTGCTTTTCTGTGATGTAGAAAGAATAGCAGGAAGACTAGTACAGAGAGTAGGTTGTCTGTAGGTTTTTTGCACCTGCACAGTGTGATGCAAACTGTGGTCCAGATTTAGTCATTTTTGTTTTTTTTGTGTTTGTTTTCTTTCATACATTTTCACTTTAAAGTTTATTTACATTCCTAATTTAGTTCAATAAACCCCTTTTTCATTCTGTGCTTGCATGGTCTTTCTATCTGTGTTAGCTGTGTTTGCTTGGACGTAGGTTTGACGTCTGTCTCAGTTGCATCCCTAGTGGTCTGACATCGTTTATGTTGACTTTTTTTAAATCTTTTAAGTTCCCCACGTTTCCCAGTAGATTGTGAGTTGTGTTTTTTGATTTCCTCCATTGTTTGATGTTTAAATGGTTAATGCATTCATAACCCTAAAGTAGCCAGTATGTTGTTCCATCACACATTAACCCAACTGAGCAAACATTCCCTCTTCTCTTCATGTAAATGCTTTTTTCTAAAGACATTTTAGTGATAAACTTAACTTAACTTTAACTTATTAAGGACATGTATACTTTTATTCTTGCTATAGTAAGCTGTCAGTAGTCGATTTTCACTACAGATTGCACAACACACAGTAGCAACAGTGTTTTATGATGAAAATAAGCTCTAATAATGTAACGCAAACAAAACCGCATTGTAGCCCAAATGTATGTTGGATGTTTAACATAATTTGAAAATATACGGAATGCTGTCACAATACCTAGAAATACATGTTGCTGTTAATGTGGGAGTCAAACTTTAGATCGGAGCAAACAGACTTGGTTCTAAATTCACTTAGTGGGCCTTCTAGTCATGCCTTTTCAATCCGTTGAAATATAATAACACACAGTACAAAGAGAGAACTTAGAATCAGACTAGTTCTTAATGTTCATTTTCGAGGCAAATTCCATGATGTTAGTTTCGGACAATTTTACATCTACTTAATTTTGGAGTTGTTATCCTAAAGGCTTAATAAATTGGTTGGGCTTAGAGTAACCCGGCTGATAAGCATTATTTTACTGACCTCTTTTAGTAAAAAAAAAAAGAAGGAAAAAAAACATGTCAAAATATTTGTAACAGTACAAAACACAACATTCCCTTCACATTCATTAGATTTGGGTTAAGGCAGACATTTCAGAAATAGAAATGGCAAAGCTTTTTTTACGTCTAAATACTGTTCTAGAGGTATAGGCCTATATAAAACTTTTTTTTTGTGTAAATTAGGTGAAGTGACCCTTTAATGTTTCCAAGCCCAGTGGCTACTGCAATGTGTTCCCTTTCAAATGTGCTGCCGAAATATTACCAATACTGATCATCAATCCACCTCCAAAACATATCAAATTATGTCCTGCTTCTTTCATGATCATAAACCTGTCTTAACAAGCCTTTATTCTGTAGCAAAGTGAGCAGCTAGTGGCCCTAAAGACAACGCTTTTCCTCTGTCTCTCTTCTCCGTAAAATGGTTGAGCATGACTTGGAGATACTTGTTGGCAAATGTCTTGCAGAAGTGCAGCTCATTGTAAAACTGCATGAAAGAGGAAAAACCGGGATGCCTGGAATGACGATCAACCTCAAAATTAGGCAAAAAAAAATATATATATACAAAAGTATTGCATATGTTACTCTGGATCTGGTTCTATACTGAATAAAGTTTTGATACAAATGTTTTGCATGGGGCCAGCTGACTTTGTACAGGTATGAATAATGAGTATATATTTACAATAAACCTATAATATGGGATGCATATTCATCAATTTCTATTTCTATCTTCACTGAACAAAATATATAAACGCAACACTTTTGTTTTGCACCAATATTTCATCAGACAAAATTAAAGTTCAAAGGCTTTTTATGTACAAAAAAGGCCTATTTCTCTCCAATTTAGTTCACAGATGTATTTAAAATACGTTGGTGAGCACTTCTTATTTGCAGATATAATCCATCTACCAGACAAGTGTTAAATATCAAGATGCTGATTAGAGCAGCATGCTTATTGCCCAGGTGTGCCTTAAGCTGGTCAAAAATTAAAGGCCACTTTAGAATGTGCAGCAGTTTTATCACACAGACGTTGACATCAGCAAACTGCTTACCACTGCCATCTGCGTGTTACATGAAAAATTGGAGCAAAAACAAAAGCCTTGCATTTACATTTTTGTTAAGTATAAAGACATGACCCGCATGCACTGACACATGTATACAGTCAACGGAAGATGGGTGGTATTCTAGACTTACGCTTGGTTCCAGGTGCCTCGAAATAATTTAATTTTAATGTATGATGATTTACTTTGTCAATACTAAGAATTACATTGCAAATCAAAAATATGTTTTGTAAATAATTGCAGGCTCTGCAAATGTAAAGAAAACCACCCTCCCCTGAAACCGCATAGTGCACCTTTAAACCTGGGTGGTTTCTATGTGTTCATGAAATGTATATACCGTTTATAGTACCTGGGGACTCACTCACTCATGCATCACGTAGGCCGGAACATTTTCTGCTGTTTGACAATTTTGCAGCGCCGGAGGGATTCACCAGCTAAATCTAAAGCCACTCCAAAGCATCTTAAAACACATCAGTCACCATGCTCTGCATCCAGACTAATGGAAATGGATTTGATGCACGTAGCAGCAGGTGCATTTCCTAGAATGGCCCATCGGCCCTATATATGTACCTTTCATCTGTGTGAGATGGTGTATAGGCGTACAGATCAGATCACCGGCTTTTTAATATAAAGCTTTCTATAGGTCTGGATGGCAAACATTTGGCTGACTGTGACAAATCAGTCCCACACACAATACATAACAACCACTTGTTCTGTCATTGGCGGCCTAATGGAATAGTGCAGGTATCACTAGCAATCATATATTAGCCACATATAGTCGCCACACCTTTGTTTCATGCAGGTTTACATTATGTTATAAAATACACATGAATGAACACACTTTGATTCATTCGTACACACCTTAAATCACTGACTTCTTCCAAAGCTCCAGGAACAATCTTACTTGTCTTATTAAATAGATTAATTCTGCTAATCTCTACTATGACATTTTTGTTATAGGCCAACATAATCTTTGGGTTCTTTCTTTTACAGATTGCATTACTTTGTGCAACGGACACATTTCACTCGGTCACAAATGATAACATAAGACAGCTCAATGTCGCTCAATTTAACAACCATCAAAATAGAAATGAACAATATTTTTGTCATATAAGCTATGACGAATTCAATTTGAGCATTGGCTCAAAAAAGCTATTTCAATCAAAATATTTAGGATATGTGGGTGGCTTATGCACTTATTGCATATACACCATCATGCACAATAGCAGATTATAAATGTGACTGTATGTGTGTGTGTGTGTGTGTGTGTGTGTGTGTGTGTGTGTGTGTGTGTGTGTGTGTGTGTGTGCGTGTGTGCGTGTGTGTGCGTGTGTGCGTGTGTGTGTGTGTGTGTGTGTGTAGTTGATTGCACAATCCCCATAGTGACTGTAAAGACTGCTTTCCACCAGGATTAGTCACGACGCTGCTGCACACATGTTCTCCCTTTTTATGAAAGAGAGAATATAAAAAAACGTCACTGATTTGGACCGAATCTTCCTCCATTGTCTCACCGTGTGCGTTTGCAGGCTGCTGTGTCGTGACAGGATTGTATTGCCTTTGTCAGTTCTTGGCCTCATGATAAAGTCTTACAGAGTATTCATCAATTCTCTAATTTAAATCTTCAATGAATTCAGCCACTATAGATTTGCACATGCTATGAATACATCTGGAACGACTGTTGCTATTTGAGACGTCACTATGGCTCATGGTAAACAGTACAATGGATGTGATTTGTCAATGGGCATCAGACAGAACTTGTCCTTGATCGGAGGCTCCAATCAGAGCAACTGACTAAATCTGTGAAGCCTGATAATCAGGCCAAATTGCTATTTATTAATTAAATAACTGTAGATTAGCTGCTGCATACGTCCTGGGTGTAAGCAAAAAAAAAAGGCTTATATCATTTGTGAATTGTCTTCTTTTTTCTTCTTACTGCAGCAGCCCTCTGAATTTATTTTATTTTTATCATCACTTTACACTGTATGGTAAGTATTGATTTGAATGCATTTGGTGTTAAGCTTTTATAGACACTTCCTAGATTTTAAATATAGCCACAGAGCTTATTGGGGCCACCCGTGCAGTTTGTAAAGTAGTACAGTGCAGTGTTGCGGTAGGACTACACACTGTTTGCAGGTGTGTTCGTCTGCCTGAAAGCTTATTGTAAACTTTTCCTAAGTCTGCAGATGTCGGCAGTGTGGGGAGAAAAAAATACAATAGCATCCATGCCCATGTTCTGTTGTCTGAAAAGGACACAGTTGGCTGCAGAAGCCCCCCTCCCCACTCGTGATGACAAGCTGCCATTGAAAGAAGTATACTGTAGCTTTGATTGAGAAACTCAATATCTTGCATTGGCAGAAGTCTGATTGTGCTAAATGGCCATGAGTTACCAGAGGGACGAGGTTGGATGATGCACTGGCCAACCTTGAAGTCAGTGCACTCACATCTTTTTCTTAGAATTTAAAGATCTTTTTATTCCGAGTATAGTTGATATGAAAGACCTGGACAAAGTACAGTGTCTCCCTTGGTTACAACTAGGGTTGCAAAGGGGTGGAAAGTTTCCACGGGAACTTTCGCTCAGGAATTTGGGGAATATTCAAAATTGGAAATTATAGGAATTAACTAAATGGCGGTAATTTAAATGATTTTTTTTTCATAACCAACCATAAATCTAAACATTTAAACACTATGTTTGGTCATAGGCAGACATCCATGCAAACTTATACAATAGAAAAACATTACATTTGAACAGATTTATTTGTAAGAAGAACTTTATCAAGTTTTGATTATTTTATGAACAATCAATAATTTCACTGAACAACAAAAAGAGGAATGTTGAGTAAAATATTACTCATCTGTCTGACCCCACCCATTCAATAAATAAAGTCAAACCACAGCACATAAGCAGTACCAGAGTTAGCTATAAGCTAATTTTAATCTGTAGTTTGCCAAGTGTACTTGCATAACATCTGGTTAAACCTGGTCTAGTAAAAATCAATTTATGATATCAAGTTGGGTATCTCAATAAACTTAAAAAAAAATCTGATTTGAAATTAAATGTTCATAAATATATTAAAACTTAGTTGAAAAAACTGCTTTTTACAGTCTGGAACGTTTGCCTGGACTGAAATAACATAGTTAGGAGAATTTAATGCATTTGGGTTGCTTTAAATTTAGTAAATTCCCGTTTATTCCCGTTAATTCCCCAAATTCCTGTTAATTCCCATAAATTCCCGTTAATTCCCATGGTAAATTTCCAACTTTGAAAATTCCCGGAATTTTGCAACCCTAGTTACAACATAGGCCTATGTAGCCAGCGTATATCAACTTTTATTTTATGAAAACTGTATTGCAGTTATAGTTTACAGGACAATATTCAAAGTGTCCAATATTTCTTCCCTTTCCCTATTTGCCGATTGGTGGAACACTAAGTAGTTTTTAAAAAATGTTTATCTTGTTTGAGCATGTTTAATTTGTGCCCTTTTATGTTACAGTTTCTTTTATAATTGAGGGTCATAATTCAATCATCTTGATGCTAAACAAATCTAGCCACGGGTATCAATAAAGTAACCTTACCTTGGTTTACCTTACCTCCTGTTCTTATTCCTATTCCGTCACTTAATGTTGGTTCTACAGTATGTTGGTTATAGTGTCAAAGGATTTCGCTGAACTCAAGAGACGATTCTGGTTAATAAAAGTTAAAAATAGACATTATACCGAGAATGGCTGCTGTCGTTTTCCTGATATTCAACAGCTGACTGTCCTCAGGCCTGCTGCATCCGTGTCACAAGAAAAAAGGGCATCAACCACTTTTGTGTGTGTGTTAACCCTGGAGAAGGATCTCCGAACATCTTATGCATCATATGTCTGCATTTCCATTGACCCCCAATGACCTTTTTTAAGGGCTGAATGCAATCTCCGTCACTTTTTCCCTGAGCACAAATAACTTCTGATCTTGCAAACAATTATTTCATCAATCAAGACAGGACCTTCACTCTTCAAGTTACTGCGTATATACTGTATGTACGTTGTCTTGTGGAGAATGAAATGGATGGAACATTATGACGTCTCTAGTTGGCCTTCACTATCAGTGTCTAACAGTGCTCACTGCATCACAGATTGAAGTACAGTGCATACTTTACCCAGTGATAAGAACAAGTCTTTTGCAACATGTTCTCTTCTCTTGTTATTCCACAATGTTTTTGGAAAGAAATGTATTTTCAGGAACAGAAAATGTTTGTTTTTTTCAAGTGAACTGAACTGAACGTCTCTTTTTCCTCGAACTGTTCCCCTCCCATGTTCAGTCTTTAGTCTCCTGCTTGGTATGAGTGGACTCCATTGTAGTAAAATATCCTTGAGCATCAAAAGACAAAGTGATATATTTCAAGTGTGCATGTAAGAGAATGAGCATAATGGGAAAAAGCCTTTACTTATTATTTACTTATTTTTTATGCATAATATGTTTAAGTAATCCTGTTAAATAACTTACACAGGCATATTTCACCTTTGAAATTAAGAGGAAATGCAGGTGATGCTGCTGCCAAAAACAAATTCATCCAACACTCAGATGATGGCAGTAGAGTTCTGTGTCAAATCAACAGGGGGTTTTAATCTGTAGCTTCCCAGATTATAGGTGAAAAGCATTTCACTTTGATACAAAGCCACAACACATGTGTGTGTGTGTGTGCCTACTTTGAAACATCAGATGGAAGCAGGAAGCACACACACATTTTCCACATTAGCCTGCAGATGAGGAACTCTAGATGTATTGCGATTTTAGCTCTGTAGGCCCTCAAGATGTTCAAAAAAGTGAATTTGCCTGGACATGGGCAGTTCATCTGGTTTACTGCACAGATTTTAAAGATTTGTATGACGTAACAATTAATGCCAAGCAGCTGTGGAAGATTTCACACTGACTGCTTGATTTAAGGCGCTATGATCCTTTAGTAAAACTTGTGAAGGAGGTTATGTTGAGGTTCAATTACATTTCCCATCTTTTAATTCACTATTTGATTGGATTATAATACGTTTGGTGACTTTTATATAACATGTGTTCCGCATGTCAAGTCTTGTAAAGTAAGTGAACACCGCTCCGGGGCTTGCTGTGTATGGTTTGGGCCTGTCCCCTTTAGTTCCAGTTAAGGTCAATCTTATAAAGCTACGGCATACAAGGGGTATTTTACAGACACTAGTGTTCTTCCACAGTTTGGGGAAAGCCCTTTCCTGTTTCAACATTACAATCCACCATGCGTATGAATGAACCACAAAGATTTTTTTTTCCAGTTTGCTGTTGGAAGAATTTGACTGGCCCGCCCGCGCAGAGCTGCACTGTCAAAATGAAAAAGTAACGAAAAAAATCCCAATTTCAAGGCAACCATCTTCATTAGTTTTTTTTTTCAGTTTGGAGGCCAATTGTAGCTCTGCTTACATGTACTGTTTGGGTGTGCACTTGCATTTGGCGAAGTGTTACTTTTTTTTACAACACATTTAAAAAAAGCTTCCTCTAAGAAGTGGTATACAGGTGAGTTTTGTGTGAGATTGGGTAGATCTCTGTATCCTTGCGTTATTCAACAAGAAAATGTTGATAGTCAAGTGGAGCAGAGCACAAGAGATAGCTCACAAACAAGCAGTTGCACAAATTGATAGAAAAATTACTATCTGGTTTTTATCTCCAAGTACACCTTTTCATTTGGCGAAGACGGCCCTCAATGGGATCTCCTGTTCTCTACCTTAACACAGTTTCACACTTGATGAATTCCGAAAAGGGGCAGAAAGGGAATTCAGCTGGAGGTCTAAGCAAACACACACAAGGCTCCGTGTCACATGCCTTTCAATTTACATTCATTAGCACACAATGTGAACTTACATGACAAAAACGCTCTATTCACCTGAATGTAAATTATGTCCCACTGTCACCAGTGTTCAAGGTGGAAGACGTGAAAAACTGGACAGGGTCAGGAGGTCATGGGCCAGTCCACACACACACACACACACACACACACACACACACACACACACACACACACACACACACACACACACACACACACACACACACACACACACACACACACACACACACACAAGCTTCATCACACATACGAAAGGCTGCAAGAAATCATCATTTTCATTGTTGATTAGTTTTCCCAATTAACCCTTTATTGCAGAGCGTTCTCGTGTAACAATGTATCTCATCTTATCTTATTTTTCTTCTCAAGGGCTGTAATATAGAATCCATGTTTCTCTGTTTAGTTGTGAAAAGGGGGGACTTTTACTATGAAGAACAAATAATTGATTCCATTAGATGACTAGGAAATCTGAGTCATCCTAGTCAGAATATATATCAATTAAACCATGTAGGCCTACTACACATAGTGGGTTATACATTTGATTTCACTATGAGCTGGATTTGTTCAGTCTAAAAAAGATGTTTTTAGAGAAAATTCGAATTTTCATTTTGAAACGTGAGAATAATTTTGTAAAACTGAATTGTTATTTTGCGGAGTCCAGAGGTCCTGGGACCCCAATTTGGAGAATGGGACCCAATCACAGATAGTATTTAGACCCAATAGACACATGTGAGTGTGTGTGGGTGGGTGTGTGTGTGTATGTGTAAGGTCCATCCAGCTGTGCGAACCAGACCCGCCCATTCATCGAAAGCGCTCGGGGGTCGCGATTAGTGAACGTGATTTGGATTGACTGGCTTGTCGTCCAATGACAGCGCGTCAAAGCGTGACTCAACCCCTTTCCTTTTCCAATGGAAGAGCGTGGGAGAGGCGGACCGCAGGAAGCACACTTGGTTGAATGACCACTGAAGCAGCGACCAGCGGTAAATATGTTATTATGATGCCACCACGCTCCAAACATAGGACACCGAACGGATTGACCGAGGCTGCGGGAGCCCGCTTAGACACTTTGGTAGAGATGCTGCCTATGCACGACTGACAATTTTGCTTTACGCTGAGTCTCTTGCTGCGAATCACACCAGCAGTATCTCCCTGTGGGGTTTTGAGCAGTGATGGACAGCTGTTGGACATTGATTCGTTGCAGTGGTTGACGATACACTGACCGTGCGGCAAAACAACGCTACACCATGGACCAAGGGGCTGTTTATTGTGGCTGTCAAAGGACGAGAAGACGGATAATCGGCTGAGTTTTCTCCCCCCGGCCCGATCGGCGCATGTGTGTGCGTAGATCGTGATGATGATGCTTTTTAACCAAACGTGAATCTCTCTTCACCACCACCTCTGCTGCTGCTGCTGTTGCTGTTGTGCGTGCAGGCTGCAATGTTTGGTTAGTACAGGTGCAGCAAGACTTGACTGGACCAGACAAGAGACGCCAACATGGGATTCACCTTTTTATTTACCCAGACATCCTTGTATTCTGTCAACAAACCGTTTACATGCAGTCAAACAGGAAACATGTCAGCTGATATAACGGGTTCATAATTGATGGTGCTGCTATGCTCTCTAGGGGACTATCTGAGTTGTGTAATGGGTTATCTACAGCGCGCGTGCGTGTGTGCAACGTCTCCATGGATGGGAGTTAATTGGGGCCCAATGATGTAGAGACCAAGAAGAAATCCTCCTGGATTGTATGTTCCCTCCTCTAGTGGCCAAAAGTGGCTCCCCTGTGACTTTTGCCCATGTTCAATTGTTTTTTTAATGTAGGCTATTCCCAGGGCTTTCTTACCACTGATGGTTATTGCTTTGAGTGGGTAATGAAAAAGTATTTTTTTAAAGATTTTAGAATGACTTCTTGACTCTAATAGTGGGAGATTAGGTCAGTGACAGCTTGGACTTTTTTTTAACAGCGCTTGTGCTGTTTCAACAGTGATCAACTATGGATAATTCAATTTATGAACGACCCTCAAAGCACCTCATCTTTTGGACTAAATAGGATTTTTCCTTCTCAGTGGAACAACACTTTTTTCCTGTAGGCTAGTGTTTTTTTCTCAATCGTGTTTTTTTCTCAATCGGCACACCATTTCTGTCATTAGCCATCTCCTCCCGTTCTCCTCCAGCACTACCTATCACTATGTCGAGATCAAACAGTGTCAGCCCACCCGGAGTCGGTGGTGCGCCCGGCGGGCTGAGGGGAGGGACCGAGCTCAGATCAGCTTGGGGAGAGTCTGAGTCTGTGGCGAACGGTCTCCCATACGCGGCGAGCAACAGCAAGAAGCTCACGCGCACCAACAGTCGGTGGAGGGAAGACGATGGGGGGCGACCCACTACCACTACAGTCAGCAGGGTCAGCTTCAGGTCCCGGTCCGCTTGGCAGGACCATGGCGAGGAGACAAACAACCGCGCGTCCCTTAAACGCCCCGTCGGAGAGGTAGGACCCAAGTCCGTGGAACTGGGTCTGGACGAGCGCAGCAGACAAGCCAATAATAAGACTACTACGACGAGTAGGACCGACGAGTTGGCGTTGGTGGATGAGGCGGCGGCTGCTGTCATGCCCGAAGTGAACTTTTCCGTAGTGGCGTGCTGCACGGGCGTCATGCACATTTTCAAATCCAAGAAATTCCAGTCGGAGAAGTTGGAGCGGCTCTACCAGCGCTACTTTTTCCGCCTCAACCAGAGTAGCTTGACGATGCTGATGGCGGTGCTGGTGCTGGTCTTCACGGTCATGCTGGGCTTCCACTGCTCGGTCGGCGGGGCACTGAGGCCGAGCGTGACCTATGTGGTGGTGTTTTCCGTGGCCATCTTTCTGACACTCACGCTGATGGTGGTATGCAACAGGAACGGTTTTCACCAGGATCATATGTGGATCGTGTGCTATGTGGTCATACTGGTGGTGCTGGTGATCCAGGTGGTGGGAGTGTTGCTCGTGCAGCCTCGGAGCGCCTCGGAGGGCATCTGGTGGACCGTGTTCTTCATCCATGTCATCTACACGCTGCTGCCCGTCAGGATGCGCGCGGCGGTCATCACTGGAGTTATTCTTTCTGCCATCCACGTGGCCGTGTCTTGGAAGTTAAACGAGATGGACAGCTTTCTGTGGAAACAGGTATGTAGAGACTAAAGTGTTTTGCTGGTAAAGTTTTACGATAATCTGCCAGAGAGTGGGGATTCCACAGTTACACTGTGCGTAATAACGCGCAGGTGAATATGGGCTTTTTTTTAAGTGAGAGCTTTCTCCTGCTGAGCTTGTTTTCTCTTGCTGAACGACACGCAGTCGTGACAGGTGTTTATCAATGAGTAGCCTGTATTATATTAAAGGATTTATTGGTCCGTGCAGTGTAAAAGTTCCTCACAGCACAGGAATGCACAGGGAGAGAAAATGAAAAAGGGGCAAAACTACCTCACGGAGGCTGGTAACGGTTTTGTGGGAAGTAGAAAGTACAAACCCATAAAACCCTAATCTTGATGTTGCCCCAATGGATATTGTTCTAGCCATACAGCATTTTGGGCCAAACAGTGACTTGGTGCACTTCAGCTGATATGAGTAAATGAAAGAGGCAATTGGGCAGAGCATATGGACATTTGAGGGATATTCATTTTCCAAATTTTCCCTCTGTGTATCAATAAATCTTACCTTATGTTATGGCCTAAATGATTCTTAGTAGAGCCCGATCCTGTCTTAGCAACTCCTTAATCATTTTTTTTTAAATAAAAAAGGGCATTAAAGAGCACTTAAGCAAAACAAATAAACACAAAAAAACTTGATACTGGTTTTCTGTCAGTAACTTCTCCTCATTATGTTTGCAGTATGGCTCTTGAATTAACAGCAAATTGAGCTCTTGTAATAAGTTAACAAACACTGCTGTGCAATAGAGCTGCTTTACTGAATCAGCTGGCTTGTTGCATGTCAGGCGTGCAGATCAGTAGAGGTTTAGCACAATTGCACGTATTGTGAAGTTTACTGTATCCAAATCTTTTCCGATAGAGTTGGTTGAAGTTTCCTATTTCCCTTATGTCGTGCCACATCTTAGAGCCATTTGTTAACCACGACCAACAGCTTGTGACTTTACAATAGTGGACCGTCATCAACGTAGAAGCATTTGTTGACTACAAAGTAGAAAAAATAGCGGAATGCTGTCCCAACCAAACAGTGAATATTTTAGTGTATAGCAGGGCCACACATTGTGTGTTCATTAGAGTTGAATAGTAATTGTTATGGTACACAGTGGTTTCCTTTCCGGATGGATTGTGTGACTGTTTACAGTATTCCTGTTACACGTAATGACCTTTTTGAGAACAAATTAGAATGCAGGGGATGTTTATATGACATTTTGGTGTTTCATGTTTTATTTTTGACCATGTTTATTTATAACATCCTTAAGCAATGGTGTAGATACACGGCTAATGTGCTACAACTGCTCAACTTTTGCTCAACCTAAGTTTGGCCTTTTTAAAAGCACTTTTCTTACCATGGATATGTATCCTGTTTAGGACAAATTATTTTATTATGAAGTACAGGTCAAATTGCTGGTAAATACCTTTTTATAACCAAGCAGTATTAAAGAAGAAAACTTGTTTTGCCCTCAGCTTGCAAAGAGTGATTTCAGGTTGTTTATTTACTTCATCTGGACTTTTAACAGGCTTACAGTGTGTAGTTTAAGGGGATACTGTTTTAATGTGCTGTTGAGCCTTCATTTTCCTCCATAAAATCCAAATGCCTCTAGTATTGCTTTTCCGACATCAATATTACTTTCAAAACATTTCTCCAGGGCTAGTGGACTTTATCTGTAATACAGGTGCTTATACAAATGGCTTTCATTTTCCACAATTACTTAAAGGTACACTTAATTGCATCGTCTACAGACAGTTCTACAAATCAGTAGTATTAACCCCAAACTATCCTCTCAGAGAGAACTCTGTAGGTTCTCCTCTCTCCCAGCTCCTTCTTTTGGTTGTTCACTCAATTAACAGTTTTTAACAGGCCTTGTGCTGCTCATAAACATTTTCCCTTACAACGTGGCTCCCCTAGGGTAAGCACTTTAAAGACGTCAGAATGAATATGGGGATAGTCTCCCATTGTTTAGTCTCGGGCACGCCAAGGACCTACCTGAAATGAGATTGTTTAACTCAAAAATGGTTGAATTTTGAACACACTATGTAGCCTACAGCCAAAAGCACGTGGAGAAGCCGTCCATGTAGTTTGTTGTACTCTTGGTCTGGGACTGTTTTTCATGGTTTTGGCTATAGGCGCTTTTTCCAAATAAGGGAAATCTGGAAGCTATACAGTTTAAAATGATACCCGAAGACTTCAAGCTCTGTCCGCAATTTCTCTGGGGACTTCCCTTTCCTGTTTCAACATTGCAATTCCTCTGCACATAACGTGAAGAAATGCTTTTCCAAAGTTAGTAGGGATTCATTCAAATGTAACGCAGGCCTTAACATTCACATCAGTGGTCGACCTCCTTAACCCCTGTACTTTTGTCCTGCTACAGTCACAACTACGGCCCTGTTCTCCCCTCTGAGGTCGCAAAGTTCACTTTTCAGAGGCAAAGTGTCTTCAAACAGTCTTAAGCAGCCACGTTGTTTGTGATCAATGTGGTAACAGGTACTTGGAGGCTGTAGTTTACTAGTTATGACTTTTTTGCCTTTAATTTTTGAAGATAGACCTGTTGCATAAACATAGTGGAGTGAGAAAAGAGCCAGGAGTGAGATGCCGCCTGCCTGGAAAAAAAACTAAATTAAAATCTAAAAATAACATGAAAGTAAAACATGTGTCTAAAAAGATGTGTCTCTTTATATATACGTTTGGCCATATTGTATAAATGAATATATATTAAGTCCTGTTGAGCTACTTAATGCAAGGAATGTGTTGAACGTGCTACAGGATGTAGGATTTTGAGCTTTTTCATCACTTTTGTTTCTTTTGGGAATCTAATGTTTGAGTATACAGTACAAGCGAAAAACCAGTCTGATCTTTGTAAATGGTATATGACCCGACATCTATTTGTATTTTCTGCAACAAAAAAAAAGAAGAAAGCCACATTGTCATTAGATGTGTTGATGTGAGTGTGTGGGAACGAGCTGCTGTATTTGTTGTTCTTTCCTCACCATACTGTTGTTTTTAGAATATCTCTTCTCTCCTGTTTACATAGGACCCGGCTCATCTCAGTGAGACCGCTGTTGTGTATGCGAGATCTCAAGATAATTTCTTATACTGTACGTGTGGGCTCTCAGGAATATGCTGACTTTCCACAAGTCTTTAGAAAGCCTGAACAATTGTACCCCAAAATCACATTGTCACATTGGTAGGTCTAGAATGAGGCCTTTCACTTTCATTTCCAATTTCACCAATCAAACAGGTGTTATTTGGAAAAAAAAGTGTTATCTCCACAGTCTTTTTTACCGAATCTAAAATGTCCAAGTATACGTCATCCCAAGTCACAGTTTTGGTTCCTTTTTTAAACATGGTACGTCATGCCAAGAGTCACTTCAAGGCTGTGTTTACTCAAATATTATTGTGTGGTGATTTATTTGTTGAAAGTGGGGAAAAAAAGCTATTTAAAAACTCTGGTTGCAACAGTTAACAACAATGAGTAGATATACATGTGAGTGGTTGTTAATAGCCATGGTACTTTAAACCAAACTTGGCTTAGTTCATCATAACGGGTGAGACCGAAATCTGAACTGGGATTGACATCGCAGCAGAGCCTGTTTTATGAGGATAGAGAGAGGAAGATGTTGACAGGACATGATGCAAAACAGAACTCCTAATTCTCCTGTGGCACTATTGGACCCAGGAAGCTTTTTGCGTGCTAAGGACAGAATCAAGCTCTCGTAAAAATCATTGTTCCCAGGATACTGCTCTTTTGTGGAAGTAGGAGTTTGATGGGCTGAACTGCTGCCACTTGTGTACAGTAACCAAGCATTGGTTCGTGCTGGTATTAGTCATTTGTATGGGAACTTGTTATAATGTTGTTGACATCTTAAAGGGCACGTGACCGATTTTATTATTTGTCAATCCTTTTAAGATCACAATTGTTGCAGCAGAACCGGAGAGATAGTTCTCACATTCTTATATTCTACGCAATCTTCTCCCTTGTGAAAACCTTGCGGCGACAGGTGGCTTAACCCAAGTTAAGCTGACTTCTTACAAACCCCACATAACCAGTTATACCCCCCCCCCCCGAATATATAAAAAACATTAGCCAAGCAAGAGAAAAAGCACTTGAACAGTTGTGTAATGTTATTTCAATGAAGAAATAGAAAGATGGAAACACTTAAACACTCAATTTAGCCACCCTTGTCTACTTCTATCTCACTTCTGCACATCTCCTTTCCAACTCTGTTTTGTGCAACAATGATCTCCAGTCTGATCTGTTACTGGTTAACCACTCCTAATCTGAACAGTTCTTGAAATAAACAGCTGAAATGCAAAAAAATCCTGAGTTTGTATCCTTGGACAGTTTAGTCGAGAAGCCCATTTTGCTTACATGCTTCTGTGCCCCCTTCGGAATTCAGGAACAGGGTATAGGTAAGCGGACCAGTTGCAGTTGGCAGGATTCCAGAGGTAACCATGATTTTCTACTCATCTAATTAAATTGTCCGTCGCTCTTAATGTGTGAAAAATGGAAACAGATGTCCACATTGTCTGTCTTCTCCCTTTACCTGCCTTCTTAAACCCATCCGCCCCGGTCCTGACCTGCCTCTAGAAGTGCTTTTAATTTCCCTGTGAGACCCCAGCCTGCCCCCCTGAAGACAGACTTTTAACCACTGTCCTCTCTCCCTAGAACGAGCTGTGCCTTTAGTGCAATGAGATAGAAGTGCCCCCTGGGAGAAAAAAAACTGTCTAAATCAGAATCTTAACATTAGATTTCACATCGCTGGCTTCACCGTTTTTAGCCCCATCCCCCCTGCGGCAGCGTGCAAATGTACATATAGCTCCAGCTGCTATTTGCTTTGTCATATTTAGTTTTTTTTTTTTTTACAATGTGAGACACCGGAGGCAAGATATGTGTGTGACAGTCAGAGGATGCTGACGTTTTTGAGATTGTATTTGAACCAAAATGTGGATTCCGGGCATGCCAGTACCTTTTTTAAAAGAAACCACTGCTGATGACGCATTCCCCTGCGAGTACAGAACACTGTACACCTGTAACTTAGCAACTGATTTTTATTTCACACACAAACAACATCCAACTCTAGCCTATTCATTGCTTCCCTGGGAGAAGACGTGTGTGTGTGTGTGTGTTTTTTTATTTATTTTTACCTGCAGCCATGTACTGCCTGCATATTATTTTGTGTACTATCTATGTATACAAATATCTTTTTAGAATGTTTGTATAATTTCCCCTTGGTACTGGATATGTTCAATGTGTATGTTGGGTACTTTATGGCTATATAAAACTGACATACAGCCATTAATACTTGAAAAATGTAGTAGTCTAAAATACTATTTTTTTTTTCTCCAATTGGCCATACCCAGCTAGCATCTCATTATTAGACCGTGCATTGCCCTCCAGTAACAGCCAAATGTGTAATTTAATGTGTATCTGCTACGCAAACTAAAGCTCCCCCCTAGACATCTTCATACTGGATGATGCTAGTTTAATGTTAGCCAGCTGTCGTCCTCAAGTATCTCCCAATGTTTGCTATTTTCTTTCCCTCTACATGCATCATGCAAGGATCATGGGATTACTGATTTCTATTGACTAACTTAATCTGTGCTTTAGTTCAACAGCAGGTCAGGTGAATAAGTGAACATGAACTTGGAACAATCATGGACAAACATTATTAGTGTTTTTTTTTCACATTCAATTCCAAACTATTTTAATATCTAATCTCTATACAGTATATCGGTTGTCTAAAACAAATT
Source organism: Ammodytes marinus (assembly GCF_949987685.1). Taxonomy (NCBI): domain Eukaryota; kingdom Metazoa; phylum Chordata; class Actinopteri; order Uranoscopiformes; family Ammodytidae; genus Ammodytes; species Ammodytes marinus. The sequence goes on from NC_137216.1 coordinate 25,010,851, forward strand.
GCAGGGTAAAACATTAAAACCTCAAAGACACTCCTTCGATGGAGTCCAATGTTGGAGTTATCATCTTGTCGATAACACACAACATTTTCCTGAAATAGACCAAGCTGTCAGACATTAAATGTCTTATGTTATCCATGTTGATCCAAACACATCCGACCGTATGTCGCCCTCCAGTAACAGTTGAGTGAAATCATTTACAGTACTGTGTGTCTGTAGCACACATGTTCACACTGGATGTTGCAAAGTAGATGTTAGCCAGCTGCCATCTTCAAGCGCTCCTATATTTGTAACATTATGGTTCACTAGCCTAAAAGGACACAACTTGGCCTAAATCCTTCATAGAAACAGACACGAGTTAAAGATAGAAATACTAGCATGCAGACTAAAAAAGTAGGATGGATCATCAAGATCATGTTTATCATTACTATTCTATTCAGGCAGATGTACTCATCAAGCCCATTATAGCCTAGCCTAAGAGCTACGTCAATATTGGATTGATCCAAAGATCACTATTTGAGTTCAATGCCTATGCATGCAGGAAGTAGTATGCCCTTTTTGCAGTAAGACGGATGGTAACAGTTTTCCTCTTAACTTTTACTAAGATTGAGTATCCATATCCTTAACCAGGAATAACGTTCCTTAACTGTTACTTCCTGCCATAACAAGGATCATAGCCTGGTTGGTTAGAGGCAGGTTTGGTAACACAGAAGTGTTCGGGACTTTTGTTGGGGGGGGGGGGGATATTTCTGCTTTAGAGTTAATCCAAGATACAAGCAACTACCAGGTACAGGTAGTTACAGGTACTTGTACACTGTATTTTGGTCTCCCTTTGTTAACTAAGTATGGTAAAAGAAAAAAACTGTCAGCACACTCAGCCTTGTTGAAATTTCCGCGGGTCAGTGTGACACAATCACAGCACGTCTAATCAGAAACATCAAGCCTGAATGATATGAATGGGACGCGTTACAGAGAAAGCTCAGGAACAGCACTAGGGATTTGTATTGGTTGTCTATTACTTCCTTAATTCAGAGGTTTTTGACGTTCATTTAAAGTCTTCTGCTTCAGCTAATCATGAGCTTTTCATTCATTATTTCCCTGTTCTGCATTAGAAATATGTGCAACTTGTTACTGAGATCCCCATATCCTGAGTTTATCTTTCTTCTGCTCCTCATTGATATCTGCATGTTGCTGTAATGAAGATCAAGCATGTTGACGATGCATTTTAAAACTGATGGATACAGTGTAGTTTTCACTTCAGCATTGCTGTGTGTTTTCTCTGTGCTGAGCTGAGCAAATACCTGGGCTGTGTTGGGCTTCATTGCTTCATTCCGCTCATCTGACATTCATTAACTTTAATTAGTAGGTTAGCTGTGGAGGAATCCAGACTCATGGTGATATTATTTAAAGGGAGAATAAAAAATAATTACGAAACACGATCTCTAATATGGAATGATTCCTCCCAGCGATGTAATTCCTCCGAGAGCTTGTATTATAATAATGCAATGCAGTGCTTCTGGCTGACAATTCCTTTTTTTGAGATTAGTTTTGTTGCTGATATGCTTTTTTTTTTATAAAGATATTTTTTTGGGCATTTTCAAGCTTTATTGGATAGTACAGAGTTGAAATGGGGAGACAGAGAGAGAGAGGGGGATGACCTGCAGTAAAGGTCCACGGGTCGGATTTGAACCAAACGTAAGACTAGAATATGCTTGTACACAAAACTGTGGGCCCTGCTGCTGTAAAAGCTAACTTTTCAGGTAACTTTTTTTTAACTTCAAACAGTGCTCAAGGGATCCAATTTTCCTGTGAGGAAAGTTTGTTTATATATGAGAAAATAACTAAGAAAATGCTCAATTCTCTGACACATCTAAAGTTACACAAAGTGCACTTTTAAATGTTTTATTTAGCCTGACATTAAAGAAAAAAAAATGTTTTAGGTAAGGATGTGGGAATCTTATTTTTTGCTCAAGCCAGTAGAATTGTAGTCTTTTTCCATTGAGAGTGACGTGTCTTTAATGAGACCCTGTTTATGTGCGTCATTCACTACATACATTGTATACAAGTACAACCCCTCAACACGTCACATGACCTGAAGGCACTGCAGGGTATTGGGAGGTTTGCCAACAGTCTGCAATCAGTGATGAACCAATTTCGATTAGTAGACGCCACCATTTATTGAAGAGCTAATGTTTCGACCTGCTTGACCTTCTTTAAGAGTGTTTCCACGCTAGTTCAGAAATTAATGGTGATGATGAGCAAGAAAAGAGTGCATGTTATCCTTTTTTCATCTATATGCATTTTTAACTAATCATATGTTAAATAATAAGTGTGTCCTTAAAAGGTGTTATGAGGAACTTTTAAATATTTCTGAAAGTCTTAATTTTTCATAAATTACATGTAACAGCAAACGAGACCATCAGTGCAAAGAATGCTATTTTTTATATCTTTTTTCTTTATGCTTTTGTCAAAGGTACGCTGACCCAGGAACAATAGCTGGCATAATAAAAACACTTCCGATTTTGTCCAAAGGGGGTGCAAGAATAAACCCAAACTGAAAGTTCCTTGTAGCACCTTTTTTAATAACTTTTTTAAATATTTTTGCACTGTTGGGAGAACTGGAAGCCCAATCATTTCATTTCTAGGAATGACTGTTTGCCGGTGCTGTCATTGTGGTGCATTTGAGCAACAAAGATCATGAACTTTTCCAGCCGTGCAACTGTCAATGAGAAGCATGAGTGGAGGTGAACAAAGGGTCTGAAAATGTTCCTGTCATTGTTCAGAACTCAGTCTAGATTTTGACCTTTTCCAAAGACACACCCCTTCAGTTATCAGTTTTAAATATATTTTGATACATTATATTATTTCATGCTTCAGCCTTGTAAAGTTTGTGGTAATTTGCATTGTTAATATTGCTGAATCATGATGCTTAAAATTATGTTGATGTTAAAACACACTTTCCTATTATTTGATTTAAAAACATTTTTTAACACAATTATGTGATATACATGCAGGATTCTTGAAGTTTTTTGGTTTTTCCCACATGGCTAATCCTCTCGTTAAAAAATAGTAATGTAAAAATAAGTAATGTAAAAGTATCTCTATAAATGTCTGGGAACTTTTTGGCCGTTTTCCAACTTTTGAGCCAACTACCTTATGTATGTCATAAGAATCATTGTCTATTGTAATGGCCTTTTTTTTACAATTCTTAGCTGGGTTATTTTTCAACTCAGTAACGGTAGAGAGAGGGGTTGCACTAAGCACATACAGCCCATTATCACGTCCTTGAGTTCTCAGTACAAGCATTTCAAACCTAAAGTGTTTGCTAAATGGTTGTGTGCTTCTGAGCTTTTCTGTTTCATGTGTCTGTACTGTAGCTCATTGTTTAGTTGTATGAGCCTTGTGCAGTCACCACCTTTAAATAGCTTCTCCTCCTCAGCCCGGTCATGCAGTCGACCCTCCAGGACTGGGCTCAGTGACACTGAAGCCGGTCCATTGTGCAATGTTAACAAAGCTCTACCAGTTATTTGATTCTCTCTCTCTCTCTCTCTCTCTCTCTCTCTCTCTCGCTCTCTCTCTCTCTCTGATAGGAAATCCATTATGCTTTATTAAAGGTACCCTGGCAAGACTTTGACCACTAGTAGTGCTACAGAGCAATCTTTCTGTGAGTTGGCCGCTTTGCCTGGTTCTCACATGGCAAATATGTTGTGAGGAATGAAATGCATTCAACACGTTTGTTAGACCACAATGATACAGACAATGCATTTTGGTGAGAAGCAATGACTTAAAACATTTTCTGTACATTTATTTAATAAAAAAATAAAGAAATCGGTCTACTGTAGATATCTGCAGGTGGATAACTCCTGGTCGTAGTTACTTATTATTTATTTCTGATATATTGCTCTTGGTTTAGTGCATTATCTTGCACTTGTATTTCATCACTTCAGCCCCTTATTTTTACAGATATGATAGCATCGGTTAGATTTGAAGTGTGATAATGCCACTCGATATATATATATATATATATATATATATATATATATATATATATATATATATATATTTGCTTATGTTAAAAGACGCCTTTTAAGCTCAGTGTGATAGGGTTTTGCTATAGGGAGCTAATGCTAACCCTGTGTGGCTGCTGTATTGCCTGCTGGTGACAGCTCTTTGATATGAGGAAGACAAGCGGACGTTTTCCCTGCGGATTGTCCCACGATCAAGTCACGGATTTAATGAAAATCTGTAACTCAGCCATTATTACCAAGCACACAGGATACTTTCTTCTTGATGATTTCCTGGGAAGTTGGAAGGTGAAGGTGAATTTGACATGAATGAGACTCTTCTTTCTCACATCTTGTAATGTCGGCCTCAACAGGAGGTCAGGGACTAGTGGTCTGTTCGAGTACAGAGGGGGGATCCCTCGCTGTGGATGGCCTGTGATGGATTTGCAGGTTACTGCGCATGTATGTACGCTTTCTCAGCTCTTTGCACCTCATCTAGTAATCATGACTAGCTATCAATCTTAGCTACTTGTTTGCTGTACAGCTGGGATATTTTGGCAAATGTATTACTTGTGATACCGGTCTATTGGTCTTGTATTGTCCGAGGTGTACGGGTTTTACAGGTACTCTGTTATACAAAAGCTAAAAACTCAGTTAGGAACAGCGCCTCCGTTTATTTCGCTTCGAACAGCCCACCATGTCACCTTGCCCTCTCCTCACACTGCCACCATTAATAACGAACACTGTCAAATCCACCGCCTACAGTCTGAATTAATAACAGTGACTCATCTCTATCAGGCATCAATAATAAAACAAAATCGTTGCCCGATTTAATAACTTATTCACGTGGCTTTAATTAATTTTAAATGTGTTTGTTCACTAACAATGAGTCATAAAGAACAGCTGCATAAGTGTGTGACCATGCATATTGGTGTGATATAGATCAATGCAGTGAATAAATGGTCGAAGAACATTACAATTCTAAAAATCTGAAGACATTGGGGGGTTCATTGTCTTGCCAAGGGGGACATTTTGACTTTTAATATATTCACATAACTTTTCATTGTGCTCGCCAGTTCATTATGTTCTACGTCGTTCTTGCAATTAGGTGGTAAAGTGTCAAAAGAGAGGGAAATAACATCACCACTCGAATGACTTGAAAATGGGCATTCAAACGACCATTACTGTCATTCTCTGATATTAAACGCTCCAGGATGTCCCAAAGCCTCCTTTTGTTTCCTTTGACTAGTTAAAGTGCCTTAGTCATAAGTGCAATTGGTGCCTCTATTTCCTGTGTCGTGCATCTTTAGACACCCAGTTGTAATTTGCTGGCACTGGCAGCGTCGTGTGTTGCTTCTACACAGAGAGAACTTCCCTTATTAGTTCCTGTGTGTTATTGTTCTGCATGGTGATAACTCTGACAAGGCAATAATTCTCTCCCAGTGAGAGAAGGTAAAGAGAAAAACAATAACAGGGTTTGTGTCAACACCGCAGCTGTGATTTCTGCTGTCACAACTATTGCTGCCTGGCCTCAAATGTTCTTTTGCTGCTGTATTTTTTCGTGTTGCTTTTTATTGTTTTGTTGCTGTGCTGTGCAACCAAATGGATAAATATTTCTTTACATCTTTTTCTGAAAAAAATGGTTAACTATCGGATTGTGTCCTTTGCCTTGAAAAGTCATAATGCGTAAGCTGGCACTACTATTACTACAGTGTTTGTACTGCATGTGCGTGGTGGCAGAGAGAGAGAGAGAGATAGTGAGTGAACATGTGAATGTGTATGATTGCTGTATGTTTGAGGTGGTGGCGCTGAATGGCAGCCACGCTTCCGTCAGTCTGCCCCAGGGCAGCTGTGGCTACTATCGTAGTTTACCACCACCGGTATGACTGTGTGTGAACGAATTGAACCTGGAACCCTGTAAAGCTCTTTGAGTCACAGAGAAATAAAGCGCTATATAAATCCAATCAATTATTATTATTATTATTATTATTATTATTATTATTATTATTATTATTATTATTATTATTATTATTATTATTATTATTATTATTATTATTATTATTATTATTATTAATAACAAAACCTGCTTGTTTTGTTAACTACCACTTTTACTTTTTGCCATTTATGTCAACAGCTGGAGTGACCTCATAGACCAAGACTTTAGTCCAGATTGGATTTCTTGACCTGTTGCATTTAGCTGAAGAGAGAACGTCATTCGTTGTAATCACAGAGACAAAAGGGTGATGGTGGTTTAAAAATAGCAACGACTAAGTGTAGTGGTGTTTTTAATGTAACCCAGCTTGAAATGACGACATGCACGGTGTATTGTTTTTTTCTTTTGTGTGTGTGTTGTGTGTATTGTGCCTTTTGCAGACTGCGTAGTAGGGGATGTTTTCCTCTCCCATCCTGCAGGCTTACCTCATAATCAATGAATCAGAAGCTCTCCATGAGCGGAGACAGCAAATCCCTGCGTCGGTCGTAGCAGCAGCTGGAGCAGGAATAAGATCCCAGTTTAAACCTTATGAATATACATGGGGGCAAAACCATGTGTAAAACCATTAGAGCTCATGATATCCAAGGCAACAGTAAGTCCCTGTTTCCGGGCTGGATTAACTGTGTTGTTCACCTTTCCACCTGGCCATATGCTTTCTAATAGAACCTAACAGTGCCTGTGATTTGACCCAGTAGACCCATTTTTTTTTTAATTTGTCCTCTCTGCATTGAGGGTTTGGGAAGTCATTTTTCGTGGCATTACGTGCTCACGTTTGTGGTTAGCTTTGATCTTTTTATGGCGGCAATGTCATAAAGTGCCATTGTAAATAGCATATGGTAAAACTACACCAATGAATGGACAATGTGTGTAATCTTAAACCGTCCATGAACAGGCATGATCCAGATAAGGTTTTTCACGCCTTGATTAGTGGAAGGCTGGATAATTGTGATGCCCTTCATGTAGCAGGTATCAATCAAACTTTCATTTGGCACCATAAACTTGTGCACAAAGCTGCTGCTGCTTCTTTTTTCAAGAACACCTCCATGTCAACAACACATTACCCCCCCATCCTTTACTCTCTCCATTGGCTTCCAGTTCATTTTAGAATTGATGTTAATAGTTTAATGTTTGTTTTTGAGGCAAATCATGGCCTGGCCCCAGTGTATTTAGTGGAGATGTTAACCCTTCAGCACAACAGGTTGTTTTGGCCATCCAAGTAATTTATTCTAGAAGTCCCAAGGTTGAGTTTAGTTACTTAATTAGTCAATGGTTACATTGAAATTCGTCTTTTCGCATATCCCCTCTCAAGCTACCACACTTCAGAGGGGGTCAGAGCGCAGGGTCAGCCGTAGTACAGCGCACCTGCAGCAGTTTTGTCATGTTCAAGGACACAATGATAGAGATGGTGGGCACCGTAGACGTAATCGCAGCCTCTACTAATTTTACAACTAACACCTTCCTGTCCGGTGCAAGGATCGTACCAGCGACCTCATGGTTACCGGTCGGCCACCTTTCCTCTCTAGGCCATCCTACCACCTCTAGGTTCAAGCTATGGGGTGATTGCTTTTATTTTAAGCTCTGTGTTAATGATGATAAAATGAGAGGTTTGTTGTGACAGATTCTTGTAGCATGAATAAATGGAATGACTCAAAAAGTAATTAAAGTATTTTCAAACTTAACCATTTTGCACCAGCAAACACCAGTCGGAGAATAGCGTAGACCCGATTGAACCGTGTATGCATGCAAAAAGTGTGCTTTCATGCACAGCAACATGGTGCGCTTCACAGGCTGCCTTTGTCAAGGTGTCACGAAGAGTCCATTGAGCCCATTATGTGCCATTATGCTAATTGTCATCTGTAAAAAATGCAAATCTATTGTCCTGTCATCAGGTCGCTGATGGAAGGAAGGGGAAAAATATGGTGTTTCTTTCTGTCACCCGTACTAAAGATTCACCCGCACATTAACAGATGACTCACCACTAAAATTATAGCGCAATAAATGCCCTTTGATATTTTAATTTTTTAAATTGTTGCCTATTTAAAGCTGTGGGGTGTTGAATGATTTGTGGGGTGTTGAATAATTGTATTTGTATCCAATTTAAAAGTATGATTTCACCACAAATCCCACTTCAGTTTACTGAACTTTATAGATTTGGTTAACTATCAAACCTTACTCAATATCAAAACACACAGACCCTCTTCATAGTTCTATGGAGGCATCATTGTTTGTGCAAGACATAAAAGCAGCTTGTGCATGACAGAGGCTGGATCCAGATTTGGGGCAGTGTGCCCTTCCATATCCAATTACTCCTGCTGCATGAGAATATGGAGAAGCATTTGGGGCACAGATGTCCACGTATAGACTCATCGCAAACCTTATTGTTTGAGTCATTGATTGCTTGTTTTATAAAATACGAGAAAATAGAAAAATTCTTATCCGCAAAACCCAAATTGACTTACCCAAACAGCTTACAGTGCCTTGCAAAAGTATTCATATCCCTTGATATTTTCGACATTTAGTCACGTTATAACCACACACATACATTTATTTTATTGGGATTTTATGTGTTACACCAACACAAAGTGGCGCATAATTGTGAAGTGGAATGAAAATGAAACATGGTTTTAATTTTTTTTTATAAATAAAAAACTGTGTGGCGTGCAAAAGTATTCAGCCCCCTGAGTCAATACTTTGTAGAACCACCTATCGCTGCAATTACAGCTGCAAATCTATTTGGGTTATGTCTCCACCAGCTTTGCCCATCTACAGACTGACATTTTTGCCCATTCTTCTTTAAAAAATAGCTTGAGCTTCAGATTTAGCATCAGATTGGATGGAGAGCGTCTGTGAACAGCAATTTTCAAGTCTTTCCAGAGATTCTCAATTGTATTGAGGTCTGGACTTTGACTGGACCATTCTAACACATGACTATGCTTTGATTTAAACCATTCCATAGTAGATCTGGCTGTATTTTTAGGCTAGTTGTCCCTCTGGAAGGTGAACCTCCACCCCAGTCTCAAGTCTTTTGTAGACTCTAACAGGTTTTCTGTCCTGTATTTGGCTCCATCCATCTTCCCATCAACTCTAAACAGCTTCCCTGTCCCTGCTGAAGAAAAGCATCCCCATAGCATGTTGCTGCCACCACCATGTTTCACGGTGAGGATGGTGTGTATAGGGTGATGTGCAGTGTTAGTTTTCCACCACACATTGCATTTTGCATTCAGGCCAAAAACTTCAAGTTTGGTCTCATCTGAATATGCTGTGTCCACCGCATGGCTTGTGGCAAGTGTTGGAGGAAGGTGCTCTGGTCAGATGAGACCAAAATTGAAGTTTTTGGCCTTAAAACAAAGTGCAATGTGTGGCAGAAAACTAACACTGCACATCACCCTGAACACACCATCCCCACCGTGAAACATGGTGGTGGCAGCATCATGCTGTTGGGGTCCTGTTCTTCAGCAGGGACAGGGAATCTGGTCAGAGTTGATGGGAAGATAGATGGAGCCAAATACAGGGCAGAAAAACCTGTTAGAGTCTGCAAAAGACTTGATACTAGGGTTCACCTTCCAGAAGGTTAAATACCCTAAACATACAGCCAGATCTACTATGGAATGGTTCAAATCAAAGCATAGTCATGTGTTAGAATGGCCCAGTCAAAGTCCAGACCTCAATACAATTGAGAATATCTGGAAAGACTTGAAAATTGCTGTTGACAGATGCTCTCCATCCAATCTGATGCTGAATCTGAAGCTTGAGCTATTTTGCACAGAAGAATGGGCAAACATATCAGTCTGTAGATGTGCAAAGCTGGCGGAGACATACCCCAATAGACTTGCAGCTGTTATTGCAGCGATAGATGGTTCTACAACGTATTGACTCAGGGGGGCTGAATACTTATGCACGCCACGCTTTTCAGTTTTGTATTTCTAAAAAAAATTTAAAACCATATTTAATTTTCATTCCACTTCACACTGATGCACCACTGGTGTTGGTCTAGCACATGAAATCCCAATAAAATAAATGTACGTGTGTGGTTTTAATGTGACAAAATGTGCAAAATTCCAAGGGGTATGAATACTTTTGCAAGCCACTGTATATTGTCCAACCAACAATCCAAAACCTAAAGAAATTCAATGTTCACTGATAGAAAGCAGCAATGTTTCACAATTCAACATGAGAAGCTTGATCCAGATTATTGTGAACCACTAAAATGATTAATTGATTACTGTTGTAAATAATGGGTTTTAAAACAGGGATTCATTTTTCTAAAAATAGACTGTTTTTGCTTAGACTCGTCAGCTTTTGACGACAGTATTATTCATATGCTAATGGCTTACGTGTGTTATATTCTGCCTGCTGACGTCATACTGTGGAATTGTGTTATTTCTCTGTGACACATTTATATTTATGATGAAACTGCTGCGGCTCAATCCCGTATAGCGTCTTAATGTTCTACAAAGGGAACGGCTTCACTCAGAGAAATACACTTTTGTCTGAGTGTGTTTACACTTACAGGAGGGAGAGAGAGAGAAAAATGTGTCTGAACGTCTGTTTATTCTTTTTATATTTAGAGTGGGCTGGTGAAAGAGATTGAGCTAAAACATGGCTTTGAAAATTTACAGATGGACCATATTGGGGCGAGCAGAGCCATCTTTTGGGCTCTGAGGTTATCATTATTCTGTGGCTGCTTGTCGCCTTACAGTTTCTCAGATATCTGTCCAGCCTAGCTCCCCACAGGCTTTATGACTGAGAGCCGGGGGCAGTTAAAGTAACAAAGGGTGCGATAAGGCGATAGGAGTATATCCCCCTACACCTGGCCTTATATGGAGGGGGTTTTGAACTTGGACTGTTTCGTACACTGAGCAGAATACAACTGCTCACGAGTCGCAGGTCAGGGATCAGTTTGAGCTGTCATTCTCATGGAGCTTCTCTGATCCATGGCTCCTCTGCTTAATCATATTCTGTTATTGTCCAGTGAGTGTAGCCACGGAAACAGAAGTGCAGGCGCTATGTGGATCTCAGGGGATGATGCTACAACTCAGGTTTGAAGTAGAGATTGCATATCTGAGCCCAGTCTTAAGAATGTACAGTACTGAAGTTTCTTCAGTAGTGCTGCAACAAGTGTTTCTTATTGAAGAGGCTACGGGCAGAGTCAGTTTGGTTAGCATGTGCATTATCAGGTCCTGTAGTAAAATTTCAAATCTAACATATTATTCATGAATTCATTACTCAAACTTCATTTTCATCCTAGCAGCTGCATTTTGCAAAGTAACTAGTGACATAAAGTTTACAAACGGATATAATTGAGTGAAAAGCGTCCCTATAGATTCGTCATGAGATTTAGCTATTTATTGCAGTGGGATGGTACTGGCATCAGCTTACTTTTGACGCCAACAACTTCCCAAACTCCACAGTCTTTGGCATTTAATACAGTAGTTTTTTTTATATATACTTGTTTGGGATTGTAAGTGCAGTGATTTAAAATGCAACAATTGAGTGGGAGGTATTTTAACACCAGTGCAAATTCGAGTGACTAATACTTTTACATTAACGATAATTTCCTGTGCCAAATTTCCCCTCTTAAAAACTGCAAACTCTGGGCCAACGATAGCTTGTAAATATGTGCAGGGATGTGAAATTTGAGATAAAAAAAAATAGGTATTACATTGCACAACTGTTTGCACAATATTACAGTTCATGTTAAGCATACATTGACATGCACATTGGTCGCTAATGTAGAATGTTTGCTCTCCACTACAAGGACCAGAGAAAAGTTTCCCATGTATAAACTTCCACTATTGAAGCTGTCTTTTCTGCTTTGAACAATGCAACGTAATGGCCTCGCTGTCATTTACGCTGCAAGGACTCATCCAGTCACCATCAAACAATCAAAATGGATAATGTAAAGGGAAATTATGCAATTACTGCTTCTACAAAAAGCTGACACCTTCCAGTTCTCACCTAATCATCCATTCAGCAGTCTAGTCCTCTAGAGAGCTGCTGAAAACACCAACCTGTGTTTGATACTGTTCTACTTTACTCCCTGGTTTTGTGCTTTTGCCAAATGCATTCTCGGTTGAACCTGTCGACATAGCAGTATAGCTTGTAGGCTGGAAGGGGACTCTCTGGCACCCTTTGTTGTGACAGAAGCATCTTTGTCAGTTTGTTGTTTTGTATGGGAGCATATACATGGTCCTATGTACTTCTACCTTTACATTGACGCATCTGTCATGTTTTAAAATGCCTTCGGGGATTTAGCACTGGAGAGTGTGTGTGTCTTGTTTCTGAATGCTGTACAAAAGAAATGCATCCAAGGTACAAGAGAAGCCTTTGGGGGTGTGAAAGTCCCAGGAAATCAGATGCTTGTAGGACACATAGCTGCTGACCAGAAACAATGGCGTCTTTACATTCAGCCTGAAAATGAAAGCTCAGAGACTCGGTAACATAGAACATATTGAGTTTTCTTTTAAACGAAAGCACTAGATGTTCATACTTTGGTAATGACAGGATTACATGAACATTTTGATCCATAACCAATGACACAAATTACAGTAAATCTTATTAGTTAAGTTACTTTTCATTGCTCAGACCAAGTCCAGTAAACATGCCTTTTAAACCTCTCCAAAGCCCTCCCGCTTCACATATTCTGTTTTTAACATTTGTCCTAATAGAAAATAAGACATGTTTAACATGCAGCCACCATACATTTAAGATGGTGTTACTGACCATAAACACCTGGCTTGTGTGGTTAAACGCAGCATGTAATGATGTATGTAAGACTTTATGTAGTGAAGTTGTTTTGATTGGTTCCTTTTTGCTTAACAGCTTTTCAAATGATGACATAAGAACCCCTTCTATCTTCGAGGCACCCTAAGGTCACTATAAAGCTGCTCTTCTGTACCACAGACACCTCACTGGCAGCCTGCTCTGGAGATATGCGCTTGTAGATATGTAGAGATACAACATGCAGGGAATGTTGACACCAACCAAACAACAGTCTGAAGGGGGGGATTTGGCAAGCTCCACAGTACAGTTGGCATATTTTGGAAGGTGTTATAGTGTAAACTGTCAGTGAACAGGCCAGTTGTAGTAAGTGAGACTGGGTCCAGCCAGCGGCCTCAAAGGGCTTCCAGTATGTTTTGGCTCAGTGATGTGGATATCACAGCGTGGGTGTGTTGGATCACTCAGACATAACTGACGGCTCCCAGACACCCAAACACAACAGATGGACAGACACAGTTAACATCATAACAAGGGCTGTGTGGTGTGGATAATAACACTGTGGAACAAGTGGAAGCAGTGCAGAGGAGCATGGGATATGTAAATAACACACACAAACCTTCCCTGCATTCCAATACCTACCTTCTGCTATAAAGTATTGTAGAAAAAAGATTTTGGATGGCCCAATTCTTTTGTTCAGATTTAGTATGCTTAAAAATACCCGGATGCCTACTACATCCGGCCCGAGAATTTTTGTGTTGAAAACGGCATGCTATTTGGGCTGATTCTGACCCACAACCCAGTTACGTCACATCGTCGGAGCCTCCTAATGAAAACAACCGGGGATGCCACGGATATGAAAGCAAGAGGCAAGATCAAGGCGGAATGTTGTGATGAAAAACATAAGTAAAAGTTTGTCCCAAAATTGTATGCCCTAATTGCATGCTAACTAGATTCTTTTTATGGTCAGATATAGTAGGTATAGAGTAGAAAAAAGAAAGAGTATACAATTTGGGACATAGGGTCTATGTCCCAGAGTTCCGGACACAAATATTAGAGTTGGAATTTGATTAATAAGCACTTTTATGGTCCTTGTTCGCCTCTTGTTGCTCGATTTGTTCTTATTGTCTTATTACCTGTATTTCTTTAAGTTTGATACATTTTTCTTCGTGTGTTCCTCTGCTCTCTGGCTGCTATTTCACAGTTTTGCAAACCTTCTCCTGTTACGCCCCACTTCTGAAGCCAAACATTTTTTTTGAATATGATTGATATGTTTTATAATCAGCTGATTGTCTCAACTAATGTTATGCAATTTTTTTTTTACCATTGCTCCATTCTGGTAATTATTGCAAGAATTAAATCATGATTAATGATGTTAGTTTGTGTGTGTTGAAGCAGTCTAAATATTTGCTTTAAAAATTCATCGTTGATAAATGATACCTCATTGGCTGTCTTCCTAGTTAAATATTAAGCATTGTTCATGAATACGTTGTTTTAAAATGATCTCAAGATTTAGAATTGTTAAGAATCAGTGCTGTGTTTTCCTTTTTAATATTATTTTTTCCATCCTTTCAATGGCCACTTCAGCAATGTTTTTCAAAAGGCTGTCAAGTCAATATACAGAACTGGCTGGAGCTACACATAGTGTATATATTGAGGCTAAGCATTAATATTTATCCCTGGCTCGGGTCAGTGATGGCATGCTTGGTATGTTGGAGGCTTGGTACTTCCTCTCACTAAGCTTTCCCTCTCTCTCAGCCTCCCTAAAAAACACACACACACACACACACACACACACACACACACACACACACACACACACACACACACACACACACACACACACACACACACACACACACACACACACACAGTTTAGTTTCTGTCTGTCTCTCCCACACACTTTTTTCCCTAAACAGGAATTATTCACTCAGCTGCTACTACTCATGAGGCGGCCGTGATCCACTCACATCAAGTCATGCGTTGTTTTGAGTTGCAGTAACCTTAACAGCTCCAACATCCTTTGATCATGTCGGTACTCATTTCTTAGAAAAGATTCTTAAGTGGACATATTTCATTTGTAAAAGCACTCCTGTTGTCTCCCCCTTTTTTAAAAGGTGTCCTGCTAAAAGAGAGCCCTGACATCTGCTGAATCTTTGTGAGTGTTTATGTCTTTTCTTTGAGAAATAGAAGAACTTTTGATCCGTGCTGCGTTGGGGAGTTTGCACTTGGCTCTTTTTTTAGAGAAGATATTGCATGCTGAGATAAGAGACAGCCCACTGGCACACACATACAAATACTGCTTACTCAATGGGAGTACAAAAAGTAGCCATCCAAACTAGATATAAAACTAAGGTCCTCTGTTTGAAGCCAAGCTGTATTCTCACCCGGTTGTAATCATAAAATTCATAGAATCACACGATTGCAGATAATTGAGGCTATGATCCACTGTAACAACTGACCAAGTAAAGCCAATTTTTAATGGTAAAAAAAAATCCATAATAACCTCTGCAATATAATCCACTTTCTCCTCGTCAATCCATGATAGACATATTTAATTTTAAGTCAAAAAGTGCACTGACCAGCTGACTGACACTGCCATTCATAGAGCCATGCTACTGTGGCTACAAAGGGCTAGCTCTATAGGGATAAGGGTTGCTAATTTAGCCTTTGATTTCATACAATGTGGCCACTTACTCACTTGTGGATGCAAAGCAGACACACTCTGTTTGTCACATGCAGAATACAGTTGGTGCCTGTCCAGTCGCCTACTTGCATGGAAATAATTTTTGCTCAGTGATGACTAAATCATGTGCTCCTATGTTAATAGGGTTCAAACACAGTTCAGCCATCCTTTCACTTTTATTATCAGGCTAATTATACACGTGAAATGATACAGATATGGAGAAATACATTTGTAGTGTCGGACCAACATCATGACACCAAATGTTTGAATTTTTACTCCTTTTGGTATTTACAAAGATGTATTAATAATTTTGCCTGATACTTGCCCCTCCGATACTGACAGCATTATAGCTTCGTATTCCCACTCAGAAACTATTGTATGAACAAATGCCATTAGTCCAATGATAATTGTAGTACGTTTTTTAATTTTTTTTTATTATTATTCTGACAATTTTGCCCTTGAAATGATGATGCCACCTAAAAGACAGCTGTATCTGTTTGAACACAATTCAGGTGTCTGGCCATAGAATACATGATGAGCATCATCACTGCAAGACAAGTCGTCTCAGAAGACACATTAGTGTTTTATCATCGTGTTTCATCATTCTCAGACACAGGGACGCCTCCGCACTCCACCTTTATTCTCTCTCTATAAAGCTCGGGGGCTTCTCCAGTAACACGGTCAGTGTGTTAGGGGATATTTGTAGCATTGTCTTAGACCATTTCATAAGGCGGCGTCGGTGTGCTGAGGCCGTAAGCAAGCAGAATACTTTGACCTCCAGGCACCCGAATACATCTGTGTAAGTTAAGCATATAATTTTCCTTTTGTCAAGGTGGATAGCGATACACTGGGTCCACACACAGACCTACCTGCTGTTAAAACATGGATTGGTTTCCCTCTCAAAGCACCGGTGGAAAATAGATTTGAGTGCTTTGGATTTGACATCAAAGACTGCAGCAAAGCCGTTTTTTTTCTTCCTGTGTTGAAATACACGGCCTATATTTGGAAGAATCTCTCCAGTTAGTTACTGTCCCCTCTCCCTGTCTATCCTCTTTTGAAGCATGCGATGAAAAATTAAACATTCTTTTTTTTTTGTAGCTGTTTGTCAGTGGGCTCCATGGTCTTTCTTCTTCAAAGGCGTGACTCATACAAATGACCTTTTAAGTTCCTGTGAGTTCAGCGTCTGCCCTGTGGGGTACTGGAGCTGCCTGAAAGCATTCGCTGCCCCTTTGGTGAAGTATAGGACTCCACACGCTTCCGGTCAAAGCATAATGCTGTTAAATTGCTGCTGCTTCTATCTGAACATTTTCATTTTGTGACAATGTATTTTGTTTGGTGCCTTTAAGCTGTGACATTGGAAGTCAGAGGACATGCAGAGAGAGATATTACTTTTTTCTTTATTAGTACATTTACAAGTTACCACACTTCAGAGGGGGTCAGAATCATACTTGAGTCTTTAACAAGCTGTTTTTTCCTAGTGGTTTGGTAAAGGGTCCGGATACAAAAAGCATCCTTAAATTAGGACTCACCAGACAAGTGTTTTGTTCTGTGCCTGTGTCTGTGTAAACATTGCTTTCAGCTGATTCTGTTAAAGCTGCTCTGTCAATATTATTACATTAAGGATGGATTAAATGACTGTAATGTGACTCTGTAGTCTCCCTCCGCTCCGCCTGATGCTTTAGTGTCGTTCAGTTCAACCAAGCTGGTGGTACAGTTGCAACATTTTCATCAAATTCATTTCCAGCAGCTGCATTAAACTAAAAAGGTCTGATAAATACAAAGTTTACTAATGTAAAATGGAGGACTATTTCTCTCAGTAATTGGTGGAGATCAAAACAAAGTTAAAAGGAGGATCAATATTGGCTTTGTTTTCATAATATGGCCAGAAATATGAATCCTAAAGGAGGCGCTGTGGTGGCCTGGCTGTTTGGTTAGCAGACTGTGGTGGGTCAGTCGGGTTCGTGACCTGTGTTTGTTATTGTCCCACATCTCTCTTGCCCACCGCCTTTTTTTTTACTCTAAGAATAAATTACGAAAAAATAATTCAGAAAAGTGACACCTATTGTTTGATAATGTTGCTCCTGTGAGTAGACCTTTTTTTAACAGCTTGTCAACAAGATGATAGTATGTCGTTGTTATGTTTACACCTTTTTAATTGGTTGATGCTGCTCCAAAAATAATTGCATTGTCATAAATAAAATAAAAAAAAATATATATAGGGGAGAACGGGGGAATCTGAGGCATCGGGTAATGTGAGCCACCCCCTGTATCTAGGCAACGGAAAACATTTGTGGTCATGTGAGATATATGTTTTCAAGCCCCTCTCATTTCCCCATGGCCCTGAAAGAGAGGACCTCATGGTGCTGTGGTAAGCATGTTTTTTTCACCAAAATAGGTATTTTGCATGTAAAAGTAAATTTTCTTGCTGTCAACTTAATCAACTGTTATGCCAAAGCAAATGTATTCACGTAGAAAAACTTCTATCATACGTGTTGATGAACTACCAACATATGAAACCATGTGATGCTGATAACTGAAAATAAGCCTGAAATGCTAAGAGAGGTAGTTTTTTCTCAAATTGTGGTGGTGGGGGAAAGTGAGCCAAATGCTGTGGGGGAAAGTGAGCCACTGTCTCACTTTCCCCCACAATGAGGCACAAGTTAAGTTTAGTCTTAAACATATTTTAATGTAATACTACATAACATATGTTTTATTTTAATGTCATACACATTGTAGAAAAGCCATCATGCCAAGGAAATACACCAGGAAGACGACCTGGGGCAACCACACAGAAAGAGCACCTTCTCATATTTCCCTGTAACCTTCAGGGCTGGAATGTAGAGTAGGCCTAGTTGTAGAGTATGACAGGCTGATGTTATAATCCAGTTGGGTCTTCTCCTGTGTTCTGAGTCCCAGGCTGTTCTCGCTGGTTCTGATTTGCCTATGCTTTGACCCCCAGACACTAGCTGGCTCTAAGGGTCCTGTGTTCTGACTTCTGACCCCCAGACTGTGTTCTAATCTAACTGGTTCTATCTTTCATTTGAATCTTATTAAAACCTTTTGAATTATAATATGTTGTAGGGGAGAGTGGCTTAAGTTGTGCAATTTTTCACTCAAAGTGACTTTAAAGTAAGGCCTTGACAGTAACGTCTCCAACTCAAATATGTACATATATTTCAGGGTGTTGTGCATCCCTGGCAATAAAAACTTTGGATCTGGAATAAACTGTTGAAGAAATATAGCTTTCGGAAAAAAAGTTGTCTTGATGCACAACTTGCCCCCGGTGTGGTGTAAGTTGTGCGGTTGGAGAGAATACCATGGGGTGAATTGTGCCATTGATATATATCTCATAAACTGTAATGCAAGACAAATCCATTAGACAATCACTTATTTAAGGTTTATTTAAAGTAAATAGTTGACAAAGATTGAAGGACAATTTTCTTAAACAAGGCCTAGCAGATCTAATGGTTTTACCTGCAAAGCTCACAATGACAAAGTCACCATCATCATCTTTCTGGCCATCTGAACTGTCATCAGTGGTGTCGTTAAGTGGAATTGAGATGTCACTCTCTTCTGAGCTACTGTAGACAATCACTTTCTTTTGGTGACCAGTGTATACAGCCATGCCACTGGCACAACTCTCAGAAATGTACTTTGCACTAGTTGCTCCGTACTTGTGGAACCAACTGCCACCTGACAAATGTGATTCCCCTACATTTCTGCCTTTAAATCATGGCTCAAAACCCATATGTACACCCTGGTGTTTCCTCCCCATTAACTATCTTACCTCTGCACTACTATATGTGTTTATGTGGATGTATGGGCTTTACATCTTTTATTTTGGTTATTGTTATTTTACCTTCATTGTTTACCTACTGAATGCACTATGTACAGCACTTTGGACAGTGCAAACTGTCATAAATGTGCTTTTATAAATACATTTTACTTACTTACTTACTTATAACTCACCCAGGCCCTTTGGCACAAATCACCCCAATCCCAGAAATTTGGATAATAGGCATGATGCAGCAGTTTAGGGCTGACATTGTGCTAACTGTATAGACTCGAAATGTAGCATACCAAAGCACTAAAACATGTGTCAAATGTTTTCAAACTTGTCTATAATTGTTCAGACACAATAATCAAAAAACCTTGATCATGGAAATTTTACTTTGAAAGGCAAAACACAGTTTTTTGAGCTTAAATGTGCTTATATCTTATTCCTTGTGTCTCCCTTATTTACAGGATGAGTCAAATGGATGGCTCTTCTTAAATATGTGGTCACATTTCCAATTTCTTCCACGGTTTTCTAGAAACAAGGGGTGGCACAACTTCCAAAATGCACAACTTAGGCCACTCTCCCCTATTTGATTTTGTTCAGAGTTACTTTCAAGTGTTAAGAAAATTTGCTTTGCTTAATTGACCAAACCCCATCATTATTTTACTAGTCCGACATTAGTTCTGGAATGTGTGGCTAGCTTTCAGGATTCTTACTGTTACAATATGTGTTATGGTAGTTTCAGAGTGGAAAAAGTAAGTGGATCAGTTTACCCTGCAGCTGGGGTAAAGTTAGCCACATGACATCTTTTTTCATATTTTCACTGCCCTTTGTCTTAAAAAAATTCTGCTAATGCCCATTTCTAGGAAACATCCTGAATTAATGGGAAATGTGTAAATTTGAGTGATAAATCATTTTAGCTCCCTTAGAGGGGAGCAAATGTAAAAAGTGGCTCAGATTACCCCGTTCTCCCCTATATATATATATTTACTTAAAAGTTTAAGCATTTTTTAAATGTTTTCATCTGCAGAACATGGTTTCTCATTTTCTGGGCCCAGTATCCGTTCCATAATAATAATAAAAAAGTTTGATTTAACAATGTAGATACAGGATCTTGTCCAAACCAACATACAAACATTAGGAGAAAACAAGTCTGAGATAATGGCAAAAATAAACACTATTTTTTTCCTGTATTTGGGAGGGCTAAGGTTCATTGCTACTTCTGGATGGCTAATGGGTGAATGAATGAGTCCAGATATCATAGGAAAATGTTCCTATTCTCCTGTTAAAGTAGAATAATGCATGATCTGTAGGTATAGTTGTAAGTATTCAACAACAAACACATTCCCAACGAAAACTAAAAGCTTTTTTGTTGTTTCATTCAATGTAGAGTACCCAGAGTGCACCTTGCCTCCACAAAGCAGACACACAGTAATGCAGGAGAGTTTTATAAAAGTATCAGAGGATTGTCAAAATATATTCCAAACACAGAACTGGTGCAACATAACCCTGTGTTGTTTGGTCCATGCGATCTCATCGTCAGGTTTATTCTTGGTTACAAAGGCATTATTTAGCAGCTAGGTAAAATCCGGAAAACAAATAACTGCCGGCGGCCCCCTCACGTGAGACACTTTCACCCTCTTGTACATTGCCCTGCAGAAGGAGGAGGCCTGGCGGTGGGCTGCTCACAGCAATCACCATCAAGCGCATGACCTGCATTTATCCTGAGAGCACACAATGTGCCTCTGTGTGCTAACCGAGGGGGCGTACACTTCTAATCAATTTCATAATCTAATCAAAAGTTTTTAAAAAATGAGGCAGACACAGTGTTGCAGTACCAAGGGGCAGAACAGATGACTTTTTTTTTTGTCACTGACCTTTGCCTAAAATATAGCTAATGGTTTTCCTCTGGGAACTTGTGATCGCAGTAATTTTTTAAATTTTAGAATTCCACCATCTGGTGATATTTGAAAGATCTTGTCATTTGGCCCAATAGATAGTAGTAGAAGATTCATTGCACTTATTGAAATATCAAGTCATCAATAGCATTGTAATGTTCCTAAAACTTAAAGTTCCTGCACTTGAGCAGTTCTCTGTCTTGGAGTAAATTATGTCATGATAAGTGGATATGTTAACAATACAAATGATCCAGATTCAGTCACTTTTGGCCACTGCAGTAATCACAAAAACACAGCAATATATAGGGGCTTTTACTTGAAGCTATACTACATAGAATTTCTAGAAACTTAGGGCCAAACAACTTGCATGTATTAATGCATTTGTAAAGCTGTATTAAAAGGTTGTTGTTCTACTGTATGTGTTTTTAACATTTTACAGGGTGCAGGCTAACATAGTGTTACATTTCCTCCTTTTGATGAGCTTTCTGAAATGTTGCTTATATTAACCTATGGGAGTAAATATGTTTTAGTCCTGATTTGTTACGCTCTTTGACAGAAAAAAATAATGTTATGTGTTTTAACAGGAAGTATAGCAACTGAATGTGTTGCTCTTGCGCTTGTTATGCTTTGTACTGTGGTAAGGGCCTCGTTCAAAGTCACCTCGGCAGCAGCAGTAAAGAGGCAGCAGGTGTACTGTACGTGAATAACGTTCTCAACCCAGATTTTTCCAGCTGGTAATGGAGATTTCAACCGGGGTACTTTCAGGTCACAAACCTGCTTGTCTAATCTTTAGGCCACCGTGCATTATTTCAACCAACGGTGACACATTTGCAATTTGTATTCCTTCACACCTGTACTGTGGTCCTCGCAAGCCAGCATGTATAGCAAATGATAGACACGTTACATGCTCTCCAAAACAGTGATCTATTCATCAGAAGAAGCCAAGAAGGTATAAAAATGGATAACTTTTCATGTGTGGGCCAACCAATGTTTATAAAAAATTTCAAAATCAGAAAATCCAAAACCTTGCCTTATACCACAGTGCAGGCCAGTGTGGTTTGGGTTTTTGGTTTTGCTATCATCACTTGTGTGTGGGCTGGATATCGGCCGCCAGTCTTCCACATACATCATGTTGGGCATCTCTTGAAAGATGCACGAGTGAAAGTGAGAAGTGTGTTGAAAGCGTGGCGTAAGTTCAGGAGTACAGAGAGGAGACTGGACGCCTTAGGGTGGCTGTAAGACACACGGAGAAAAGGAAAGGTGTGGGAGAAATGTAGGCGAGTAATAAGACTCAGACTGCTGGGTAAATATTGATGGATAAGATGCCTTGCTCTAATGTTTTTGTGGCCTCTGCTGGCAGTTATTATTTACCTCAGTTAAATAATGCTACGCACGCCTGCACGCACGCATACACACACACTTGGCTAGGCCTTCATCATAATTGCATTTAGAAATTTCTTAAAGATTCTTTCAAACTGAATAATATTTAAATGATATATGATTTAATTCAATGCTTATTATGCATTGAATTTGATCAAACTGAATAAGTGGTTGTGTTACTGAGAAATGTCACAACTATAATCTGTGGTCTGTCTAACGTCAGAGGACAGGACGACTTCTTCTTAAGCAGCTGCTGCTTTTGGGCAATTTCCATGAATCTCTATCTTGTTCCATGAATTGTTGTTGTGGTCATGTGCTGAACAGCGCGCCTTATTAACGAGACCACAGGCCTGCACTGTGCTCTACAGAGACGCATAATGTGACATGTGTTTGTGCTGTTCAGTGCTGTCCTCGTGCAATGATTGTTTGCCAGCGCTGTTCGCCACAGCAGTGGCCTCTATTAATCGGATGATAAGATAAACAAGAATATACAGGAGAGTAAAATACCTGTGGGAATACCATTAGACAAAAACATTGAAATTCGTTTTTCGCATATCCCATGTGAACCACAATACGGAGGGGGTCAGAGCGCAGGGTCAGCCATAGTATAGCGCCCTCCTGGAGCAGTTTGGGGTTAAGTGCCTTACTCAAGGACACAATGGAGATGGTGGGCTCCGTCCTTCTAATGCTACCCACCACTGGTTTTACAAATAACACCCTCCTGTTTGGTGCCGGGGATCGAACCAGCGACCTCATGGTTACTGGTCAACCCCTTTCCTCTAGGCCATTCCGTCTCAGGTAGCCTACTATAGGTCATATGGGGACATTGAGCTGAATTTAAGGTGGCTGTGTTGTTAGTATTTTCTATTACAATGACTTGCCTAAGTGCTCCTGACCGTCTTTGGTTGAGCAGGTTTTTGAATGGTATTTGTGAAAATGAGTCAGCCTTCGTGAGGTGCTGGGTAGAACAATCTGTATGAATCACATTGGGATATGTTAAAAAATGATCTTTCCCTGGATATGTGTGTGTGTGTGTGTGTGTGTGTGTGTGTGTGTGTGTGTGTGTGTGTGTGTGTGTGTGTGTGTGTGTGTGTGTGTGTGTGTGTGTGTGTGTGTGTGTGTGTGTGTGTGTGTGTGTGTGTGTGTGTGTGTGTGTGTGTGTGTGTGTGTGTGTGTGTGTGTGTGTGTGTGTGTGTGTGTGTGTGTGTGTGTGTGTGTTACACTGGAAAAGACAATGATTTATTTACATCTGTGAACGCACTACTACGCAGTCAGCGGATAAACCCCGCAGAGACCTCATCAGCCCTCCTCTGCAGTTATTTGATAATAGATTATTTTTTTTGTGTTCTTACCCTGGGGATGATCTCTGTATTAAACATGGGAGCCATGTTTTTTTGTTTTTGTTTTTTGCTCTCTTTCCCTCTATGGTGAGGATTAAGCCCATAGGTTTCCAAATAAGGCCTTGGTGAGTACCGGCAGTATTAATAGAATAAGGGCCGCTGCTGCTGGGGAATATTTGTATTGACCTGTTGAAAGACTTTATCTGATGCATGCCGTTTCCATGGCAGTGTGGGGGCGGGATGCTACGAGACTGCGGCTCAGCCCCCATTTGTAACTGGGTGGCTTAGCTTACTCCACTGTAGGAAGCAGGAAACACAACCTTCTGAATTTCAAATTTGGACACTAGTTTCAAGCTCAGCACGGGTCTGTGTTTTTCCAACGTTGATTTTCAAGGTCTCAACGGAAGCACACAGACCTTTGCACTATAGCAGTCAGGCGCCTGCTCCCCTCTGGGGATTTGTACCAGGCAACACATCTCCCCGAAGCAAAATAGTACATCCTTCTCCGCTATCTTTGTCCCTTCAAGCATGTTTGTTATGCTAACAGGCCCCTCGTGGACAGGAAAACATAATGATTCCACTGTAGCACTTTTAGTCCAGTTTCAGCTTTCAAGAGGCATTCCACCCGAAATACAATATTGTTCAATGAATGCCACAGAAATGGGACTGTTTATGACTCAAAAATCCTAATGAACACGATTCAAAATGTGTGCAGTAATGTAAGGATAGTAAAAGATTAAGATTTTCTAACAGTGTTGCGTCTTAAACGATGACAATTCGTCGACTGCCAAGTACGAAGACAAATCCTTTTGTGTCTCTGATGCTTATTTGACATCGCTGTGGATGGATTAGCTCTTACCTCTCTCTATTTTAATCTATGTTGAATGTGACCACCAATCTGAATGTGACAAATCTCTTTTTGAGCTGCTTAACGTGATAAGCGAGCTGCATGGTCGAGTTAGTTAACTTTTAAAGTTGACTGAATTTTGTTTAGCGGGGAAGTTGTAAGTCTTTTTGATCGTGGAACATTGCCCCAGTTCTTGCAGAGCAGCGCATCAGCTGATTGGCCGTCAGCATTTCATTCATGCTTTAGCATCAGTGGCTCATTGATACTCACATGAATCGGTGGACAGCTGACTTGTAACATCACTGCATTTTCTTAGAGATGTAGGGGTGTTATAACCTCCACCTTCTCACTGTCCATTAGAATGTCAAGGTAACCCTACCACTAGCTCCGACACAAATAGACCCTCCTTTGTAAAGTGCTGGTGTTACATTGTAGCCTGGCTCCGCCCGCCTACCTATTTCCGCTCAATTTTCATTTCACTTCAGTTGTCAGTCTGGGTGTGCGCCTGTATTCATGGGTTCTTGCTCAGACAGATTTCTGCCGGTCCAATCAGCGAACAGAGCGAGTGGCTGAGAACGATGACGTTGAAGTCGCGCTCCAGTTTCAGTTAAATGCTGCGTTCCTTTATACTCGGAAATCGGAAATTTCCGACTTGGTAGTTCCGACCTGTCTGTGTTCCAGTGCATCTGCTCGGGAAAGTATGGACGCCTACAACCTTTCTCATCCAAATAACTTAACGTTTGGCTCTAGCAAGTTACCGTTGCCAGGTACCGGTAGATCCATAGACTACAATATGTAGTGAAGTCGGAAATTTACGAGTTCCCTGTATAACTGAAACGCACCGCCAGAAGCCGGCTCATAACATACGTCTGACCAAACGTGATGCGATTGGTTGGCTAATCCAGAGTGGCACTGGGCAGATCCAATAGTTTTAAACTTCAACAGACACCCGCCTCCAAGTGAGTGAATGTTTGCCAATTACAGCACTTCCAGACCTTCTGTACAAATGAAATGAAGTACGATGGTCTGGTAGCACCAGGCTAGTTACATTGTGTTGTATTGTGGTAAATTGCCAGGATGAATGTTCAAAGTGTGCTGACAGATGTTACTGAATCATGGATAACATTCTGTGTGTGTTTATGCACCGCAGAGGCAGAGGCAGTATCAGCATATTTTTGGCTTGGAGCGCTCTCTATGAGAAAAGCCTTTTATAGGACACCATTTGCGAAAAAATGGTCTGTTTCCTTTCAAAAGTTTATCTGACTGAAATGCTAATGAGTAATGGTATAGCAATGTTATCTTAATTATTCAAGCACTCTAAATAAAGAATATCGTGGGAAATAAACCTTATTGTTGTACAATTGCCATGGCATTTATCTAAAAAGTCATTTGTCTTCTGTGGGTCAGCCCAGTTCATTTAGCTAAAAAAATAAACCGGTACCTGTCCTTACTGAAAAATAAATCAAGTACGTAGCCTAGGCTCTGTAAGCTGGTATGTAAAGAAAGGGTATGTAAACAAAAGGGCCCACCGTAGCTAGCAACATGCCCGTTTACAGAGCCTAGACTGTGTATTCTGTGTATACACTGGTTTAATTTTTCAGCATGCACACAGCATGGACAGAAAGCGGATCTTGAGGAGATATTCACAGATTTTTCTGGGGCATTTTTCATGCTTAATTGACAGTTCGGAGAGACAGAGTTCAGAGTTGAAATGGCTAGAGAGGGTGAATGACATGCAGAGAACTACCCGGGCCGGATTCAAACCCGCGTCTGCTGTAACGAGGACTGTGCCTTATGGGACGCTCTAACCACTACACCACGAGCATCCCCCTCATTCACTGATTTTGTTTGATTTTGACAGCAAGCGTTCCCTTGAATGAATCGCTGACTCCATTTTGAAACAGTGTTTCAGTTAGATAAGCAAAAGGCAACCTTTTTAAAATGCACCACCTCTTCTCTCTGTCCGACACCTCATTTCTTTATTTGCCTTGGTCGTGCTTCACTTCCAGGCTTGTCTTCCGCCAGTCACTCCCCTCTTTCTGAGAAAACTTGGGTGTTTGCATGGAGACCTGCTGAGGGGGTTTTGACTTGATAAAGACACGCTGTGTTTGTTCAGTTTGTTCCGGCAACAGAGAGGCCCGTGGTGTGAATGTGATTCAGCTGGCTTATTCAGCCCATTAAATAACTATATGAAAAGAATGGGCTGTTGGCAGTGTATGCTACTGGCTGCCAGTCCCAGGACCCACTGTATTCCTGGCGCTCAGTGGAAACAATGCCTTTTAGCACGGGCTAGTTGGAAACATGACATGTTGCAAGCTGTTTGATAGGTGGAAACCTGGACTGAATTTGCTGCAAATAAAACTTTTAGTGGGGCACACACATCCAACTGTCCACCAACCAACAAAAGGGTTTCCCACAGATATTCAACACCCTCAGTGTGTTGACATTCAAACAAGAAATGAGGTTACTCGAGAGCAGGCTGGATGGATACTCTGAACCAAATTGGACAGTTCTGACGATCCGACTGGATATTTTGATATAATATCCTGCTTCCAGATTTCTTTGATAAATGCTCTGATGTTTTAATTTGAAGTGGACTTATTGAGGTTTCTAGAGGTCTGGTGTGAGATTATGCTGAAGATGAATTTTGGGTGGATTTCTTTAAAGGGCATGCTTTGCTATGTGTAATCTTTCCTTTCATCTCAAAGCTGTGGTTTCAAAGCCAAACTTTTAATGTGGGAGCAGTTTGTATCATGCATGATCAGAAATCCGGTTAAGGGTTAACATGGTCAAGAGTAGACATAAGGCTCTTTTTCAAGATCGGGAAATCAGGGTTTTCTCTATTGCCTGCATGGCCTGATCACAGAAACTAAATATCTCCTTTTCATATTGCTCAAGAAATGGGGATACTGCAGACAGTAAATCTGTCTCCTAAGTGCTTGTAAATAAAGTATTTACATGCATGTTACTGAGGATCTGCTGATGGATACATTACAGTTTCGCACATTTGCGGTCAGTTTCAGTAGTATTTTCAGTAGCCAGGCCATGAAGCGCTTAAATGTTATGTTAAGGTTCCTCAAGGCTCAGTCCTCGTCCCCAATTTGACTCAGTTTAAACTTTTCATGTCAACCCAGTAGGCTTTACTGTATAATCTTGACATCCTGCACTAAATACTGATAAAACTGTGGGCCTGGGGCTTATTGGCACTGAGCAGATATAG
Source organism: Ammodytes marinus (assembly GCF_949987685.1). Lineage (NCBI taxonomy): Eukaryota > Metazoa > Chordata > Actinopteri > Uranoscopiformes > Ammodytidae > Ammodytes > Ammodytes marinus. The sequence goes on from NC_137216.1 coordinate 25,038,711, forward strand.
TACAATCGGTAACTTCACGTTTGGCAGCTGTGACAGCAAGCAACAGAATCCTCAGTTTACAACAGCTGGTTCAAAAGCAAAATTCATATTTTTCCTTTTTATTTAATTTTTTTTATTAAGTTGCTTTGAAAAGTGCATAAATACACATAGGCCTATAACAACATGATGAAAGAGAATATAAAGCTTCCAGCATTGCCAGGATTCACTGAATAGTAACTTTATTGCTGTTTGAGTCTGTCAATTGTAACATAATATTAGCAAGTATTATGTCTATTTAAAAAATATATATATATCCGAGATCTCTGACAATCTCTGGGATTTACTCTCCCTCTGAGGGAAAAAAGCTGCAGGCCTGGAAAAATCATACATCAAACACTTTATTTCTGTCTCACTTCATTTGTCAAACAGCTCACATCTTCACGTCTGCTGATTTAACGTTCAAACAGACGGTGCTTTCCTTCTAAGGTTCATTCAAACTCTATTGAAGAAAAACTTCCCATAATAGTCCTGTAATGGGAGTGTCCTAGATTAAATCCTTAACATTTCTAGCCATGGTGAATTTCCCTTTGGTATAGCTAATCATACTCGTACTGTCTATAGAGCCGGTTGTTTTCTCAAATAATCGATTAATAATCTCCGTTCTGTTAAAATGTTGACGTCTTCACATATCTCCTGTTTGGTTATTTTTTCTGTTATGTAGATAAGAAATGACTCTCTCAAAAACTCAATATCTAAAATTAGTTCAGGATCCATTTTTTCAATAACAAGGTGTCTATTTCAATATGCTCACTACTATTATCTTTCTGCTCTGCACTTTCCGCTTGATATCACTTGGATTACTAAAGTTGTCAGGTGTAGATTCGAAACTTAAATCTATGTTTAAAGTCTTGCACCAGACTTCCTAAACACCTGCATACGCATTGTTCTGTGTTCAAAAATAAAAAGAAAAGAAAAAAATCTTCCTCGTAATCAGTTGTGCACCTGTTTGGAGAAGAACCAGACTTGTTCTCTGCTAGATCATCATGCACCAGTGACAGCAAAGCAGACTTTACTCTGAGTGCTCTAAGTTGCAAATCATGTACAGGTTGCCAACTGATGACACTTAAGTTTGAATTTATGATGCTTTTACCATGCGTTGTATTCTCACATTCCGTTCACTCAAGAAAAAACATGACAAGCACACAGATTTACTCTGTACACGCTGACACCCTTAAGACATATGACACCGTAACACTCTTAAAACGTTGCCCAGAAACCTTTAAATGGCCGGCTGTGGCGGAGCCGGTAGGGCGGCAGTCCACTGGGTTGCAGGGTCGGTGGTTCGATCCCCTGTCTCCCCGCCACATGTCGAAGTGTCCCTGTGCAAGACACTGAACACTGAATTGCTACTGATAGTTAGCTGCACCCTGCGTGGTAGCTGCTGCTTTCGGTGTGTTTGTGTGTGAATGGGTGAATGTGTACAAAACAATGTAAAGCGCTTTGGGTCTGTGAAAAACCAGGTAAAAGCATTATAGAAGTGGAGTCCATTTACCATTTCAAGTGAGTTGTGTGACACAAAAATGTGATGGAGATAAGGACAAACTGGAAAGATCATGTGAAGCTACAGCTAAAAAGTGGTATACTCATTCTATTGTATAGTATGCAACACACCTGGCACCAGATGTTAAGACATGTACAATATGCTTATGGTCTAAAGAACTGAGTAAAGTCCCTATTGAGTGTCTTGCAGTATTAGAGGATGTTAAATTAAGATTTCTTTACATTTACCCAATTTTTTTCATACCGACAGCGGTACTGAAGTAGTACATTTACTCAACTGCACAAGGAAGGTTAATGGCCAACAAGATCGTTCAGCTGGATGTGTGCTAGTTAAAATGCATTGATTGTTCGAGAAAAGATAAAAACTGTTGTAGTTAATGTTGCTAGAAAGCAACAGGACAGAGAGAGAAGGGTAAACGACAAGGTACAAATGTACCCGGATTTGAACTTGGTTGAAAAAAAATAGTATTTGACCTGCGGCTTAAACCTCTGGATGTCTTTGTGCTCTAATTCTTGCCCCTTGGCTGTCTGGGAAAAGATACAGAACCATCGAATATCAGACTAAGAGACTGAGCTGCACTGTCCATGCACTCACACACCTGCAAATACATCCTCTAGCTAGCTGCTAAAAGAATACCCTCATAAACTTTAAGCACTATTACACTTTGAATCCTCCCTAACGGTCCATATGGACAGTTTGGACACTGTGCGATGCCTTTTTTTTATTAATCATTTTGTATCCTAATTTTATCCTCCTTTTTTTTTTAGCCTTTTAAAAATTGTATCTATTGCTGCTGCACTGATTAATTCATTGTATGCAAACAAATGATAAAGTATATTGAATCTAGTTTCTCTGTGATCGTCTCTAACAGATTGTGTCCAACGTGCTGATCTTTTCCTGTACCAACATCGTGGGCGTGTGCACCCATTACCCCGCCGAGGGCTCCCAGAGACAAGCCTTCCAGGAGACCAGGGAATGCATCCAGGCTCGCCTCCACTCCCAGAGGGAAAACCAGCAGCAGGTGAGAGCCAACACACATCTATGGAGGAGAGGCAGGGTCTAAAAAAAGCAACATTAGTGATTCAATTAGATTAACTCGTCCTCGAAAGGGATATGCCACTGAATAACATACGTTTCTATTGTAAGCATATTGCCTTTGAGAAGTGTGTACAGTCTCTTATGTTTTCTGGGTTTTATCGTAGAGTTATAAAAAGTGTGTGACACATTTCAATTGCTAATTTTTTTAAATGTCTATTATTCACATAAATGTTCTTTATTTTATAAACACCCGTCATTTCAGATTATTAAATGTTTTATTCTTTTATTTTTTTCTACAACATACTCAGCCAACAGTATCCACCGGGACACTACTGAGTCATGTTGGTTGTTATTTTCTACTTATAACGTCCAAAATTGGCCCAAAAAACACTGTAGCTAATCATTTGTGGCTGGTCAGTTCAGAGTGCACTCTGTGTTGTAAGGGATGGATATGTAGCTGGGAAACAGAACGTTTTTCATCATCATCATTTCTGGGATCCGGTATTTTAAAACACATATTCCGCTAAGTGGGAGAAGCTTCGGATTTCTGATAGTGTTGTCCTTTCAGTAAATACAATAGCTGTACATTTTGAAATTCTCCTCAGTATTCTAATGGAACCTCAAACTTACCTTTAATCATTTAAAAGTACTTTTTATATTAATATTTATATCTGTAAAGCCAATCTGTGGTGACTTTGTGACAGAGGTAGATTTTTTTTTTGATGATTCAAGACTCAAGGCGTGTAATTTATTCGTCTGTACCTCTTTAAATAATTTTCCTTTTTATATTGATTTACTTTTTTTTGTAAATATTTTTTGATAGCAAAGGACTCAAACAAACAAACCATGTTCACACATTTGTTTGTGTCTGTTTGTTTCCTGGATTTATTTGAGGTACTAGTTGAAAATAATTATTTTTGTGTTGTGCCTTGTTTATGATTATATTGTCCTGTACTGTTGCCCCTGGACGGATGAGAAATGAAAAACCAATAGAAACTTGGTCACGATTATTCTTTTTTTAATAAAAGAGATACAACATCATGTACAGTGGAGGAAATAAGTATTTGATCCCTCACTGATTTTGTAAGTTTGCCCACTTACAAAGAAATGAGTGGTCTATAACTTTAATGGTAGGTTTATTTTAACAGTGATAGACAGAATATCAAAAAGAAAATCCAGAAAATCACATAAAAAAAAAGATATAGATTATTTTGCATTTCATTGAGTGAAATACGTATTTGATCCCCTACCAACAATAAAGGATGCTGGCTCCCACAGAACAGTCCTTTCACTTTAAGAAAGTTCTCCTGATCTCAACTTGTTACCTGTATAAAAGACACCTGTCGTTAACTCAGACTACAACCTCTCAATCATGGGTAAGACCAAAGAGCTCTCTAAGGACATTAGGGACAAGATTATAGACCTGCACAAGGCCGGAATGGGCTACAAGAACATTGCCAAGAAGCTGGATGAGAAGGTGACAACTATAGGTGCCATTATTAGAAAATGGAAGAAGCACAAAATGACCATCAATCTCCCTCGGTCTGGGGCTCCATGCAATGTCTCACCTCGTGGGGTCTCAATGATAATGAGAATGGTGAGGGATCAGGCCAGAACTACAAGGCAGGAGCTTGTTAATGATCTCAAGGCAGCTGGGACCACAGTCACCAAGAAAACAATAGGTAACACACTGCGCCGTGATGGATTAAGATCCTGCAGCGCCTGTAAGGTCCCCCTGCTCAAAAAGGCACATGTCCAGGCCTGTCAGAAGTTTGCCAATGAACACCTGGATGATTCAGAGAATGCTTGGCAAAAGGTGATGTGGTCAGATGAAACCAAGATTGAGCTATTTGGTGTTTGGAAGAAGAGGAATGCTGAATATAACCCCAAGAACACCATCCCCACCGTCAAGCATGGAGGAGGAACCATTATGCTTTGGGGGTGTTTCTGTGTTAAGGGGACAGGTCGACTTCACCGCATCGCGGGAAAGATGGATGGGGCCATGTACCGTGACAAACTCCTTCCCTCAGCCAGGTCACTAAAAATGTGTCGTGGATGGGTCTTCCAGCATGACAATGACCCAAAACATACAGCAAATGTAACAAAGGAGTGGCTCAAGAAGAAGCACATTAAGGTCATGGAGTGGCCTAGCCAGTCTCCAGACCTAAATCCCATCGAAAATCTGTGGAGGGAACTGAAGCTTTGAGTTGCCAAGCGACAGCCTCAACACCTCAAAGATTTGGCGAGGATCTGCAAAGAGGAGTGGTCCAAAATTCCTCCTGAGATGTGTGCAAACCTGGTCATCAACTACAAGAAACGTCTGACCTCTGTACTTGCCAACAAGGGTTTCTCCACCAAATACTAAGCAATGTTTTGATAGGGGATCAAATACTTATTTTACTCAATGAAATGAAAAAAAAATTATATATTTTATTTAGCGTCCGTGATTTTCTGGATTTTCTTTTTGATATCCTGTCTTGCACTGTTAAAAGGATGGACCGCTCATTTCATTGTAAGTGGGCAAACTTACAAAATCAGTGAGGGATCAAATACTTATTTCCTACACTGTAGGCCATCAGTTTGAATTAGTTTGGCATGGCTATGAAATACTACAACACCCATGATGCTCAGCTGTCAGAAGGGTAATTTAAAGCTCTATCTATATTCAGAATGCTTTTTCTTTTGCGAATGCGACCAATGGCAGATTTGTCTGCTTTTCTGTCACCTTTTAAAATTACAAAATGTTTTTATGTACAAAAAAATAATCCTTAGCTTCAGCTCACCACTAAGCAGCACATGTGACAGCACTTAAAGCTTTGGTTATTGGATTTGGATCATTTATGTGGTGTAAACAGGTTTGTAAAAAAAAAATATATACTTTTTTCATCTGTTGTCGTACACCATGCTTTTCTGCAGGAACGCCTCCTGCTCTCAGTGCTTCCCCGCCATGTTGCCATGGAGATGAAAGCTGACATTAATGCCAAGCAGGAGGACATGATGTTTCACAAGATCTACATCCAGAAGCACGACAACGTCAGGTAACACTATAGGCCGCCCCCTATTCAGCACCTACACCAGAACGCTGCTATAAATAACCCATTATTATAGCTACATCTCCACAAAGTCATTTCATGCTCTGTGTTTCGCACACACATAAGAAATATTTCATTTTAAATTTTACACATTCAAGGACTTATTTAAAGTGTGCCGCACATCCAGGATCAGAATAAGAATATGAATACTGTATTTTTATAGCACCTCTCAAACAAATCAGATGTAACTCTAAGTGCTTCACATTGATTACGACGAATCAAGAAAGCAAAATTTATTGCAGACACAAATGCAGGAATAAGCGTGCATAAAATAAACAAAGAAATTATAAACAAGTACTGCAAAGAGTCAATAATATAAATAAATAGAAAATAGAAAACATTTATAAAAATATATAATATGTGCTAATATTTGTCAAATAAAATAATCTATGTGCAGTTTATACAGAAGTGCGATGAAACAGTATGCAGAGCATGTTCAGAGCACAGACATAATATTCTTAGATAAGCCTGAAACTGTAATGCATTAAGTCAGGTGCAGAATCTGTACGTTAATGTGTAGGTGGGGATATGAGTCAGTTGTCAGTGGGGGTCCAGGGCCTTTTTTAATGAGGCTTTGCTGCTGATGGCAAGACACTGCTCTTATGGCCGTGACGTTTGGCATCAAAGAGTTTGTGACTGAGGTTAAAGGGTTCAGCTGCAATCTGTACTGCAGGGTTCAGGCACACACACACACACATACATACAGGTCCCTGGTTATATACTGTAGGCCCCAACAGTGGTGGTTTGTAAGACTGAACATATGACTTGAGTACTGTAACAGCAGGAACATTATGTAGACCAGTTAAGGTCCTTTTTAGATAACTTACTGACGATGACAGGAGGGTTTGTGTCTATTAAAGGGCAAACACTGCCTTAAGAAGTGGGATGTCCTAGCCTTTGGTTTGATCTATTTTATTATTAATTGGTCGTACTTTGAACATAATGTATCATCTTGCTCATAATTTTTAATTTTTTTTACAATGTTCCATTCTTTAACCCCAGTATTAGGATGTATCCAAATCGTAAATCATTTGAATGGCTCCTTCGTGATGTTAAATTTTGGCATCACTGTTTCCCATTTTTCCCCCCAAAATTATACATTGTCCAGTTTAATTTTTTTTTTTTTTTTAATAGAAACAAAGTGTTTTCGAATGTTGGTATGGATGTTTTTGTTTTAAGGGAGGCGGTTCACACGTCATTGCTGAAAAGTGTTAATCCTTTACACATCACTTCTGTGTGTCTGCCTTTTAAAGCTATCGAGCCATCAGCTGGTCAATATGATCTGTTTCCACTTCACACACAGTTTGTACTAAACTTGTGATAGTCACCCAGAGATCGAAGTCAGTAAGGATTGAACAAATGGTAATTTCAATAGTGTTATGTGCCACTGATGTGTTTCCATGGTGTGATACCAGGCTTGTAAATGAAGAGGATATTGACCCCTCATTAATGAACTCTACTCTACCTAGTCGATGCCTTGGCCGGGTTTAGCGGGATGTTCCCAAGCAGCCATTGTTCATTTACTCTCATTGTTCATTCAGATTGTTGTCTTTTTGGTAATTGGCACGCAGGACAAATGTGCAACTGTGGTTCGGTTTGGCACCACCATGTGGAGTAATAAAACCCAGCATCTAATCAAGGATTGTGTGTGTGTGTGTGTGTGTGTGTGTGTGTGTGTGTGTGTGTGTGTGTGTGTGTGTGTGTGTGTGTGTGTGTGTGTGTGTGTGTGTGTGTGTGTGTGTGTGTGTGTGTGTGTGTGTGTGTGTGTGTGTGTGTGTGTGTGTGTGTGTGTGTGTGTGTGTGTGTGTGTGTGTGTGTGTGTGTGTGTGTGTGTGTGTCTGTGTCGGTGTGCATGTGTCGGTGTGCATGTGTCTGTGCGTGCCGCATACTAGCTGCTATTGAAGCTTATCTCTTTGATCATGACCTTTTGAATCCTTAATGGTCAGAGCATAAGGTCACTGAATTGGACAATATGTACGCAATGGTCTAGTTACTTTTTTACATAAAGGTACTCTACATCATTGTAAATGAGAGCCTCCTCTCAATGATCTATCGAAATTAAATGAAGCTTGAATGAATGAATGAATAATTAAAATACACACACTGACATAAATCTATAGGCCTATATTCAAAAGAAAAGAAGGTGAGGTGTTGGTTTTGTGCTGTCGAGGGTCCGACTGTATATTCATTGTGGGAGTAAGGTGGCACATTAGTAGCATCCACGTAGCCTGGCTGAACTCTGTCCTGTGGTCATGGGGTGTGTGGCTAACGGGCAGCTAACCAGGTGTGACTGCAGACTGTAGGGGAGCGGGGCTGTGGCTTTTGGTAATTGGGGCTCCGCTGAGAGGCCGAGTAACAACAGGAAGAGAAGTGACAGCTCCCACTGCTAGAACTAAAGAGTAGGAGGGCAGGCAGAGGGGAGGAGGAGAAGGGGTCTGAAGCTCCTTGCTGCCGTGGTTACGCATTAGAGAGTGTGTGTGTGTGTGTGTGTGTGTGTGTGTGTGTGTGTGTGCGCGCGCGCGTGCGTGTGTGTGTGTGTGTGCTATTCAGGAGCCCTGAGCAATCAAATGTACAGTACATCATTTTTCACAAATGAACCATAAAAGGGGCATAAGTATACCCTTGAGTGCCAGTACTTTTTCTGTTAGTTTAGGGGATAGATTTGTACCTTTTTCAGCCTGCACTTCAGTTACAGTTTGCAGGGGACAAAGCATGTCTACTACTACGACTGTCGAGCCCCAGGTTCAGTTGTGTTCAAGCAACAGTGCGTACAGTCAAGACAATTAGCAGAGGAAAGTCTGCAAGAAATGGGGTCCAATATTCATTTTTGTAATACTTTGGTTTATGACCGAAATGTCTGCAAAACTAATCACATTGTCACAAGCTTTGACTGTTCTATATGTTAATTGCTTACACAGGTTAACTTGCTTAGCTAACATGCAAGATGAACATTACTTAACATCAGCACGTTACTGTGTCCATGCTAGCATGTTAGCAGCATGCTGACGGTTAGGGTTTAATTGAAATGTTTCTGCTTTTTAGTCTTTGGTCAAGTTTGAAGTAAGTTGATTCTCTGAACATATTCCCACAGCTTTGCAACACTGTCTCCGTCTGCCTCTATTTATTTGTTGATGTTATTGTATTAAAGGTAAATCATTTTCATTCGGGGTTTCATCATTTTAGTTTTGAAGGTAGGGCTGGTACCCTGGAGATGCTGTTGAATTTCAACAGATGAATGCATGATGTGTTGATCCTTGTACGTGACCCAGCAAACAAAGATTTAATTTGAATTATAATGTTGGAACCTAAAGGTACAACAGTTCTGCTTCACCTTTCCCTGAGAGCGTGGCATCCCGCTTGTGTGTGTGTCCTCTGGAGTAAAACAATGTCCCGTGGTTTCAGTAATGAGGCCAGTGTGTGTGTGTGTGTGTGTGTGTGTGTGTGTGTGTGTGTGTGTGTGTGTGTGTGTGTGTGTGTGTGTGTGTGTGCGCTGACTAAGGTATTATGCAAGAGAGGGCTTTGGGGCGGATGTTTTGATGCTGCGGGTCGCCCTGTAAGTGCTTGGAAACCATTCAAAAAACACTGTGACTCTAGCTGCTGCCGTTGCTGCTGCTATGTAGGCCAGCCGGCACCCTGAAGAAAAAGACATGCAAAGAACATTGCATAAATCAAGAGCAACTGACCTCGCCTGTGTTCTCTGTGTTTCTAATTGAAGTAGGAACCAGACTTGACACTGCACAGCTAACACACGTGGTGCTTAAGTGTGCATGATGCAGTTACTGTTTGTGTGTTTGTGTGTGTGTGTGTGTGTGTGTGTGTGTGTGTGTGTGTGTGTGTGTGTGTGTGTGTGTGTGTGTGTGTGTGTGTGTGTGTGTATGTGTGTGTGTTACATAAGGCCGTTCTGGCGGTGCTGTTGGAGCCAGGCCCGAAACTGAGAATCTGTCCTGGCTTGCTGAGCAGACAGCAACACGAGTAACAGCAAACATACACAGAATCCAAAATAAATAATGTTCACTGGGCTTTATACACAAGTAAAGATGGGAATAGCAAACTATTTGGCCCATTAATTGTCACACTCTCTTGCTGGACTAGATCAAACACAGCTTGGAAGGATTTGTATATCCATCTACCCTAACAGCTGTCCAAATGCAGGATGTATTCCAAGATTTAGCAGATGAGAGGGAGGGACGCATAAATACACACTGTTTTTCAATGAGGAGAGAACCAGTTTATTCAGTCTTCAAGGTCATCCATGAATCTGAAAGAGAGACAGAGGGATAGAGAGAAAGAAAAGAGCTGTAAAAATACAGACTGTCATGGATATAGGTTCATTTTTATAGGCTACCGTGATAAGTTAATCGAATGTTCTTCTGATGAAGACTGCAGGAAGTTTTTATGAAAATGTGAAAATTATTCAAGGTACTAAAAGTTAACACTAGCCTGTAAACAAGGACATTCGAGTTAATTTGTCATGGATATTATGAGAAACGGATTAATGGAATGATGCAGACAAAGAGAGAAAAAAAGTACAATACTATATAAGCATGCCTTTATGGGATGCTTCACATTGTACCTTTATATACTGTAAAACCAATGCCTTAAAGAAGGCTGTAATAATGTATAGGGCGACCTAAAATTGGAACATACTTTCACTACATTTAACACAGATTACAAGTGAGATCAGTTTTAGAAGGAAACTAAAAACATCAATTACATCATCTCAATGATGATAGCGTGTTTATGTGAAGCTTGACTCAATTTGTGTTGTTTAGGGACATAATGTACACTGCTGCAACGCATCCATTGTTCACTTGTTTCAAACGTTTGAAAGCAGTAGTAAAATATATATCTTATCATATTTCATTGTTTCATTGACAATGTGGATGTATTAATGTAATGTTCAATGTCTTTTTTTTCCTTTTCTGTGGACCCCAGGACGAATAGTTATTACTATGGTGATGATAACTAAGGACTGAATGGGTCTGTGTAAAATTTGGTTATTGGCCTGGGTAAACAGCCAGGAGGGGGGGGCTGATAAAAAGCAGCCGTCTGGTTGGCAGCGCTGGTACCAACACGAAAGGGGGGAGATCGCAGGGTCGGGTAATGCCAGCTTTTGCTCAGCTGAGATTTGAATCAGAACAGATTTCTCCTGGGCCTAAGGCTCTGTTACCATGCAGGCGAAGAGGAGGCCTTAATTACTTCCTATTTGTCTTTTTGAGTATCATTTGTTTTTCAGTTTGTCAGTCTGTTGTCTATGGTGGCCCTGAAGGTCAATACACATTTCCAAAAAAACACAACACTATTTCACTAAACACTTAAACATTACAGAAAACAAAAATGTCCTTGGTTCTGTCCAAACACAAATAAGATTTTTTTATCCCTAACCTTTTTCTGAATCTGTTTTGTGAAATGTCGTGTTTTCAGGGACTTCCCATTCCTATTCTTGATATTGCACGGATGTTGTTGTATCCGTGCAGGATATCATTGCATTACCGTTTATCTAGTTGGGTGCTGCAGACAACGCAGCCTTTATTTCTGACGTTAAAGTGATATACACATTTACACATTTTATGTAAACTGTATTATGATACTGCTATCCCGATAATGGCTTCATAAATAGCACAATGCCAATGCAGCAGCTTGTATGAGGTCAAGAAGATAAACTCTTGCATATAGAGTAAAGTGCTGTTATGACGAGGGGGATTTTTATTGACAGACCTCAAAATCTAGCACTGTGCTATCTGTGTGCAGCCAATTTCTTGTAATATTTTGGAATCTAGCTAACGCATGAGCAAGGCTGCTATTTGAACCACACTTTTGAAAAAATGATTAGTTTCAGGTTTCTGTGCATTCAGCTTTCCTCCTCAAAGTGACTGCCTCTCTTGTCCTCAGTTGAACTTCAATTGATGACTGAAAGCCCTGTTTATCCCCAGCCCTAATCATAGACTTATCCGCGAGGCAATTCCTATTTTCACAGAGCTTAACTGCGCGTGGTTGTCATTTCAAAGTCTTTTCATGCCTTTGTGTTGTTATCAACGTAGAATAATTGCCTCATATCCGCTTGGGTTTGAGGACACAACATAAAAAAAAAAGCCAAATTAACTTGAAGTGCCGCTATTTTTAATCTAATTGGTGGCAACGAAACAAAAAAGTCAAACATCAATCTCTTGTCTGTGAGCCTTCTAACGTCAGCTCAGGATTTCCTCTGCCGTCACTCTCACTTACGAAGGCAAAAAAATCCCCAGGATTTAATGTTGAGTGCTAACGAGTGACTCATCGCCAAGGTAACGATTTAAATGGGACTTAAGTACCCAAGGTCTCTTTCTCATACCCTCACCACCCACTGTCGCCTCTGATGTTGCATCAGGCTGTGGGAAGAGGAGAGTGTGGGGGGAAGGGCATGACAATCACCCAGACAATCTCTACATATACCGTCTGTACTGCCTATGAATAGCCTAAGAGAGGACATAGCTTTCATTCACACTGCAGTTATATACTGTACATTCTAAATAGTATAATCTGTTATTGGATCCCAGAATTCCTTATATATTGTAACCCCGAAAATGAATGAAAAAATGTAAAACTTTGTCACCAAAAAATTGTTATAAGAGAACTTAACATAACTGTAAAAGTACAATATCTACCTTGCAAGAAAAACTTCAATTTATAAGTCATAAAAAAAGTGTTCAGCATGTCGGCATCGGAGACAAACATTTCCATTAACACACACAGTACCTCATTGGAAGACATGTTAAAAAAAAAAAAAAAAAAAAAAAAAGTACTTTATATGAGACAGCTATTCCGCTTGTTGCACTACAATTTGTTTAACTTTTAATTGGGATGCAGACAGCTTTTGCAGACAAATGAATTCAAAGCGAAAGGTAATTAAAGCACTGATTAGTGCATTAATGATTCCATTTAGGCTTTCTAGGGCATGCCATCCTTTTCCTCTCTAACACCCAGCGAGACGGACCTGTCTGTGAGCTCAGACACATTGGTCAGGTGTCTGCTTTCACTCGACCTCCCATGCAACAGTTCACAGAACGCAATCAATTATTCTCAGAAATGTGTACCACAGAGCGGGGACTCTTAATCCTTTTCAGCCTGGCAACCAAATTGAGGAAATTTAAGCATCTTGAAAACAAGTTTCATTAGAACACGTTGCCAAGTCGAGAAAGAGACTGCAAACCCTGAAAAAAAACATATACCCAGAATACAAACTCACACTTTTTTAACGCGCATATTTTGAGATTCATGTGAGCTTGTTCAGTCTGACACCTTTGTTTATTTTTACTTTGAGAGCCACTTCTATACAACCTTATAACTGTTGTGATATCTGGTTTCACAAACTGAAACGATGACAATGCCAAACTGGCAAAGTGTTGTTTTTTATTATGTAACTGGATATGGACTTTGGGATTTTAGAATCCAGCTGTTCACATCAAATAGGATGAGGCTTGTAACATACAGTACATGGTTCAAAGATATTAATCACTCCCAGTATTGTGCATGTTATCATCCAAGCCCAGTTTTCCTATTATATTACATCATAGGGAAAGAATAGGGAAATGGTAATGAAGCCACTTCAGTGTTTGTACAAAGAAGGTAAAAAAAAATTCAATAAAGAATGATACAAAGCCATTTTAGGATAATCGTGCTGGGGAACACTTAGTCTTTTAAAGGTTATACATACAGTATGTTATACGTTAAAGGACTAGGCAGCTTGTGTAAGGGCAGCAGTGGTGTGTATGAATGAGTAGAGTGAATGCGTAGTGTCAGATTATGATAACTGCTCTTCTAACCGCAAATGTAATTGAAGGAGTCAGTTGACAAAGATCAGCTGATGGCCTGTTAACACAGGGCTCCATTCAGATAATATGAGCTACTTGCTTCTATTGCCATGCGATCTGCAACCACAGTAAATAAGTATTAAAAAAATAAATCTGGTATATAATATGATTATAATAGCTATGAAATTACTGAGAAAAGCATTTCAGCTGGTCTCTGGACATCATTTTGGCCCATGGAAAGTATGCGTTAAATCAATAGTATTCACCAGTTGTTCTTGTTTAATGTTTGATTTATATGAATAAACAGTTTTCCCCCTAACTGTTGGACACAAAGTTGGAAGCACCCTATTTTAAAAAAAATTGGGAACACTGCGTCTTGTCCAAACCCATACAGGATTTATGTTAAAGGTCTGTTATGCACAGAGGGAGGTGGATCTTTCTTTCTTTTAACTACGTTTGATCCTTTGGGCACCTAGTTAAGTTCAAGTATACATCTTGTAAAGCTCAGGTAAGCCATTGTCAAAGTTGCTGCGAGGAAGACAGTGTTGTGAAGCAGAAGTAGCAAAAAGACACGAGGCATGGACTGTCTTGCTTTGTGAGTTTGACTTATAATCACATGTTTCACCCCAGGAGGAAATCAGTGACCAAAGTATAAATACGCTCATTGAGGAGAGAAATATCAAGCGTGAGGTGTGACCGTGTGTGGTTGAAGAAGGGTAATGATGCTTCGCAGAACAACGTTAGCCATTCAGGCTCCAGCGTGTGTTTTTTTGTTATCAGTGATTGTACATGCGGCCGACCACTGTCCCCCTCAGCCACTGAGTCAATCACTGTCTCTACCTGATCCCTTTGTCCGTTTGTCTTCCGGATAAAAGGAAAAGATTCAGCTTTGCCAGATCATCTGTGTTGTGCTGGTTTGGGTTGGAAAGGTTAGTGAAAATGCCTGGGTCAAAAAAAGGCATTTGCTGTATCAGTTTACCTTGTTCTAAGGGAAGGGGAGCTAGCTTTTGAGTAACATTGATTTGTTGTGATAAGTTGACAACATACAACAAGTGTAACATTACTTGCTAATGTATTAGGGTTCAGTCTCTCTTTCTCTCTCTCTCTCTCTCTCTCTCTCTCTACATTGTTTAAACATGATGTGTTTGTATTTCGTAGACCTTTTTCTTTTCCTTGTGGCGATACGCTCTTGTACACAAAGGCCGTGTCAAGTAGCCAACGGATTATTGGCATTGTATAACATACAGACATAACTGTACAAAGCCACTTCAACCACTAGCTCACACACCTTTCCCCTCCGTTAATGGCCTCCGTGCAACATCTTGACATGGAGTCATTTAATCACACTCCTCCTCCCTCTCTCAAATCCTTCCTAACAATTTCCTGTATATCTCCTCTTGTCTGCTGTATTAAGCCCAAAGGTCAGAGTGGTTCCTTTTTGCTAATGTCAAGAGTTTTGACATGAAGGCTTTTACGAGCAGGAACACCGAAGGTTTATCTCATGTAGACTGAAGTTACGCACTACAGCTCTAAGTAAATCGCTAAATCATAAAGCATTGAAATGATTAACTATGGCTATATAAGGGTAGCACATCCATGGCAACGGCTATGCTTTTAAACCAAAATGATGAATCCTGTATGTCTTTTCATTGTTTTTTTTTTGCAGCATCTTATTCGCCGACATCGAGGGTTTCACCAGTCTGGCGTCGCAGTGCACGGCGCAGGAGCTGGTGATGACTCTTAATGAACTCTTCGCCCGCTTTGACAAGCTGGCTGCGGTAAGAATGCAATCATTCATCATGTACACAAAGGCCACACATTGAAATTTTCGTCACATTTTTTGTGTTTTTTATTCCATGACACTTTAACTTTGTTTAGTAGAGAAAGTATGCTTTGATGTTTGAAGACACATCAGTCTAATCATATTTCTAAGAAGTTCCTAAGAACATTTCCCCGGCCCTTCTGGTGTTTGTAAGAACAGTAACTCAGTTATTGAGTACAATTGAGTTAGTCACCTAAATAGGCTCACTGATCATATTTGTTTGTGGCTTTTTATGGGAATGTGGATTTTGCTGATGAATTTGCAGCTATTGGTTTGCAGTGTGGTTGCAGTGGTCTGATCTTAACTTCGAGCACAGTTACGTATTTGTCTCTCTCTAAAGCATAAAGGAATACTTCACCCATACGGAAGCGGCATTCTATCATTATAAAATCGCTATTATAATATAATGAATGAGGTTTTTCTTCCCTCAGTCTTTCCTCAGTCTTCCCTTTGCCCAGCTGTCCTGTTAATCCTAACCCTACATTTATACTATTGTGATGTCACACTAGTAAAATATAGGGTTAGACGGTGAGACCATAAAACACTCTATCTGCCTTTCCTCAGGCTAGGATGAACCGATTTCAAAAAAGTTTGAACATTTATTCTACAAAGGATGTCAGAGTTCAATACACCTTCATATTCCCACTGGTGAAGTAGGTCTTTAAGGAGCTGTAGATGGGACATACTCTTTTGAACTTTCTCCACACCAGGAGAACCAGAGAAGAAAAAGCTGTTTTGATTCTCCTTTGTAATGGAGGGTCAGTAGCT
Source organism: Ammodytes marinus (assembly GCF_949987685.1). Classification (NCBI taxonomy): domain Eukaryota; kingdom Metazoa; phylum Chordata; class Actinopteri; order Uranoscopiformes; family Ammodytidae; genus Ammodytes; species Ammodytes marinus. The sequence continues at coordinate 25,054,761 of NC_137216.1, forward strand.
GCATGGCAAATAAGAACCTTGAGGAGTGATATCTATACCATCTCCACTGTGTACTTAATATTTGATGTGTTATTGAAACAACGGTGATACCGTGCTAAATGAATCATGACATACTAGTTCTTGTCTAGCAGGAGTGTAAGCAGCTTAATATTTTAGGTACATGTTGAAAGAGGGATGTGCCGAGACACTGATCAGACCAATTATTAAGAACACGTTTCATTAAATAGGAATTGAGATTTCAGAGAAAAGCAAACGACTCGATGTTAGACATAATATCAGAGAGTGATGCATGTTCAACTTAAGTTATACCAGTGTGTGTTGAATCTGAATCTGCTCATTTTTTAATTTGGTGACCCTAATAACTAAAAATAGCTCTAAGCATTTGGGGGCATCTTAAAGGGAACTCCGAGGAACTTCAGTTTGTTTTATCTACTGCACCCCCTTTGGACAAAAGCGGTAGTGTTTTTACTACACCAGCTTTAGGTTCTGGATGGGCATACCCATGACAAAGGCATTAAGAAAAACAAAAAAAACAGCATTCTTTGCACTGATGGTCACGTTTGCTGTTACATGTAATTTATGATCATCAATGGAACAATTTGACTGTTTCAGAAATATTTAAAAGTTCCTTGTAGCACCTTTTAAAGACAGCTAGAAAATAAATATCATCTAATAATGCACACATAAATGTGGACAGCGTTCTAGTGTTATGCGGGAAGCTCCAAAATATCAATTTTTTTATCTGCCATCTCTATCCTGTAGCCAAACATGTATTTTCAGAACATTTCCAATATCTGTAACACTGGTTCATGAGCGGCATTTTCATGAATATTGATTTTTTCCCCCCTGTTGATACTTCCTCTTATCCAGAAGCTTCATTGTTTGTCCAGCTATTGCTCGATGTGTGTCATTTGGTTATGAAAGGTGAAATGATATGCTAATCAATATTTATGAGTGAAACGGGTATAATGGCATTATAAACCAGAAACGTTGCTACTGACACTTTTATATCCATGCCAGATGTACCCTGTATTTTGTCACACGCACACACACACACACACACACACACACACACACACACACACACACACACACACACACACACACACACACACACACATTCCCTGTCTGTGCTGTTTGCACAATGGCTCTTTTTGTATTTTCTCAGAAACATGTGCTATAGAGATACTCAGGTGGCTATCATGAGACACAGTGTTCTCCCAAGCTCTACAGATCCACACACACACACACACACACACACACACACACACACACACACACACACACACATACACACACACGTAGTGCTACACACAAACACACACGTCTCATCTGAGTTTCCACTCATTTCAGTGAACGTTTTGCCTCATTTGCCTCCTTGCCCCTTCTCACATGTTTTGATGGCCCCTCTTAATTGGCGTGTTATTTAAATAAATCAGAGCATGACCTATTTTCTTTCTATTTAAAGTCATCCGAAGAAGGTATTTTTAATCAGAAATACCATAGTTCAAATAAAGGGCGGCTTCTGCACACACACAAACACAAACACACACACACACACACACACACACACACACACACACACACACATACACCATATTATGTTCGCTGCAAGTATGCTGGGATGCTAAAGTATCAGGTACCCTTTAGTAATATCTTATACGTCGTCTCCACCGAGCAGAGCGGGTCGGGTCTTTGCACGCGGGTTGGATTTTTTGGTCCTTAAACTTGCCATTACTGTTTTTTTTCTTTTTTGGGACACTTGGGGGCAGCGGAAACAAGTTGTTAACATACATTTGAAATTAGCATCACATTATAAAGTTTGACATATCAGTACATGTGATTGAGTACACACAATCAATCACATTGTAAATGTTTTTCCTTTCCCTGACAGGAGAACCACTGTCTGCGGATCAAGATCCTGGGAGACTGCTACTACTGTGTGTCCGGGCTGCCGGAGGCCAGGGCCGACCATGCACACTGCTGCGTGGAGATGGGAGTGGACATGATAGAGGCCATCTCGTAAGTTGCACCGGATGCTGACGTGTGACTGCATTCAATGTCACTGTATTTGTTTAGGGTTGGAGGTTAAAGTTCAAAGCTTGAGGGCTGACATGGTGGTGCTGAAGGTTGTATAATGTCCTTTACTCGCTCCCCAAATAGTCTGCCTGCTCCTCAATGCTTTTGATTTTTTTTCCAACAGTGCCCCAAGTTTCTAAGCCCTCTCAACTGATCTGTCTGTTAGTGTACTGTTGTCCCATCTAATAATTCATCCATCTGTCCATTTTCTGTAACAGCTTTTGTTGTCCAGCATGCACTGGGCTAATGCATCAAGGAAGTTTTGGACATTTTGTTTTGGACACAGACCACATACAAGGGGAAAAGCCATACTGGCTGTGTCAAAAATGTTTCCAAAGAATGGGGATTTTTTTTTATAAGATAACTGATTAAAAGAGTAATTACCAAAGTAATCAATCAAGCTAAAATGTCCAATATTTGTAGGTTCCAGCTTGTCAGTTGAAATGTCCTTGAAATTTTGGACTTAAGATGGGATCTGAATGTACTATTCCCCCTTTCTAGTGGTATAACTGTAACATTTTGAATAAGCAGCACATCACTGAGCTTATTCTAGTCGCAGTAATCAGCATATTTTCTGTTATCTAAACATAACAACTGCATGGTTAAAGCCATTGGTAATGCATTCTTTCCCTATCTTTGACAACCAAGGTCATTCATCTGATTATTAAAGGCTGCTGTCAGTCTACAGTCTGTGGCGAGTAGTAGAAGTAATGATTTACCTTTAATCAGAAGTTGTTTATGCAGGATGCATCTTCATTGTTGTCCAACTATTACAGACAGAAGCATTAAAGTAGGAAATTCAACTAACAGCCGTTCCTATGTTTTCAACCTTTCTTAATGTGCTGTTTAAGTGTTAAGAGCAATATCGTCAGAAACATACTGAACAAAAATTATGTTGGAAAAATTCAAAACAATCATTTTGTTGATTAATGTTTGCAAATGTTTTTTTGAGTTTTTTTTTTTACTTTAAGGATCAATTACCATAATTGACTATGATGTTTTGTTTTGTTCTGCAGGCTGGTACGGGAGGTGACTGGCGTGAACGTGAACATGCGCGTGGGCATCCACAGCGGCAGGGTGCACTGCGGGGTGCTGGGACTCAGGAAGTGGCAGTTTGACGTCTGGTCCAATGACGTCACACTGGCCAATCAGATGGAGGCTGGGGGCCAGGCTGGGTATGTCTCTCTCCAGTTACAGTCAACTTCAAACTAACCAACTACACACTCATCTGTTTCACTGAAACGGTATGAACTGCCTGTTTCCTTGTATAGTTGAATATACGGTATTTAATATTTGTGTGTTTTTTTTCCAGACGTATCCACATCACCAAAGCCACACTGAATTATCTGAACGGGGACTATGATGTGGAACCAGGATCAGGGGGAGATAGAAATGTTTACCTGAAGAAGAACAACATAGAAACCTACCTCATTTTGGGCTGCAGTCAGAAAAGGGTGCGGGCATTAACATTGTACATAAGGCCAGATTCAAAATAAGAAGATTCAAGACTATATTTAGGGCTTATTTTTTTTCATTCTTTTTCAACCATTAGGGGGCAGAAAAACTCCACAAAAAGCAGACAGAGCCCTGACCCATGAGCACCTTTAAAAGTTGTCATGGTTACTTTGTCAGCAAACATTATACTTTAATCAAATAAAGACAAATGTTTTTATCCAACTCAAGTCGTGTTTCTATACACTTGATTGATCTAATTCCAACATTCTCAATCCTTTTAGATCTTTTCTGGTCTCCATAGACTCCTGAGAAATATATCTGACTCTTGGGTAATCTAATTGGATAAGAGCAAACTCCAACAGAAACAAACAGTACTTTAGTGCTGTAAAAGCAGAACAAAATAGTCGCTGCGCTAGGTTGTTGCCAAACTAAACAGAGATTTTTTTTTTGTCTGTATATGAAGTTTATCTTTTGCTTTCTTTATCCAGACTCCTTCAAAACACAATTATTATATTCTAATATCCATTTCTGTGTCTTTTATTTCATACAGAAAGAGGAAAAGGCCCTGATAGCCAAAATGAACCGACAGAGGACCAACTCAGTCACCCACAACAGCGGCCACTGGACCGACCGTCCGTTCTACAACCACCTGGGCGGCAACCAGGTCTCCAAGGAGATGAAGAGGATGGTGAGGAAAATTTAAATGTAATGGTGTCATGACCATCTGCTGTGTAGGCCTGTCTGTGTTAGTGAATCCTTTGCCAATATCTCATCACAGTTCTCATTGGTTGACGAGGCAGACACATTGTCAACCCATAATCCTTTGAGCTGCTGTGCTGATAAGCAGCAGCAATGGCTCTTCATGGAAAAAAATTATCCCACGTTTTCTCAACACCAAACCTCTGTATAAACATTTAAAGTTGTATTTTTTATTTGCTGACTGTATTACACCACTTTTTCTTTTTGTTTATTCTAATATCGCCAGTGATATCTCCCTCCATCTTGCCTATGACTCTCTCCCTCTCTATCTCTGCTCATGAATCATGCTGCAAAGCTCATGGGACATCATTTTTTTTAAATATTTTTATGGGAGGGAGGGATGTTATGGACAGATATTCTCCCTTGTTGTGTCTATCCTCCAAACACATATGGAGCTGGTCAGTGGAGTGTGAAGGACTTACTGTAGGAATTCTCACTTTCCTTTGCTTCTGTTTATTCCACTACTCTCATGTGCTAAAAAAACAAGACAAAAGAGTGGAACAAGCAGGAACTCCAGTATTTGAGGTTTCACACTTGAAATATTTTAATATTTTTAATTTTTTTAATTATTTAGAGATGTCACATTTGGACGCTAATTTATTAAGTTAATGAACATAATTGTTACTTGCAGCACAAGTTTCATTCTTTGCATAAAGTCAGCTGCAGCATTGATATTCATGTGTGTATCCAGAAGAGGGAGCTAGAGAGATGCATTAACTAACTTCATTGTAACACAGTTAGATGTTGACATTGATATATTCCTTAACGGTCTACTGGGCACAGTCCCAAGCTACAGTAGCATGTTATTATAATCCTTATATTATACAAGTTTCTCCAATTTAAGATATTCTCCACAACAGTCTTAAACCATGAAATGCTAAATTTCTTCTGTCCATTATTCATTTATTATCTGGAAAATGAGCACCAAAAGTTTCTGAAGCCCAGTTTCAGTAGAAGTTACCATTCCTTGCTAATGTCTTTTTCCCTCTTCTCTGTCTTGCAGGGCTTTGAAGACCCCAAAGACAAGTGAGTAGTGACATGATCTCAACCATATTGTGCTCCCCTTCACCCTGCTCTTCCCAGTATGTTTCTGTCTGTTTGCCACGGATATATCGACCTTGCTCTTACATTAGGCATTGGACATCCTGGGGGAATAAAACAAGAATCAATGAACCACTTTGAAGTCAATAACAATGAGCCCTGAAAGGAAATGCACTTGGCGCTTGTTAATGACCGGTGGAAGGTCACAATTAATTACTTTTTAAGTCACGCTTCGAGCCACAGTAAGCTGCTTTGAATTGGTATGAGTCATATGACAGTGACCAAATGAGGTCCCATGTTAAGAGATCAATTTAAAGGGACAGTTCAGTATTTTTTAAGTGGGGTTGTATGAGGTACTTATGCATAGTCTGTTGCCTTATGGAGATGGCGATCACTAAAATAAGGAGTTTGCAGACTTTGCTGTAGCTGATGTCAGCCTTTTACTTTTGCAGAGGGGGCCAGCTGAAAAAAAAGGTTCCGCCAAGTGTATACAGTAAAAATGCTTACCTAAAAAAAGTTTGGCCATGTATTACTAAGCAAACTTGCGCCGGTGCAGTATAGAGTATCAGTCTGCAAATAAGCAGTGAAAAAAACCTATATATATATATATTTTTTTTTTAAAGTAAGCATTTATATATTTTGTGAAAAAGCATTTTTCTGCTGGCCCCTTCTGCAACGATACATGGCTGACTTCTGCTACAGCGACATCTCCCGAAACTCCTTATAGTGACTGCGCTGACAGCCATCTCCATAAGGTAACAGACTGAATATGCCCATACAGTACCCCATACAACCCCACTTCAAAAATACTGGACTATCCCTTTAAGGTTTGTGTACACTGAACATTTTAACTGTGTGAATAAGCTTGAAAGATCTTGGAGCTACACTTTAATACCAAAAATAAAACAATAACTTTCTTTCCTGATAAAAGTGTCGAGGAGACAGTGAAGCTTATTGAGGGCGTAGGGTTGTATCCTGATATAGCAGATAAGATTTGCAATTATTGACGGTGTTTTTTAGTTTTCAATCATCCTGAGATTTAAATGTCACATGGATTTCGTGTTCTGTTATTCAGGCATTTCAATTTCAGAAACCAGCAAGAGAACATGAACCCAGAGGATGAGGTGGATGAGTTCCTGGGCCGGGCCATCGACGCACGCAGCATCGACCGCCTGCGCTCCGAACACGTCAAGAAGTTCCTGCTCACCTTCAGAGAACCTGACCTGGAGAAAAAGGTTTGGAAGTACACAAACAGACTCATACACACACACACACACACACACACACACACACACACACACACACACACACACATGTTTGCATGGCCATAATTGTGAGGACACTCATTAACATAATGCATTCCCTAGCCCCTTACCCTAACCCAAACCATTAAAAATGAAATGCCTAATCCCAAACTTTACACTAACCCTAACCTAAACCAGATTCAAAATCCCTTCAAATGTCTGTCCTGAAGTGAGAACCGACCAAAGTATCCTCACTATCAAACACTCTTTAAGGTCTAAAACTCAAATTGGTTCTCACAGAAATAGTTGCACACGCGCACACACACACACACACACACACACACACACACACACATTGACACGCACACATTGACATGCACCGCCAATATAGCAGCAAATAATTGGCCGTGACAAGAAATCTTCCCTGTGGAAAAAGCTCTCTCCTGCTAGCTCTTTTCTATCCCTTGAGGAAGGCAGTCAAAGCAAACTATGACAGAGAGAGGGAGGAAAGAGGCTGTTAGAGCCTGAGTTGTTTCTAAAGAGTTTTGGAAAAAAGGGGAAAAAAAGTTGATTTAACTTTTGATATTTCTTCCCACATGGAAATTAAAGAGTGAAACAGATCTTTTTATTTTTTTTGTGAGCCTCTAGTTTTTTTTGATCAGTTCATCTCTATCTCTGCAGCCTGCAGTTATCTCGACTCATATACAGCATCATTATACTATGGTTTTTGATCCCAGACAAGGCAACAGCACCAGTACATAGCTCACAGCCACTGTCTGAGCTCTCTGCACAGCTGTTTTTAAGACACATGGGCCATTTTGGTTCTCTGATGATGTTAAAAAAATAAAATTGATCATTGATGTTTTTTTTTTTTTTTTTTTTTACACTTTGGAGATTTATCTCTTTCAACTGACAAGCTTTTAATTTATTACCAAACAGTGTAGATAGGTGGTCTTTACTCGACAGCAACACCATAGTAAATCAGTGTCTGCAGCCAGTTAGTAATACGAAATGACAGTATACATAAATGCATAAAAAAACTGATAATTTAGCTCAGTTTTACATCATTCGTCCTTCACAGACCAAAGTCAAGTTTTTATTTTTCGGACACCGCTGGAAAAAAATAAATGTGTCCCTTCGCTGAAGTAATGATTCAGATTTTACATTTGACATTTTTGCATATTTTTCCAGCTTATCTTTTGAGTTTGTTTTCAGAAAGACAGAAAGGGACCGACGTGTGTGGACAGACGTTAACATGCTGCTTGTGTCTCCTCTTGCAGTACTCCAAACAGGTGGACTCCAGGTTCGGGGCTTATGTGGCCTGCGCCTCCCTCGTCTTTCTCTTCATCTGCTTCATCCAGATCGTCATTGTGCCACCGTGAGTTCAACACTTTGAAAAACACTCTCTCTCTCTCTCTCTCCTGTACTCAGACTATTGTCCCTCGCCCATGTCTCAGTATTGATCTCCTGTATCCCGTCTCTTTATTAACCTTTCTCCTCGGTCCACATCACACGCCTCCTGTCGTCTTTTATTCTTGCCGTTACCGCCCAGTCCCTCCCTCCCCTGTCTCCACGGCAACTCATCTGTCATTGTTTTATCCGTTTCCCTTAATCATTTTTCACTGTTCACACTTTCTCTCCTCCGTATTCTGTGGTCTTTTCCTGCTATTATCATTAATAATAAAGGCATTAAGAAAAACTATATCAATATCATTCTTTGCACTGATGGTCTCGTTTGCTGTTACATGTCCTTCATGATCATCAGAGGAAAATTAGACAGTTTTAGAAATATTTAAAAGTTCCTTGTAGCACCTTCTAATCATTGAAAGCCTTTGTGTGTTGATAAAGTTGCCTAAATAGGAACACGCGTTGTAAATTAGCTGTAAACTCTCCACAGCACATCAATTGCATTCTTTGCATTGGAACTATGTAAAACGTCATCGTCCCTATTACTAAAAAATCTAATTAATCTATTTTAAAAAAGCAATCAAAATAAGTACATATTCCTGCTATCTTTATTACCTCTGACACAGACGCAGTCAGTGGAATCACAAAAACAAACAGTCCAGCTTAAATTACAGTTATAGGAATACACATCATCTGTATACAATGACACCCTGAATGTCTCCCCATGCAGCTCCAGTTTGATGATCAGCTTCTTCGTCACGGGTCTCGTTATCCTGACGGCCGTCATGTTCGTCTCCACTGTGTACTGCTGTTTCGGGGTGAGTAGCCTGGTGATGTGCCTGTGTTGTTATAAAATGAAATTGCCAAATACACTTGAACCCCTTCTGCAGATCTAAATTTATTAGTCTCTTCTTGAGTGATGACCAATCAATTTTTTTTTAATATATATATATTTTTTGCCTCTTTTGATACATTTTTGTGGAATATTTATCTCAGATGTCATCAAGAACAGATAGGGTCGGTGTCTGGTTCTTGTTTCTTTTGGTTTTAACTATTGCTGTCACCGAAGCCTTAGAGTATTTGTCCTGTGTCCCACTCACTTCAATAGAAGATGGTATGACTCACAAATTTAAGAATGGGTTTCCTATTTTTGGTGGGGACCACTTTGTCCGATCCAGAAGGCCAGAGTGTATCTTTTGCTCAACTTTGCCTCACTCTTATAAGAGTCACTTTGCTAAATATATATTTATGACGTACATCAGTATCACGGCATCACAGGCTTTTTTTGGGCCAATGTATGGCGGTAAACATTGAAGGGCTTTTATATTTTTGTTGTATGTGTTTGTTGTGTGTGTGTAAATAGATACAGAGCACACACAACAGGAAGATAGCACAGGGCTCTTGTTCCATCCATTTCTCTCTCTTAGCGCCTGCTGACGAGTCATGAGGGACATTAGTTATATTCCAAAGAAGAAAGCAGAGCTGCTGTTGATGGTTTTCACCGATGAGTCATGGTTCTGTTTTGAGAAAAAGAGAGAAAAAAGGATGTCTCGTTGTACATCCTTTGAACTCACAGAGGGGATTCATTCATGTGTGTTGTCTGATAAAAAAAAAATAGCAAAAGTAGACTAAGATTGTCTGAAAATAGACACATTTACACTGTAAAAAAAATAGGACATTTTACTTTATATTCTGTAAAAAGGGACACAATCCTCTTTGCAGATATATACCATAAAAATGTTGAATAAAAATACTTTGTAATAAATGTGGAGAATTTTAACCTTGGACTATCAACAACACTACTAAATTACCATATAAATTGTAAGCTGAAAAAGTGATTATGGGGTTTAGTAACACTTTAACAGTCAAATAAATAAAATGAATTAGAATATTATTTGACTTAATTCTATTATTTTTGTACCTTTTTACCCATCCTTCCTGCCAGCTGTTCCCAGTGCCTCTGCAGAATCTCTCTAAGAAGATAGTCCAGTCCAGACTCAACAGCACCCTGGTGGGCGTCTTCACCATCATCATCGTCTTTCTCTCGGCTTTCATCAATATTGTAAGTGTTATCTTCACAGAATTCCCAAAAGAGCAATATTTTTCTACCCATAGGACAATTTTCTGATGATTAATTTGTAATCTTGTTAAAAAAACTCACATATTCACTCAAATCACTGAACTCATAGCATTGTAACTATATTCCAAACTATATTCTATAATTAATCGGACTTATGAAACTTTTTTGATCGATTTTGTTTTGTTTTGTAAAATCAGGTTTTGCAACTGTTTTTGTTTTGATATTTAAATAAAATTTTAAAAGGGCAGGCATGATAAACCTCGGCTTCAGCCTACACCTTTTCAGCCAATGATGTATGTACTCTGCTTTGCTATTATACATAAATGACCTACTGTGTTTCATAAATTATTATTATTATAGTGTTATTCTGAATCTCCTCTTACCTCTTGCAGTTCACGTGCAGTAGTGAGGACCTGCAGAGCTGCATGAGGGCGGAGCTTAACCTCAGTCTGAACAGTGTGAACGCCTGCCACGCCCACATCTTCAGCCTGGACACACCAAGCAGCCCGTGTGTGGACAACGCTCTCATCTGCAGCTTTCCTGAGGTACAGGTTTGCCTTTTTTGATGTGTGTGTGTGTGTGTGTGTGTGTGTGTGTGTGTGTGTGTGTGTGTGTGTGTGTGTGTGTGTGTGTGTGTGTGTGTGTGTGTGTGTGTGTGTGTGTGTGTGTGTGTGTGTGTGTGTGTGTGTGTGTGTGTGTGTGTGTGTGTGTGTGACTGTGAGCGTTTTCTTTTGGACTATGGTATTTCTGGTTAAGAATATCTTCTAAGGATTGCATGGTTTATTCTATGATTGATTTCAACAAGCAAGTTTAGAGTGGCCATGAAAGAAATGTAAGTAAGGCAAATGAGGCAGAACGTTTACTGCAATTAGTGGAAAACTCAGAGGAGGAATAAATTTGTCTGAATCGGTGAAGCCAATTCATTGAAGGCATTTCTGCAGGAAAGAAATGACCATCGTACATTGGTGACTAATCATGTTGATACTTAGATATGTCTGTTACAAACGTTTAGGCAGCTTCGTTCACCAAGTAGACCTTAGTGCTGCTGCGATTCTAGCGCAGAAGCTTAAAAATGCCATCATTAAAGACCAAGACATTACATCATATATAGTAGTGCACCTTTAACTTAGCCAAACAAATGTCTCTCTCTCTCTCTCTCTCTCTCTCTCTCTCCCCCTCCCTCAGTACTTCTCCTGCTGTGTGCTCCTGAGTCTCCTGGCCAGCTCAGTCTTCCTGCAGGTTAGCAGCATCGGTAAACTCTTCCTCATGCTCTTCATCGAGCGCTGCTCTACCTGCTCATCATGGAGGTTCCCAAAGTCTCTCTGTTCGACAACCAGGACCTACTGGTGCTGGCCATCAACATTGCGTGAGTCACTTCATCCCCCTCCAATTGTGTTTGTGTGTGTGTGTGTTTGTACTTGTGCAGGCATCTTTGTGGGGACCAGTTTTATCTTCTAACCATCAGAGTGAGGAATTTTTTTTAAAGTGAGGACATTTAGCCTGGTCCTCACTTATATAAAGGCATTGTGGAGGGGTAAAGACTTGGTTTTAAGGTTCAGGTTAGAATTCGGATTATATTACGGTTAGTGTGAGGGTTGGGGTTATGCATTTAGTTGTGATGGTTAGGGTTGACGCATTCCCTAGGCCCTTACAGCTAGGGAATGTGTCATGTCAATGACTGGCCGCAGAAAGATAGAAGTACAAGGGTGTGTGTGTGTGTGTGTGTGTGTGTGTGTACCTTTGACCGTGTGCATACGTTCTGATTGCTGATTGTCTCTTCTCTGCTCTCTCCCCCTCACAGTGAGCACATGAATGGAACAAGGTGAGACTGAACTTCTATTCCCACTAAGACCCAAAGCATCACCTCCGTTATCTGAATAAACTAATTGCGTCATTATCACTGTGCTGGCACCAATGTAACCTTAATGAACTGTGCTAACACTAATGTGCCAGGGTTTAGAGGGCAGCTTGTTGTCCTGTAACAGTGTCCCTACATGGTGTATAACTTTATGAAACACCCACATCTTTTATGAGTTGGTAGTTAATGGAATAGAACTTCTGAAAACCTGTGTGTGTGTGTGTGTTCTGACCTCCAGCTGTGTGGTGGACACCAAGGTTCCGCTGAAGATCATGACACCGGTGGTCATCACTGTCTTCGTTCTAGCCCTCTACCTTCACGCCCAGCAGGTGGAGTCCACAGCCAGGCTTGACTTTCTCTGGAAGCTGCAGGTTAGTGTGTGTGTGTGTGTGTGTGTGTGTGTGTGTGTGTGTGTGTGTGTGTGTGTGTGTGTGTGTGTGTGTGTGTGTGTGTGTGTGTGTGTGTGTGTGTGTGTGTGTGTGTGTGTGTGTGTGTGTGTGTGTGTGTGTGTGTGTGTGTGTGTGTGTGTGTGTGTGTGTGTGTGTCTGTGTGTGTGTGTGTCTGTGTGTGTGTGTGTGTGTGTCTGTGTCTGGAAGTGTATTCATCGATTTTCTCAACAGAAAACAGGCCAATAAAATGTAATTGTGGATGAATGTAATTTAATGCAATATCCTCCTAAGAGATTGCTAAAAGTTTGTGAATGGTTTTGGTTCAAAGATGCAAGACATCTCTAGGGAGCACTACAATATGTTGCCATCAAGAAAGACAATGTTTTCCCACTCCCCTTGGCCAGTTTGTGCACAATGTGTTCAATGTGTCTGTCCTTCTGAAAAAGCTCAAACATGGAAGGCGCAAAATTGTTTTGTCAGTGTAATACTGGTTTAAAAAATGCAGACAGTCAATCAACAAGAAAGGGATACAGGTGAAGAACCCTGGGGGAGCTCCACTCCTCCACTTCTGCGGTCTGCCCACTTTACAGTCGGGTTCAGTTCATTAAGGTTAACAAATGGATGCTGACAGAGGCTAAGAAAAAAACATCAGGATATGAGGGTTATCACTCAGTGTCCATTACAGTCTCAAGGAAAATATGCACTATTGCATGCATTTGCAGTGCATCACTATTCCACTCACACACTTGCTTTTTTTCCCTTCTCTGGCATCTGCCCATCCGGATCATATTACATAATACCAGCCTTATCAAAACAGACAAATACCAGCCGGCTGTGACTGAGAAAATATTTATTTAAAGGACTAATCTAACAAAAAAAAAAGCGATCTTTTGAATATTACATAGCTTCAAAAGTGACTCTGAAAAAGGACTGCAGCCGAAAAGATGAGCTGCTAAAAAGCCTTACGTAGCGTGTCTGGCTTTGTTGTGAAGAAAGTGTGAGTGAGTATGGATTGGAGGTAGAGAAGTGGATCATGCTGAAGGAGTGGTGTGGGGAGCTCCTGTGTGTGTGGACAGTTTGACACATTTATTTGTTGTGAGTGACTCTGGTTCTTAAATGGATTCCATTGTCACTCTCATGAATACAAACGGGCTACTGTTGTTCTGCTCGGACAAGGAACAACAGGCTAAAGAAACTTTTTGAAGCCGTCTTTCACGTCTCCGGGTTGTTGGAAAGTCAAATGATTTAAAGTAAGGTCGGCCTATTCATTTTATGATAAATGCCTTTTGCTGGCTGTGGTTGGGGAAGCCAGTCAATGGGATAAACAAGTTTTTAGTTTACAAAAACCTCTAAGCTGAGAGAGGGGGCCTTTATTTTCTAGCTCACTGCTGTCGCTCATGGTTTGTAGTCTTATCCTCAGAGTGTACGGTTGCACTATGTGAGGCTGTAATGCTCATTGTGAAGAATAACTAGTTTGTAAGGAGGATACAAGTTTAAGACTTAAGTCGTTTTTCTTATCTTACTGTAATTGTGCCAGCATTTTGACGTTACACTTTATCATCATATCGACTGGGAACCTTAAAGGAATAGTTCAACATTTTATCTATTGTTTTTGTTGCTGTCGGCGAAGGCAGTGTAATGCTTCCTATTGACTACCAGTATTTAGAGATGAGCGACCTTTGCCCATTTCTTCTTCAAAATTGCACACACGGGTAAAGCAATGGTTTCTGTTGCCTTGTCTTGAACCTGAGAGTGAGGCAACAAGTCCAAAAAAATGTTTTTTTAAATGTTGAGCTATTCCTTTAAACGCAGAGACTATTTCCAATCGATCTAGAATATATTGACCTACTGCTTGGGTGGGGCTATACATGAAAAGTCACCTAAGTCATTATGATTTCATGACAAATTTCATAATATATTTTTTTCCCGCTTAATTCCTGTATTGAACCGCCCCCTTTTTTTTTGCGTAGGCCACCGAGGAGAAAGAGGAGATGGAGGAGCTGCAGGCCTACAACCGGCGTCTGCTCCACAACATCCTGCCCAAAGACGTGGCGGCTCACTTCCTGCAGCGCGAGCGGCGCAACGACGAGCTGTACTACCAGTCCTGTGAGTGCGTGGCCGTCATGTTCGCCTCCATCAGCAACTTCTCCGAGTTCTACGTGGAGCTGGAGGCCAACAACGAGGGAGTGGAGTGTCTGCGGCTGCTCAACGAGATCATCGCAGACTTTGACGAGGTGAGGGGGTGGCCTGGGAACGGAGCTGGCTGGAGGTTGGGTGACTATGTGTGTGTGTGACTGAGGATGGAGGTCTGTGGCTGTCACGGTGGTATCCAATGACGTCAGTGTTTGAATGAAACAATCAACAGCTAACACTATTCTTATCCAAATGTGTTACATACTGTAATGTGCACTATGTAACTTTGGGTGCGTCAGAGAAGTGAACACAAACCCTTTTGAATGATATAAACTCTCTACATATTAAACCCTCCACTCTCTTTCTCTCTCTCTCTCTCTCCTGCCACCACCACCACCATCAGATCATCAGTGAGGACCAGTTCCGTCAGCTGGAGAAGATCAAGACCATCGGCTCCACCTACATGGCTGCGTCGGGCCTGAACGAGACCACGTACGACAAGGTGGGCCGCACGCACATCCGCGCCCTGGCCGACTACGCCATGAGGATGATGGACCAGATGAAATACATCAACGAACACTCCTTTAACAACTTCAAGATGAAAATAGGTGAGCTGCAGAATAATGAGATGGGGGTTGCTACGGTTGCTCGGGTGGATTTGATGCAATCTAACAGGGGAATCAGATTGAGAGTGAGATTGAGTGGTACGCCAATAAGGGCAACTGTTAAACTTCAGAAGAGAAAGTCTGACATTAAGTTGCCAAGTTGGAACGGAGGAGTCTTTTTCTAAACGGATTCACAGCACGGTAGGAAATTATTTTTTTTTTACCAGGGGCTTTTTTTTTTGTCTCTGTGAAATATGTATCAGGGGCATTTTTGGTCATTTCCAGGGCAAATGTATCAAATGTTTGGAAATATTGTGTTTTCTATATCAGGTATTATTGTAAAAAAAATAAAAAATAAAATGGATAAATAAAAAACTGAATACATTGTATACATTCTGTTATTCCAGTATATTTGTAAGAAACAAGTGTCAAATTTTCATTTGTCCAGAAGGCTTGGTGGTAGAAATTCAGTGCCTTTGTTTTTTTTTAAATATGTCTGTCTCCTTTCCTTAGGTCTTAACATTGGCCCGGTGGTCTCCGGGGTGATCGGGGCCCGGAAGCCTCAGTACGACATCTGGGGGAACACAGTGAACGTGGCCAGTCGAATGGACAGCACGGGAGTACCGGAGAAGATACAGGTAAAGTGAACTGACAAAATATTGGATCTCATAAGAAAAGTATCATTCCACCTAGTCAAGAGATATCAACTTAAATAAGAGATATTTAGATATTTTATATTTAGATGCTAGTCCGAGAATGTTACTTTACTTTTGAAAATCCAGATAACACAGCAAAATTATAAATAATGTCCAATCCATCAGATAAACACACATTATTTTTTTAATTTCTTTACATCCTATCTCTTACATTCATACGTGTTTTGAACAGTTATCTCAGAGACACATCAGCTTGGTGACAAACGCAAAACAACAACCTCTGAAAATCAACCTTTATTATAAGTACATAATGAAAAAAACCAGTGGAACCGTTTCAGTCCAACTGTTAGCATATTCACTTACTTTAAAATGAATCATTCAAACAGCATTAGAAGTTTTGTTATGCTCCGCTGTAATTTGGGTCAACGTCTGCCTCACATGGCTGGTGGCTGCATTTAGAAAAATTCGATTCGAGTTATGAAAAATTGTTAATTAAAAATCTTGATATTGCTTTGGCTCTATCAGATGTGAAATCATTAAAGCTCAATAACTCCTAACTACTTAGGACACAGATGAAATCCTCTCATTTTATTCATTTCCGTCTCATCTGCACCTTCAGAAAAACCATTTAAGCAAGAGCAAATATGAACCACTGCCTCCTAATGAACATTGAAAGGGACAAAGTGACAGCAAGACTGCGCCATTGATATGAGGATGTTGTAGCCCACGAGATTTCATCTATTTGTGGGCGATAATAATATTCAGTATCGAAATACAGACAAGCTGAGAGAAGAGACGAAAAGGCCTTTTAAACAGTATCTACATTCATTTGTCTGTAAATGTAAACTATGCAGAATGATAGATTAAGCATTCATCATTATTTCTAATTTGCTAATCACACATGAATGCTGACTGGGAGTCGAAGATAAAGTACAAAAAAATACATAGAAAAGTAGTTAACTTGAAAATGGAACCAAAAATGGAACCTGCCCCACTCACTGCTGCCTCCTCCCTCCCTCTGTCCATCAGGTGACCGCAGACCTTCACCAGGTGTTGAGCTCGTATAACTACACACTGGAGTACAGAGGCTTGGTCACAGTCAAGGGCAAAGGAGAGATGATGACCTACTTCCTCACTGGTGGACCACCCAGCAGTTAACCCCCAAACTATGGACAAACCAATGGACAAACTGGGGTATAGGCGTCTTTAACTACCGCCTCTGACACAACAAGACAAGCAGGCACATGGACCTCTGATAGCTTACGGTGGACTGGGAACAACCCTCTTCTCAAATCTTCTGAGGCCGTAAGGATGAGAGAATGCATCCTTAAGAGCTCAGCCTACGGAGTACACTACGAGTTGGGAGAGGCCGTAGCTTTGCCTGGTGTGCCATTGAGACCAAAGATCTCCAATCAGTGCGTAAAGGAAAGTAAAAGATGGATTTTGCCTGCTGTGGAAGTTCTAGGTCAGAAAAAAAGGACTAAAATGTTCTTGATGACATTTTGTATTTGTTTTTCTGAGGTTTTCAGACAAAACCTGCTTGAGGACATGAGCTACTATGTCACTTCCTGTCTTTTTTCTGCCTTTCTCCTGCTGTAGTGTATATGTACATGTAAAACACAAGACGGTTTTATGTGTGCGTATATGATTTCATGTACTGTAAGGCCTACGTCATACACTTTATGTCCAATGTTGTCAACTTGATAAAGGAACAAATCTCGAAAAGTGTGGACACTCACGGTCAGAAAGGCAGCACTATCCGTATCCACTATCTGGCATCTGGTATCAACGTCTGATCATGTTGGTGATTATAACAAATTGATGGAGGCAGTAGACAGTTGAGGAGGTTATATGGGCTACTGTATGTATACACAGAGAGGAAAAACACTTATGCAGTGTTTACAGAAATCTCTGCAAACAAAACTCAGTCACACGGGTGAAATCAAAAGAAGTCGCGCTACGGTATCAACAGCATATATACACACACACCACGAAAAACACAATGAGGATGTCAATGAAGAGGCTTTTTTTTCTAATCTTCGACATTTTTGTATTTTGACTTCGCAAAAAAAAACACCAAAACCCTATCAGATATTTTCAGATTCTATATTTTGTACATTAATATATTAGAGCTATCTATAATAAAAACAAACACCAATGTGTATTCAAGATGTACATACTGTATCGCTCACATGTCGGGATTGTCGGAAGAGTCCTCACCTTGCCTGGTCTTAGCGTATAGCGCTGCAGCTGAAGCACCGTTTAACTTAAGCCCTTTTTTTTTTCTTTTTAGCTTTCGTCATCGAATTGAGATTTTTCTTTCCCGATTTGCAGGAATTCAAGCGTTCAGTTGATTTTAGATGGCGTTTTTGGATTATTTCCTTCTGCTTGGGTGAAACTCTGGGTGAGAAATAGTGTTGTAATGACTAGAAGATGGGAAAATGCATCAGTCTTTTTGCACTCTCAGCAGTCCACCACTTCCTCCATCGCGCCACAAACCCCCCCTCTCTCACTCTTGCTCGCTCAATCAGATGGTACGACCCAATGAATGTCCAATGATCTCCGATGAGGCCTTTTAAATATGAACTCTATATACTGACGACTATGATGACGCTCATCCTGTGGACAGGTACAGACAAAGCCCATGTGGAAATGTGCCCTTTTTATCTGCTGTTTTTCTGTTCTGTTTTTGGTTTGTTTTTCGTATCAGAGGAGTTTTTTGTCTTCAGTATTACATCATTACTCAGCATGTCATCACATACACACACACTGTCGTTAACCTGGCGGGTTTTCATTGATTAGAGTGATTATTTTTTTCTATTGTGATGTTGTTACCAAACATTACAGCTGGTTCTGTTTGTCTTGGCTGAGTCACAGAGTAAGGTAAACAGTAAATGTCAGTTTTTGTTGATAAATCCTATGAAAAGACCAAAAATCAAACGATTTAACATTAAACCATATGTATTATAAAAGATAATTCAAACATGTCAGTGCAGCTGCTTAGCTCTGGTTGGCTTACACACTCTATGGGTTTGACTTCATTTATTTTTGTTAAACTGCTAGCCGTCAAAGGAAATTGTACTATACTGTTTGTTAGGCAGAAACATAAGTTAACAGGTTTAAAAAATAAAATAAAAGTTTATGATCATTTGAAAAATAATCATGCAGTTCCATTTGAAAAATTATCTGATTTATTGATCATTCAAAGTCAGAAGTAGGGAATAGATTAATGAACTAACCTTAAACTTATTTTTAAGTTTTATTATTAAGGAAGTTATAATAGCTTTATTTATTTTAATTTCACAGTGTAAACGTTAATGATGGCAGCTCCATTACAGTGTCCATGTTTATGTTAATGGTGCAACTTGTCACCCAGTGGCTCATTAAGCTCTGACAAATCAGACACATAAGGAGTACGATATATCAGGGTCTTGCTCCAAAGGTTATACAGTCCTTGTTTGTATAATCAATTCATTCATGATTCTGGTCTTTTCATAAGATATATAAGACATATTAGCACCAGCATATTATTAAATGTTGTTGGCTTTGCTTTAAAGGTGCAGTCAGGAATTCTAGAAAATGCTTGTCAGAAAACAAATCCAGTGTTACACAGCCTAGTTACGGGAATGTTGCTAGCTATGGTGGCCCCCTTTGTTAACCCATTTACAGAGCCTAGGCTGTGTATTAACACCAGATTTATTTTCAGCACTCACACTGTATGGACAGGTAGCGGATTGTGAGGAGATATTCACTGATTTTGACAAAAAGTGATTTTGACAATAAGCCTTCTCCAGAATCGCTGACTCCACCTTTAAGTTTCGCGTATAAAATGGTAGAGAGAAACTTGACACTTGGTCCAAATGTTTTGCATTGAGCCTGTGGAATGAAAATAAGCTTGCACTTGTTTAATGCACTGTACTGCTGCAACCACCACCACTAAACATCTGACTCATTGAATGCAGTGCCATCCTACGCCCACGATTGCCCCATTTTCTACTGCTAATTGCACAGGAATGTGCCATTTGAAAACACCAAGGGGGGCTACAGCTGAGAATCCTTGGGGATGACTCTGGTAAGGTGACAGTGAGGGAGCCAGCATTTGTGACAAAAACAGCTTCTAAGACAAAACCGTGGGTTGTTTTTGTTGTCATGCCAAACACTATGCTCTTTTTTTTTGTTACTGTCAAATAAACTCCTGATATGTAATTACATGACTTCCGCTGAATTCTTTTTCAGTCTTATTATCAGCATGTGTCTTCAACTCTCCAATGGATTTATATTTATGCCTACAGGCTGTCATTTTAGGATATTAATATTGTACCAAAAACACTGCATAGATAGAAGCTCATCTTTTATCCATTACTAGACTTCAGAAGTATGTGGACACTGTGTAGTCTTGGCAAGGCCCCTTACAGTTCCAGTTCAGAATATCTTTATGCTGAAGTATACACTGATGTTTTGGACATTAGAAAGGATGTTGTGCTCTTTTGTTTTAATATGACAGTGCCACCATGCACAAAGCAAGCTCCACATATGCTCAACAATTGCATTCCTTCGGCATGAGCTGGTGTGCGTGAATTTTGGATGTTCATGCATCTCACCAACAGATGGCAGCAGCACCACATCACTTGGTTTATACATGGGGACACTTTTCTTTTCATCATTACAGTTTGTATATGATTGAAGAGATGGAAGCAAAATGCTAATCTGCTGATTAGCACCACCACGAGTGTGACTTTGTCTATTACACAGCTTTAATATCTATATTTATACTGAAGTCAAATCACTGGCAATTACTCGGAATAAGACTAAATTAGGGTTTTGGTTGATAGCTAATTCAATAGCTCGTGATGTGCATTTAAGTAGCAGTGCTCGACTAATTTAAGTGGAATCTCTCAATTTAAATGAAGCATCTTAAGACTTTAGAATTTTAATGATGCGAGGAGCGGTCAGTAATGGAAATAAAAGCCACTGTACTGAAGGCACTATAGGCAGGATGAAAAACTTGGCTAAGAAAAAATGCATTTACATGTTTCACTTTTCTGTAGCACCTTGTAGCTTGTCTTATTTGACGCATGATTCCTGCTGTTCTGGGTTTGTACCCTCATGGTTGAATGCCCGTATTGGAAGTCTCTTTGGATAAAAGTGTCAGCTAAATTAAACTTAATTTAATGATAACAGCGTTTATTGGCTTTTCTCAGGGGGGAACCACACCTTTAAACAAAACCTTCAGAAACTAAAACTTAATGATTTTGACCCTTTTTGAACAGCCAACCTGTGAGCCCCAGACTGTGTGAGCTTTGCCACCTGAGAATTATTAGCACTGAAATACACTCGAAATTGTGATGAGTTCAAATTGTGCTTGAGGTAATCTGCAATTTGCATCTGCAACATCCACTTTGCCATAACAATCCACTTCCTGCTCAGGCAAAAAAATATCCCTTCTCCATTAATCTACATCTGGAGGAAATTGCAGTTCCTTATAATGAGGCAGCCACAAATAACATCAATTATAATAATCATATTCATAATACCTCTTGAGCCATTACACTTGTATAAGAAAAACATGGTGCCTGAAAAGTCTTTCAGCTGCTTCAGAATCATGAGGAAATATTCGCTTGTTGCTCCAAAAAGAAAAAAATTGTTTTAGGGGGAAACTCAGCACCAGGGCTCATTCACTGTATGCTGGAGGCGCCAGTCTCCAAGGTTACATAAATAATTAACTTTGAATTATGAAGGAATTGGATCTGATATCATACTTATCACAGGATATTTTGAATCTTAAAATCTTTCTCATCATATGCCTCATTAATCCCCCAGCAGTGTTATGATAAAAAAAAAGACCACATTCAAGTTTTTATAGAAGAATGGATATCATTGTAATGGTAAAGTCTCAAGATGTGTTTAATATTCACTGTTCCATATCTGCTGCTGTGAAGAAACAATGAGTTGTAATACAAGAGCAGATATGTTTCAACTGGACTGAAGAGGACAAGATCAAATTATGATGAATCAATGCGTCTTCGCAACAGAAAATGGACAAAATTCAAACACTTCCCTTTTCAAATATGCTTTAAATCCAGTGTTCCAACTTCCAAAACATTTTTAATTTCATTTCCCAGGTCTTTATTTTTTCATAATATGTATGTCTTCTTATCATTACTGGTAACTGTAAAAAGTTTGATATTACACACTAGTAGTGTGTGAAATACAACAATTTTAAATGTAAAAAAACAAAACATTAAATAAGCTTTCAGCAGTTCATCCCCAAGATAATTTTTTTTTCAAATGTGAATAAATCAGTATACAAAAGCCTGCATTTCACACATTTACTGTAACCATGGTGGAAGAGGACTAATATGTGAACACAAACTGTATGAGTCAGTGAAGCCCTATACTGGAAACCAATCAAGTCTGAGACATTTTAATGAAGAGAGCGATTAGGTCATGTAGGTGTGGTGCCGCTGTGTTGGAAAGCAGAGAACATTCAGAGAGCAACAACCATGAATCATTTCAGGCTGAAAAGTTGCAGCGGTCCCACGACAGAGCTGGAGTGCAGATGCCAGATGGACACGGAGTGGAGCTGTGTGGCTATAATACTGCTCTTGACTTTTAACTTATTTAAGTGTGTGTGTGCCTGTGTGTGTGTGTGTGAGAGAGAGACTGAGACAGAGAGAATATATAGAAAAAAAACATCATGACACAATGGCAGAAATGTTGCGCATCACATGGAAAATAAACAATGAAGACATGACTCATTTTCTACCATATTTGTTTTTTTTCTATTATTTGTTGTGAAAGATGCAGGAAGCCAGAAAATCTTCCTATAAAAAAGCTCATACAACTTATAATGAAGGATGTTTTTTTCTCTCCGGGCCATCATTATGTTACTTGTGAACAAGGGTTCCCACAAAAATGTTCAAACTTTTCCAAGACATTTTACCCTACTTCCGTAATCTTATTTAAAAAGGTGCACCTGTTTGGGAATCATATGACTCAATAATGCTGTGTTTTCTCTTGAGAAATGGCTTATATTTGTCGTTCCAAACACGGTCACTTCCCAGGCATTCTTGTAAATAAGCAAGCAGGCGCAATTTTTAAGCAATAGTAAATCAAGGAACTATTTTGCATAATGTTAGACGTGTTTTGGAATTTGTATGAACATGCTTTAAAACACCAGCGTAACATTTGTGTAAATTCAAAAATATTCCGAAACCTGAAATTAATTCCAAACAATCTCCAGGCCTAAAAAAAATTGTAATGACCATTGGAACCATGTACACTGCTAGCATCCATTACAAAGGCGGTGGATGAGAGAATGAGATTTTCTCTTTATAAGTCTCTTTATCATCCAATGATTGTTTTGTTGTAATTGGTGTGTACAGGCCCCCTTCAGCAGTAAATAGCTCCTTGAGTGAGCTAGCACATTTAATCTCTCCATATGTAAATAGAGAGGTCATTATGATGGGTGATTTTAACATTGACTGGCTTTCTGGTGCCTCTGAACCTTTTAAAGAAATATGTAGCAACCTAAATCTTACACAAATAATAACTGAGCCCACAAGACCAAATCTAAAAAACCCAGCAAAATCAACTTTGATCGATTTAATATTATCAAATCAAAGCAATAAAATAGTTTCTGCTGGTGTCTTTGAGCTTGGAATCAGTGATCACTGCCCGGTGGCCTGTATCAGAAGTATTCATCTTAAAAAATCTCAACCCAAAATCATCATTAAGCGTAATTTTAAAGGTTTTAACGAGCAAGCATTTTTAAATGAACTCTATCAAAGTGACATTCATCTCACAAGTGAAATATCTGATGTGGAATTGGCCTTAGAATTTTTCACCAATACTTTCTCCTCCATTTTGAACAAGCATGCACCCCTTAAAAAGCACAGAGTAAAAAATAGATCAAACCCCTGGTTCACAAATGAATTGTCCGATATATTTGCAGAGAGAAATAAAGCATGGTCCCTAGCTAGACGCTCTGGTGAAAACTCCAAGTGGACTGCTTTCAGACAAATCAGAAATAGGTGCATATCCATGGTTAGGAAAGCTAAATCAGACTACTACCTCGAACTAATTTCAAACTGCTACTCCAACCCTGCACTATTTTGGAAGGCTGTGAATTATAACAAAAACAATTCTAGCACTGTTCCCAGTCAGTTAAAAATAAATGATCATATTTTAAATGATCAGAAAGAAATTGGTTTAGCTTTCAATAAACACTTTATAGCTGCTGGTAAACTCTTTCACAATGGAGTATCCACGCCTTCTACGCCTACCACCACGAGAAATAAAAATAGCATACCACCTGTCTCTAAAACTCCTCTTTTCAGCCTTGTTCAAGTCCCAACAAGTATTGTTGTAGATGCGCTTCTTGCCATCAACCCCAGGAAGTACATGGGAGAGGACAATTTGGACCCATTTTCAATAAATCTCTCTGCACTTATCATATCAAAACAAATAACCCATATTTTTAATCTTTCCATCTCTTCTGGTATTGTTCCTAAAGTCTGGAAAAAAGCTCACGTCATTCCATTACATAAAGGGGGTGACAAAAGTGATCTTAACAATTACAGGCCAATTTCCAAACTCCCATGCCTGGCAAAAATTCTAGAATCAGTCATTAATACTCAGTTGAAATCCTTTTTATCCAGTGCTTCCATTTTGAGTCCATTTCAATCTGGTTTTAGGGCAGGCCACAGTACTATATCTGCTGTCACTTTGGTCTTAGACAACATTGTTACAGCTATCGATAAAAAAATGCACTGTGCAGCACTTTTTGTTGATCTGTCAAAAGCTTTTGATACTTTAGATCACCATTTGCTTTTAGAGAGGCTGCATGAAATTGGTTTTGATTATTCTACATGTAGCTGGTTTAGGGACTATCTCTCTGATAGACAGCAGTCAGTTAAGCTGGGAAGCTACCAAACTGAGTTTTTAACAGTTACAAATGGTGTTCCGCAGGGCTCAATTTTAGGTCCAGTCCTATTCACAATTTATATCAATAACATTGTTTCATCACTACAAAACTGCCATGCCCATTTGTATGCTGACGACACTGTACTGTATTGCATTTCTGATTCAGTGCAACAATCTGTTCAGAACCTACAGAGCTCTTTTAACACCCTGCAGAACTGTCTAGTGGATCTCAGGCTTGTCCTTAATATAGAAAAAACAAAATATATGTGCTTTTCCAGAGCAAGAATTACACATTTTAATGATCTTATTATTCACACAAATAATGGATCTCATATTGAAAGAGTCACTGAATATAAATATCTTGGCATCTGGATAGATGAAAAACTCTCTTTTACATTTCACATAAAAAATCTTGTCTGTCGTCTCCGACAAAAGATTGGCTATTTTTATAGGAATAAAGCCACCTTCCCGTTGTTCAGTAGGAAAAGGATTATTGAGGCAGTTTTTATGTCTGTCCTTGATTACGGTGATGTGGTTTATCGGCATGCATCTCGTTCATGCCTTAAACTCCTAGACTCTGTATTTCACTCTGCTTTGAGATTCATTACAGGAGATGCTTATGATACACATCATTGTGTTTTATATGAAAAGGTTGGGTGGTCCTCCCTTAAGGAGAGACGTGATGCACATTGGCATATTTTTATATATAAAGCTCTGACTGGAAAGCTACCACTATATTTGACAGAAATGCTGCTTATTTCAGATGGGCTTTATCAAACCCGCTCAACTGACATGCTCATGTTATATGTCCCCTATGCCCGGTCTGAGCTTGGTAAATCCGCTTTTAGCCATAGTGCCCCTGACTCCTGGAACAGCCTACAACATACAATTAAAATAAATACACTCATAACTGTTAACCAATTTAAAATTATTATTTTGAATCAGCCCCTCTACACTTGTAACTGTTTTAATTAGGCTATTATGTCTCTCATTCAATTGATCTGAATGTTTTAAATTGTTGTTGTCTGTGTGTGTGTGTGTGTGTGTGTGTAAACTTGTTATGTATTCTCATTGTATATTGTGTATATGTACAAACTCGACGTCATTGTAAAAGAGGGTCACCCCTCAATTGATCTTTCGAGGTTAAATAAAGGAAAAATGAAAAAATGAAAAAGTGGAAATTCATGATGATACGGACTGCCTCTGGCAAAAAAACACAGCAACGCCTCTTTACTGCTGCCAACACAGACCTGTTCACTTACACAGTCACTTGACACTGGCTTTATGCTCGAGGCTGTGTGGGCGACAAGGTTGGATATTAATGCTAACAGGCTGTTAGGTGTCTACTGTAGCAGCAGGAGTTACTTTGTGAACACTAGAGGTCATGCAGTCTAGTGTATAAATAGAACAATTTAAAAATGAAACTTATTCAAATCTGTATAAATTTTCATTGAACACATGTCATTGAACAATCAGTCATTGCATCAATATTAAAATGAATTCAACAAAATGAACTCTCCCAAGATCTGCAAAATAAGTTATGATCGTTGGCTCCTGAATAGAGAATACATCAAGAACTGATATGAGGGCCACACACACACACACACACACAAACAAACACACACACACACAAAAGGCAGCGTTGCATAGTTTAAAAATAAGATCTAAACCAGAGTCCTGCATCAGGTTAGGTACATGCAGATACACAAGCAAAATGTTCACGTAAGAGGCAACATGCAAACTTAACTGGATGTGTGAGTAACACATTACAAATAAATAAAAATTCAATAAAACATTGAAATCAATGGCAAGTCTTTCATTCTTATGTTCATCTTTACTTGAGTTATTTTGTCAGTTCTGACAGTTTACAATTATGTTGAACATGATTTTTAAATGACTGATTACTATGTGTATTATCAGTTGCATGCTGTTTCACATCAGTTTAACCTTGCTGATATATGTAATCATTCTAAATTGTAATAATCATTATTATTTTATAATAATATAATGTATTAAAAAAATTATCGGAATGTATCGGATTTGTATGTGTTATTGTTAAAAACAACTACACCACTTTAAAAATAAGTGTATGAATTTGGTTTTAAGTGGGGTTGCATGTTTAACATAACTAAGCTTTGTGTGAA
The DNA here is from genome assembly GCF_949987685.1 of Ammodytes marinus. Lineage (NCBI taxonomy): Eukaryota > Metazoa > Chordata > Actinopteri > Uranoscopiformes > Ammodytidae > Ammodytes > Ammodytes marinus. The sequence continues at coordinate 25,081,536 of NC_137216.1, forward strand.
AGGGAAAAATATGGGTTAACAAAACCGGACATATGCAGGACTCTGACCTAAACTCTGGCTGCACTGAAAAGAAGCAATAGTTAATATCTTCATCAGACAATGGCAGGGAGTTAGACAGACAACTCCCAAAATCAATCCTACAAGTTCCATTAATGATCTGGGGCTGCGGCAGAGTTTCCACACTGAGATCTGTCACTGCCCACTGATGCTGAGATCAACTTTGTCAACTGAATGGCCAGTGCCACAGCTGCAATTCCAGGGCCAGTGTGTGTGTGTGTGTGTGTGTGTGTGTGTGTGTGTGTGTGTGTGTGTGTGTGCTTGCGTGTGTGTGTGTGTGTGTGTGCACTAAGGTCCGTTTGTCCTTTGCGTATAAAGTTTTGTCACACATTGTAGTCCGGTGCTTTCCCCTGCGGTTGTCTCAGTCTGATCTGTAGAGTCATGAAGGCTGCCACCGCCACATGGAAGAGGATCTGCCACATGTTCCTCAGTTCATACAGATACATGTTGGACAGACAGATGAGGGCAAACGCCAGGAAGGACTTAATGTCTCTCCACACAGAGAAGTAGGCAAACAGGTAGCACTGGAAGGAGAAGGAGAAATACTTCAGTATGTTACATTTGCTCTAATTTACAATTCAAACCTATGTAGAATAGAAATAAGTGAAAAGAGTTTGCGCTTAAAAAGGTGGAGAGAGCCAATCTGGAGAATGCTTGTCGTCAACATTGCTTTTGGTCAAAATCAGTGAATTTCTCCTCATGATCCGCTACCTGTTCCAACTGTATGTGAGCTGGAGAAAAAAATCCAGTCCAAAAATTAACACCAGATTTTTTTTCAGCGCTTTTGAAACAAAGTGATTTTGAAAAAAAAGCGTGTTCCAGAATCGCTGACCGTAAAAGCCACAAGGTCAAGCCTATCAATACAAATCTAACACTAGTAATATAAGAATATTAGGTAAATAAGTAGGAACATTATACTACAATATGTACACAATGTAAGTAACGTTTATGAGATATGTAAAATGTATATATACTGACATCATAAAGGTCTTATAAGTATACATATAGCATCAGATTGGCAGAGGAGAATTTGAATGCCCGGAAACTCTGTGTGACTGACATTGACCGGAGACATATTTCATCATTAATGTCCTTCATTGGGACAATAAATGTGCTCAGTCAGTAAGAAAATCCTGTCCTGATAACTTTGCTCTGTGGTCAATGTCCCAGTATGTGGCGCTCCATTTTGTATCAGCAGCTACACAGAGGAGCTGATGAAAATGTTTGAGAGAAGCTAGTGGGCTGAAAGGCATTGAGCTTATTCTAATATTAGTCTAGCTGACAAGCTGCTGAGCTGTAAAGTGCAGGGGGCTGTTAGTCAGCCATTGACGGGGGCCGCTTTCAACAATCACTTACCTGATACAGACAGGCTGCCGTGCCCAGGAAGAAGGCAATCACATAATTAAAGTCTTCATCGTCATTCTGCAGACAGGGTAAACACGGTTTACTTTTAGCGCTAATTATTTCCCGGCTAGACAAAGCATCAAGAAACGAAAATATGACAAGACAATAATGAGATTTAATTTCTTTTTTCAGTTAGCGTCATGTAGATTGATGGAATAAATCATACATTTTCAAGGAGCAGAAAGAACGAAATATGGCTAATTCGACAAATGTCTAAATGAAAATTGTTTTGCTAGTTTTGGTCATTAGTTTTAACAGTCATTATGACAAGTACTTTGTATTTTTTTGTATTTAAAGTTGGACAGGGCAGGAAACACAAGAACAATTGGTCAGCTTATCTCAACTGCTTTGTTTGGAGGGTAAACAGAAACTAAGTTCAATCATTTTAACAGTATTAATCCCTCATTGCATAAGAAAACAAGAGCACATATGACTACAGTGATACAGGATGTCAAAGTTGAGCAACTATGTCGGTCTGTAAACCTTGATGAATATGTTCAACTGAAAGTTTGCGTAATAATTGTACAGTTTGCCTTCGTTATCTCTTCCCAATACGTTTGACTACGCTGACAGGTTGTTTTAAAACCTGTCCAATCATTTATCTGACTGCTTGTGTTTCTTGCCCCCATGTGACTATTTTTGGCAATGTCACCACGACCCCATATCTCTGGCAGGAACAGCCAAAACTCTGTAAATATAAGACCAAAGGATGTACAAAGCCAAGATTTCCCCTTTAAAAGGAATAGTTAAAAAAAAATGTAAAGCTAGGCTAGGAAGGGATGGTTTCTGTTGCCTTTTCTTAAGCCAGAGATGAGGCAAAAAATGTTGAACTGTTCCTTTAAGAGCAATTGAAGTGTTTTGTCATCTGACCTGTAGAATGCTCTCTATAGCGTGGACTCCTCTCAGCAGGTTCAGGCCTCCACAGAGAACGCTGAGCACGCAGGACACGATGCCAGGCAGAGTCACTGGCTCCAGCATCTGTGTGGGAGCTGCAACACAGAGAAGGACAGTATGGTGTCACTGACTCAGCACAATCCGCTTAAACAAATCAACTACAAAAGCATAAGGAAATATAAATGATTGATGCGATCTACACCATTTCTGACTGCTTTTTCGCTCCTGTAACATTTTGTACTCACTGTGGAATTTTTTATTTTCTTAACTCTATCTGCAAGTCTTACATCTCCTAAGTAAAAGTCACAAGCATGGCTACAAGCAGCAGGAATAGCTCAATCAAACTAGTTATATTTAAGGTAAAGGATTGGATGAATTTTTGCCACATGGCAATAGGTCACAGCACAAACAAACATGGCTGCCCAGTGTGGCTTCCCATAATGATTTTTTTTTTTTTTTTTTTACAGCATATTGATCATGCAATTGGTGGATTATTGGCAAATATATTAGTACTTTTTTTCTTAACTTTGGAGATGTATTAGTTAATGAAAAGCTTTCAAGGGGCATCAATGGATGAGAAAAATTTGAGAAATGCAACATATATTTGTGTTTTCAGCTTTCTCAAACGCTCTCTTTCTCAAAGGTTTGCTAGTTTTGGTGCTTAAAAGGGTTAAAAAATATAATAATAATATACATTAATTATTGATAAGAAACTATTATATGCGGGATAGAAAGGATGGACCTTAAATAGTAAAGATAAGCCAAGCATACCCGTTTTTTCTTTCTTTCTATCTGTCCTCCAAAACATTCTGGCATAGTAAAAGGAGTGATACGTCACTGTTATCAGATTAGCATACTTCAACCCCCAGAGCAAAATGATTTATGTTGTCGGAAAACAGTGAGCGGCAAGGGCAACCGACAGAGAGTGAACACAGTGTGGAGAGCCGCCCTACAGCTTTAAGTGACCCGGGTTGGCATCGCTTGGTGGTGCATAGTACCACAGGGTTTGTTTTCTGGAGCAAATAAGGGGAAAGGGGTTTGTGTCAGGTCAACCGTTTGACTGAGCAAAGGGATATCCGACCACAAGACGTACAGTTTCCGCCTCAGTATTTAACTGATATTGATTAGTTTTTGTTTTTTTTGCTGTGTTTCTAAATCTTTCATGCAGGAAGATCACACTGTTCACTGCAGTTTAAAAGGAATCAATGCCCTTTCACAGTGGAGATAGTTCAGAGGACAGTAGTTTATGTACTTGGAAGAGAAGGAAAAATAGGATTTAGAAAACTAAGACACAATTAGCTATATATTAGAAATGAATGAATACAACTGAATACTATATAAATATTTTGTATATGTTTTGTTTTGTATGTTAGTTTGAAGTGAAAGTAATTACCCTTAGTATCTTTACGCAAGTCTATAGAAAGATAAACATCACTTATGTAATAATAAAAGTGATCTATAAATACATTTCAATGCACAAAATGGTAATACATGTTGGTACTTTACTGCACCTTATGCAGTCTGTTCAAAACTCAATAACTCAAAAAGTGACAAATGGAATGATGCATCCAGTACTGCTTCTTTACTGGTGTAGTAAAAGATACGGTATGACCTTTTTTATGTCATTGTGTTAGAACGACCAATGGTCCATAATTAATTAAGTAAGATACAATGAGATATTATTTTATTGATCCGCAGAAGGGAAATTAAGTAGGTGGTCAAACCGTTGTTATACTCCAAGGAGGTGTGTATAGGGCGTGTTTATGTGTGCGTGTGCATGTGTGTGTGTGTGTGTGTGTGTGTGTGTGTGTGTGTGTGTGTGTGTGTGTGTGTGTGTGTGTGTGTGTGTGGTGTGTGTGTGTGTGTGTCAGCAACTGAGCCCTACCTATGCCCTTGTATTTAGAGGAGGTTTGCGCTGAGAATCCATTGATAGCCCTCAGGTCCTCAGGGGAGAGCTGGTAGGGCGGTCGCAGCTTGATCTCTGTCTGCATGTCTGACAGGTTGATCTTGGTGGACAGCGAGCGCGGGCTGTTGTAGCGCTGTTTGGTCTTCTGGATGAAGGTGTCTGAATGATGGGTGACACACAATACAACAACACGGTGGTTAATAACACAGGCAGAACCACTTTAAAAAAGGCACACTATGCAACATTTTAATGAAAAAAATGAATTATAGTCACAGTGTGTTTATCTGCACACCCCCCCCCCCCCTCTCCCATCTGGCTGTTTTTTACATAGTAGCATTTGTTGGTTTTGTTTTGTAAATAGACTTAGCTCCACCCCAGCTCCTCCCATCAACTTCACGGCCCTTAATAAATACTGGGATTACATAAGCAATAGTACAACTAATGACAATAATTGGGAAATAAGCTAAACCAATATGTTCAAGCCTATACGACCAACTGTGGCTACACATCTAATTAAACATGCTTCAACGTGCGGCTTATTTTGTATGAGAAACTGGTTAGTAACTTATTACCCAACAATAGATAGCTCCTCTTTATACGGATTGCCCTTTGACTCTGAGTGACTAACACCATAAGGTTCATTAGTAAGTGTTAGTAAGCTGAAACATGCTGTAAATATTCCATGGTGCTCACCAAATTCAATGAGTGAGTACGGCCGCACGGCGCTGCTGATCCGTTTGGGTTCATACGTAACGATGAACTCCTTCTGTAGCTCGTCCAGGAAGCAGAAGGCCAGCACGTTGGGGTAGTTCGCTGTGCACACCATCAGGTACCCAACACCCAGTGCACTCGTGAAACTAAAAACACACACACACACACACACGCACACAAACATTATAGCTTTTCACACACCATTCTTTTCTCTTCACAGAAACCCTGGGACATTGTACTAACTAAACCAGGCTAATATCAGTGCAGACTCTGGAGAATGCTTGTTGATCGTGAGGAGATATTTACTGACATTTTTATTTATTTTTTGACAACAAGCGTTCTGCTGAATTGCTGACTCCACCTTAAAAAGGTAACAATAACCAATGATTAATTTCATTCAGAATTATACAGAAATATAACAGGCAAAACCGCAGCCAATAAAGATCACAGAATATAAAACTAAAGAGATGTAATACTGTCGGCCTCCCTCTGACCTTCACGGTCTTCTGACCTTCTCTTCTCCAGCTGCTTCAGGCTCCCGTTGATTAGGGAGACTCTTATCAGAACAGACTGTGTGTTGAAGGATAGAGCTGACTCATTCATTCATGATTCTAAAAGTCAATTGAGCTCTCGTTCTCTTAATAAGAACTAATTAGCTATTAACAAACAGCGCTTGAGAGACTTTCAAAGCATTTCCCCTGAGCACCGGCGGGGCTTTTAGAAACAGTTTGACACAGATGAAGGCCGAGCTGTCCAAACACTTCAATTAAAAAAAGCATTTTTTCCAACAAAGTTGTGTTTGAAGGGTAAGGAAGAGAGCAGCAAAATTGTCATAATTTGACTGTATAATAACCCATGGGTGTCAATGAAACAGGGTATCATGACTGGGCATACTTCATGATTATTATGGCTGTTTTAAGGTGGAATCAGCGATTCTGGAGAACGCTTGTTGTCAAAATCACTTTTTGTAAAATCAGTGAATACCTCTTCACAATCCGCTGGCTGTACGAACATGGTGTTAACACACAGCCTACGCTCTGTAAACTGGTACCGTATGTAAACAAAGGGTATGTACACAAAGGGGTCCACCGTAGATAAGCAAGATGACCTTTTACAGAGACTAGGCTGTGTATAAACAATGTTTTTTTATCCCAGTCCATACACAATACCTACCGGTAGCGGATCGTGAAGAGATATTAACTGATTTTGACAACAAACATTCTCCAGAATCGCTCACTCTACCTTTGATTAATGAGCGGTTTTGAAGTAAAAGGTTCCCTTTAAAATGACATTTTTCGTCCCAGGAGGTCGAAATCCCAATATGACCTACTTGACATTATACGGGCCAGTCTTTAGTGTGCAGCGATCGGGGAACTGGCCCAGTTTCTTGGAGAGACCCTTGAGGTGCTTCTTGGTTTCCTGGAGCTCCTTGTCCGGCTCATAGTCAGTGGAGGCAGAGAGAGGAAGGCCGTCCCCAACCCGAACCACAGAGGCAAACACCACCATCGACATCTTACAGCTCTGCCAATCTAACTGAAGCCCTGTGCACATGGATGGAAAGACCAGAGGGAAACTTGTTGAGAGAAATTCTATATCTATTGTTGGCTCTTAATCCAGTCCACAATATCAAACAATTAACAATACATTATGTTCAAATGCATATGCAAAAAAAAAAGATTGGTTCAATTTAAGCGAAATTGGTCATGGTGTTGGATCTTAAATACTTGATCAGAGCAGAGCTGAAACAATAAACAAAATGTATAAAAAAAAGGGGGAAAAAAAGATTATAGTCACAAAATTATTGATAAAATCCTTCTCCCCATTATATTTGAGAGTTTTTAAAACATTTGATGGACATTTTAATACATAATCATTCCTTTTTTCTAAATGAATGAATCCAATGCATTCTTAGACTTTTTTAGGATCTATGGGACAGCAGGAACCATGGACAGCTCCAGAGACTGAAGGGGCGTAGAGAGGAAGAAGCTTGGGTCAACCGTGTCGTGTTGTCACCAGAAACACATTTCACAGCTTCAACGAAAACTTTCACGTTTCCTACTCGGTTGAAGTCAATGAAATTCGGTAAGACATAACGGTTTGACAGAGGGAATACGTGTATGCTAGATAGCTTTAGCAGTGGGTGAGTAGCTGAGGAATAGGCAGTAGCTTTGACACAATTTCCACCTGTTAACATACAACTCAGTCCCTACACGCATTAGCTTCAAGTTGAATACATTAGTGCATGTTGTTAAAATACAAGCAGCCAATTTAAATCATGGTAAAACGGGCCAAGAGGCCACATCAGCCCAGGTGAGTCAGCTAGCCACAGTTAGCAGCTAAGAAAATAATTAGCTAGTTCCCCAGCTATTTCCTGCTGGCTAACGTTAGCATGCTACCCCTTAGCACAGCTAACTCGCTACTTTGCATTACCAACAACTCAGGCCAAAGCTGAACAAATACACACACACATTTGGAAAACAAGATCCAGTAAGTTTGGGTAATTTCATACCTGATAAATGGGTATAGCATCATCTGGACCTCTGTGATATGCAGAGGCAGCTAGCGAGTCACACACACAAACACAGAAACAGTGGGTGATGCGTTACGTTTACGTGGCTGTTTTTGCTGAGCATTGTGGGTAATGAAAAGCTCTCATCAGCATCACTCAGACAAAAAAAAGTTAGCCCTGTGTTGTTAATCTTGCCCCTGTAAAGCACTTTGAGTGGCCTTGTGTTTGAATTGTGCTATATAAATAAACTTGCCTTGCCTTATCTTTTACAATTGGTCCATGGTTGTTATAAATAGTTTACTTTAAATAATTGTGTCCCTAGTAGGGACACAACACATTCATGAGCTCATTTCTTCTGTGATACATACTGTATGTTATGTTTCATAATTTTTATTTTCACAATTCAATTATTTTACATCATTTTATTCTGATCTCTTCTTGTTCCACTTCCTATTTTGCCTCTGAAAGTCAACTGCAAATTAGCCTTACGTCTAAGCATGAGATGATGCTGAGATTCTTTTAGAATTCATAAATAAAAACATGAAAAATGGATCATGCTTACCCAGAGTTTGCCATGCACTCACAATTAAGAATAGGCGGCCCACATTTCCATACATTTCCAGATACAATATGAGACAAAAACACAACTGTGGCCAGCGAAAAATAAAACGACAATCCAGAAACGGTTAGTGGCCAGCATGCAATCTCCACAGAATCCAGGCAATGTGTCAGCCTCAAGGGACATCCTCTCTGCCATCATGGTGTGTGTGTGTGTGTAGGTGTGTGTGTGTGTGCGTGCATGCGTGCGTGTGCGCGCGTGCGTACGTGCGTGCGTGTGTGTGTGTGTGTGTGTGTGTGTGTGTGTGTGTGTGTGTGTGTGTGTGTGTGATGTGTGTTTGTGTGAGAGAGAGAGAGAGGGGCAGACACACACAGTCAAAGTGGATGATGGATGTCTGCTGCTGCAGGCAACTTGATGAATAGCCACAGGTCTTGGGCGAACGTTTAGTGCAGAGAATGTCAGGTTTTGGGAAGGCGATGTCGTCATTGCCAGTGACACAGACTAAACAGAGGTGAAAATACATTAGCATCCAAATGCATCAGCGCCAAATTCTATCTTTCCCGGGATGTCATCATTATTCATTTCGACTTTTGAGCTCAGGAATTCTTGAGAACCATATGGCATGTGTCAAAATATACCCCCCAAAAAATCTTGGGCTTCAATCACAGGAGTTTGACATTTTCTAAACAGTAAATGTATGAAATGTGATTTTGAATCTGTCTTGGGGTATGACTATGAATATAGCAAAACTTAAAGTCTAAAAGTTTGGTAAGTAGTCGTTGGAGACTGCAATGTTCAATACACTTACCAATAAAAACTCACTGTTGGACAGACCAAGCAACCTTCAGACAATTACTGTTTGCTTTCAGGCTGATGCTATAAAAAGGGCCGTTTAGATTCTGTTTTTTATTTCACGATCATGATCACTAGGAAAAATCCTCCAGGCAACGGGAACATCCCAAATCCAATTTCATGCCAATGTGTATTGTCTATATACTAGCAGCTGACACATCTTCATATCTTCATCCAAGATTCAGAACATTCCAATAGAAAACTGACAGACGTTGCTATTCAATGCACATTAATCCGATACATTTGGTTTGTTTAGAGTAAATCTGTTTAATAATCCCAAGCGCCACCAAAGATAATTATAGTATTCAAAAGGAATGTCACAAAACAGTATTATATACAGTATATCCTCCATGGCTCTGAAGGGGGGACATGCACACCCGACACCCCTGCCTTTATACAGTACTTTGGGTTATTTTGGTGGTGTGTTGTCTTTCAGGGTTTGGGCCTATAGGTGAAAATATTTAGACCGTAGTGTGCTTCCAATGTCAGGACCTTGTCCACATATGAACTTCATTTTTTGGAGGTCTTTGAATAAAATGCTTTTTATCAGCTCCTAGTTTGGGCTGTTTTGGCTAGACGGTGTGAATTCCATACATGTGATGCTTCTTTTGAACGAAAAAAACAGGGGAAAGCGTCAATAGGAAGTCATAGTCCACCTCTGATGAATTATGTTTCCAACCTGTACAGTTTGCAGAAGACCTTTTCCCTGTTTCAACATGGCATTGCTCCTATATATGCACAAAGCCAGATTCTCCATTGGAAAATGGTTTCCACTGTTTGGTGTGGAGGAACCAGACCTTTGGGATGATCTTCTGATACCCTGAATGTGAAGCCAGGCTTATCGCTTAGCTTAGTTGGACCGCACTAACACTCTTACCACTGAATAGGAGTAAGAGCAGCAAAGATGTAAGAGCAGCAAATGAATGTCCTTGGTTTTGAAAGCATATATTTAGCAGGGCCTTATGCTGAGTACAAATAAATTTGCCTCTGTCTTTTTGAAAGACTGCATTTAACAGAGAGCCTGCATTATGAGATTGGGGCTTGGAGTTAGAATGACTTGGGTATTGGCAGGATTGGTCTTGCTCTAACAAAATGCATTATGGGAAGTACATCTCAGCCTCTTCTGCGTGCGTTAGATTGAATGATTCCTTTCTAATTAGTGTCTTGCAAATTTGATAAAATGACTGTAACATTGGAGTGGAGAGCTTTCAAATATTGAGTTTTTGTCTGGTGTTGGAGAATAAAAGAAAAATATATGTAATTTATCTATTGCAGTATTTCAGTACGAGATAAAATAATGTTGCCTTTAGAGAAGCCCACATTCCTGTATATATTACAATTAGTACAACTTACGGTGTATTTGATGGTGGTTACAAGTTACAACAATGTGATAATCATATTGACAATAATGGTTTATCAGCTATTAGTCAAATGTGGTCTAATCTAAGCAGCTGCAAGATTTAAGGTAGTTCATATACATTTAAATTATACAGCCTCCTGGGTACAACTTTCTGCTGCAAAATAATTCAATAACTAGGTTGTTGGACCTTTGCCTTAAAGGTTGTTAACAGCAGAAACACTCACACAAATCAAACAGTGGTCAGGTATTTAACATGACACGTGCATTTCCATTCATCCATATGCATTTATTAGCAGAAACAACATTTGTTGTTGTTTGTTAAACATGGAAGGTATTAATTAAAAAGCCTGTTCACTTTCCCTTGATGGTGTATGGTTATTCTGTAGGACAGCCAATCTGATCCACCGGGAAATGTCTCCACAACCATGGGATCAATCCCCAGGTAATTTATAGGTTTACACATTCATGTTCCCATGGGGTTGAACTGAAATAACTTTGGTGATCCTCTTGCTTGTCATCTGGTGCCACAACCAGTCAAACTTTAAGTTGGTATATCACTTTGAACTGAAACATAATCTATTTATCAACAATAAAAAGTGTGGATGCCCTTCAAAGTGTTGGCTGTCAGCATCACTGAAAAGCCCAAGGAGTAAGCATATGGATCTTTCTCAGAAAAGGATGCAAATCACCTTGATTACTGCATCAGGGGAAACAGGCTAAAGGAAATCTTTATCGCTTTGCAAGCAGATACTCGGATGTCTATTTATTGCATTGAATGTTGGTTGTTTAAACCAATTTGAAAATGAAATTTTTTTTTACAGAAAGGTAAATGGTAAGGTAAATGGTATATTGCACTTTCATTCAATGCCTCAGACACAATCACACACACACTCCCACACACTTTGAACCACAGCCACCACAAACAAGTGTACAAACTGAAAATATTATCAACAGGAAGCCGCTTTTTCATGATGAATCTGAAAAAAGGTGTTCATTTGTAGACTTTTAGATAAAAGGAAAACAAATATATCAGAGGTGAGGCAGAGGACACACAGGTGGATATAGAAAGAGTGTAGATTGAAGTCAGAAAGATCAAACCCTGAACAACCCAAAACACAATTAGCCATAAAATGGAAAGTAGCTTCTGTTAAGGGCACTTGAATTCGAGCAGACCTTGATTTTGTATAAACCACCCCCTGCCCTCCATTTCTTAGACTCACTTTGCACAGGTTAAAATGATTGTACCTCTCAGTCCTCCAAGAAAACCCACAAAGAAAGCAATGAAGCAACGCTCCCAGGCATGGAAAAGTGCTCCACCTCCTTTGGAAATCAGCTAGAGTGAAATTGGGATTGAGAGGGTATTTCTTTGCTTGTGCTAGCCGTCCATGGTGCTAGCAGGCATTAATCAGCTTGCTCTGTGGCCACACACTGTATGCATTCCAACAACAGCACTTTACCTGAGCTGACCTGTGGACTGCAAACAATGAACACAAGAAACTTTAAGTCTAAAAGTCGTTCTTAGTCACGCTGGGCGAGACCCGAGGTGGGAACTACAGGGTTCCAGCTTCCCACACTTGTTTACCAATACATTTCCAAAACTTTTCCATGACATTTTACCCAACCTAGTATATTAGCTCGAACCTATTTCGCAATGATATGGCTGAATAATGCTGCGGTTCTTGAGAAATCTCTAATATTTCTCGTCCAAAATGATAAAACATATAGGCCTAAGCATTGTGGATGAGCAAGAAATCGAGATTTTAAGCAATAATAAATCAAGAAATTATTTCACATAATTTAAGACATTATACAGTATAAGTTATGGGGATATGTATGAACATTTTGTAGACACTAGCAAAAATTAGCATAAATTCAAAACGTTTCAAAAATATTTAATTAATTCAAAAATATGAAAAAAAAAAGTTTTTTCGAATATCATAACTTGTCCAGGAATTTTATCACCGTGGGAAAACCCTGGAAGCATTGAGGAAAGCTTGTCATCTTGGCCTGGCAGAAGTTCAGCCAGTGGAGGGTTACTTTTAGGCAAGTGCCACTTTCAAGCCATTTCTCCTAATAATACCATCAGTGTCATATCTGCTGAGGGCTGCTTGTGGTCCATTTGTTATTCTTCTGACCTGGGGCCTGTTGCATAAAACTAAGATAAGGGATTAACCTAGGATATTTTGGTTATCCTGACTTGCATTAGCCATGATCCGGTTGCATAAAAGCGGAGGGACATAAGTTACCATCATGGAGATTTATCTTTTACGTTTAGCCTAGTCGGGACCAGGCTAAACATAAAGGATAAACTTATTATGTTGCCTGATTGGCTCAGTCAGCTGTCACTCCGATCTGAAATCAAGGTGTTTAACAGTTATTCCATGATCTTCTGTGTACTGCTTTATTTTCATTAGCCTGTTTTAAAGTACCACATAAAAGACTGCATTGTCATTTTGTTAAATAGTTATTTTTTATTTATTTAACCTGAATCATGTATAATTAACTTAATTATAATTAGACTAAAATGAAATGATATAAATTATAATAATTTATGTGATAGTCTGTTCATATTGCAGGCTATATTTATACAATTGATTATCGATGGCAGATGACGTTGCAAATGTGGGTCAAATAAATTCACTGTGTACTTATAACTATATCGAGGTTTATCTAAAACAAAATTCAAATATCAATGAAAATTTCCTTTTTTCTGTAATTTAATTCAAAAATGTAAACTTAAATATATCCTAGATTCATTACACATGAAGTGAAATTAATCTAGAATAAACATACTTTTCAGAAGGTCAACATTTCTGTATTCCTTTTTCTGATTGGTTGTATGTACTATTCAAATATTTTGAGATACTGGATTTTTTATGCATGATCAATCAATCATCCAAAAAAAGGCCTGACATATTTCACTTTGTGTAATGAATCTATGAAAGTTTCACTTTTTGAATGGACTTTCCATGATATTCTATTTTTTAGATGCAACTTCAGACTGCTCACTGTCAACAATTTTATCATGAAACAATGCAGGGACATCAAGATCAGTTGGCAGAGAATACATCTGCTGTATGAAATTAACTGCCCCCTCACTTAAAGTTTAAACTAGCAAGGCATTGTGGGAAAATGGGCCGTCTTTCCCATTTTTACATCAGTAAATCTGTGTTCGATCTCTGGGTCTACTTCTGAAAGCTGTGGGCTGGCACATAACAGAATTTCTTACGCCTGGCTTGACAAAGCGGCCCCTTTTCATCCTGGATTGGCGTTTATGCAACTGACTAATCCAAAGTGCCCAGGCTAGACTTTGTCAAGGCTGGCTTTATCAATCATCCTGGATATCTTAATTCCACTTTTATGCAATAGGCCCCAGGGCACAACCAGTGAAAAATGGCAAAATAAACAAGAACAAAAAAAACTGCTTTCACCAGGGCCGTCCATCAGCCCAGTGACCCGACGAGGTCAACCTCTATTTATATCAATGTGCCAGGAGCAGTGTAGCCCGGAGGTGTTTTTGGATTTTAAAATAACTTTAAATATGTTTTCAGCGCTGGGTCGTTGAACAAATGATCACATATCTGTCTACAGTGTCTATTTTAGCCCTAGTCTACTTGGAGTTTTAACAGTGTTTTCTAACTTTCAACACAGGAAAAGTCTCATTATTCATAATAGCCTAAAGATGGAGGTGGATATGGATTAGAAAGGCAGTAAATGCTGGCCGTTAAATTAATAACGGAGGTGATGACGGCACAGAGTAATGGTTGGTGACACTGATGGCGATAACAATTAATCTACTCGATGTCAACATCGAGTAGATTAATTGGTTGACAAATTAACCAACATTGCCGTCCCAAAACTGCACCCCTAACATGTCTCAGAAATTAATAGAATTAAATAATTGTTAAAAAAAAAAAAAAAAAAAAAGAAGTGAAACAGGTTTTTGGAAATGTTTGACTTTATTTTATTTTGCAAGGTCCTTACTGCAAGGGGCAAACCTTTACGTGTAACTGGGCACAGAAAAACTCAACAAAGGCAACAATGACTTCTTGGCATAAGTGTGACACATTCCCATACAACATGGATACCTTTGGGATAAGACAGAGGCGCTCTCTTTATTATTCAACTAACGTGTGATGTCACTGCAGAGGCTCCTGAACAAAAAACTAATGGACACAGTAAACAAAGGGAATTGTATTTTATCCCCTCAAGAGGAGGACGAACAGCAAATCACAGCGATATGTCAACACCTAACAAATGCTCATGCATACCATGAAATGTTGATAGTCACATTGCGAACACAACACAAAAAAAAGTGTTGTGGTGCCAGCCAGAACCTTTGAGACAGTTTCACTTGGAATGCTTCCATTAAGAATCACAATGAAATGTTTTTTTTGACGAGAAATGGTTCAGTAACATCCACTAACATACTACTTTTAGTACTTGACGTACTTTCTCAGTACATGTAGACATCATACAGCACAGGAAAAAAGGACAATTGAATTGCTTTTTCTTTTTGTTCTTGGGATACAAATGTAAACAATATTCAATTTGGTGACCTAAGGGCTCAAAATTATTTCAGCTGGAATGCAAAAATTACAAACAAACTAGTTCCCTTTAATTGTGTTTCGCTATCCCTGAGAACCTTATTCATAATGAAACAAAAGTCTTGAATAATAAAACACAAGTTCAGCTACAGAAGCCTTTAAATATTGATGTAGAGTGAGAGTTGAAAACACACACCATTCGTAAAAGAGGGAAAAAAAACCCGCCAAAAAGTAATGATGATGGCCCCCGAATGGATGGTGTTCACTGTTAGGGGTGGGAGGGGGTCGGTAGATTTCACTTAATTAATACTCGATAGCTCCTTGGATGCATTATGAAGATTGGATTTTGATGGAAAGTATAAGAGCAGTGTCCAAACCAACCATTGTATAGTTGTATAGTTCAGCAGGGAATTTGGGAGACACACCGGGCATAAAACAGACTTGGTACCGTTAAAAGGAAAACCCTGAATGCCCAAAGTGAAAGCCAGAGGTCTGAATTATTCCAGCATTGCCCTGAACAATGTGTGAAAGCAGTAGGGGATTGTGGGATATTGGGTGGAATCCATGATTATCTTCAGTGGATGGAGGGGAAATTCATGTTTTCATGATTCATTTTTATGATCAAAATGCAATATTTAGCCACTATACTCAAGCAACTCCCATGCTTGTAAATGTAAATGAGCCCTAACCTTTTCAAAACATTGATGAAAATGCATTTTGAATGACCAACAGAGGAGGTACAAGAGGCAAAACGACATTATAACCTGAAAGTAGGAAATGTACAAAGCATGGAAATATTGGAAATTTGGCATTTTAATATTCTTGTTCGTCTTCGTCTTGCTCTGGTCCAAGACTTGAGGGAACTGCAAGGGCACCAGGCCTCCGATTAGTTTCCACTTATTTAATATTTATTCAACTCCAGCATCTTTTTATCTTTATATATTTAAGGCCACAGTTTTAAGCAAACACATTTTCTTAAGTCCTTTCTAAAAAAAATAAAAATCAAAACTATCCATGAGAGCCCGGAACCATACATAACATCCACCCTTTGGTCATGATTTCACATACTTCACATTTTGCTGTACAAGCTATGGGCTTTTTATTTCTTCGATTTTCAAACTGATCTGTGAGGATTTAAAAAAAAAAGCAATATTCTGGATGGCTATGAGACATGAAAATTCTGTACAAAAATATTGGAACCAACAGAGAGGGGTTGATGGATTAGGACTCCTGTGTGGAGTGATTGACAGTGCAGCCTCCACCTTTAACTAATAATGCCAACCACCACCCACCACCACTATGGGCGTCAATCAGTCACACAGACAACCCCCAGTGTTGGGTCAGTATTGCATAGATACAGTATACGGTGAAGCTTTCCACATATGCAGTCACAGTGTTGGGGGGGAAAAAAAGAAAAGAAAAAAGAGAGAAAGAAATCTCACTTTTTTTGTCCGTGTGTTTTCTGCCCATCAGAATATCCATGGAGAAGAAGAAGTGGGCACCGATTGGTCGCCCTGACTTGTAGGTACTCTGTTGGTGTTACTATACACGTGATCACGATTGTATTACAAAAAAAAAAAAAAAAGAATCTTTCTCTGAGGTCATCAAGTGTCCCACATCATCAGTGCTGTACGGGCCCTTTGCCAGGGTCAAGGGTCACAGTGCAATGACAAACTGTGCAGTGCAACACCCTCCCCCCTCCCCCCTCCCCTCCCCTCCTCTCCTCTCCCTGCACGCTGCCCTCAGAGCTCCTCCTTCCTCTTGCCAACCTTCTCCTGGTCACGTCCTCTCAGGTTGCGCATAAAACCTATGAAGCCCGCCTCCTGTGGACAGAGGCACAGGGAGAGAGGCAGTGAACATCAAGTTTGAGTGATTATTTAACAACTTTTAACTTTTTTTTTTGTTGCAAGTCATCATGTAGAGGTATGTAGAACCACTTACCCCACGATCTCCGTTGTATTTTTCCACAAACTTGCCGTAGTTGTAGTGAACAAACGTCGGGTAGCCCTCCACCCCTTCCTGCTTACAAAGTTCGTGGTTCTGCCCTCTTGTACAATCCACAGCAGCGTACACGATCTAAGGGACAGAGAGCAATCACATTAAGTGGGATGTGATACCATGTATAATAAAACATTAATGATTTAACTTGTATAGGCGTTGAAAGTTGTCTCTCAGATCAGTGGGAGATACCTTAAGAAAGTGATATTGTAATTGTAAAAAAGCCAAGTGGAATTCTGAAAAATCAATTATTATTACAGTAGGTTTATGTAAAATAAGTTAAATATCTGAGTTTCAAGGAATCAAATCCCAAACTCATTACAACTTACTAAAGAAAACATTTTTATATTAGCATATTAGAATACTTTAGAGCATGTACACTTTTATTTTGGTTAAAACTACCAAGAAAAGGTTCTTAGACAATGGAGACTATAATGTCATATGTTAAGAACTGTTGGGGTCATTTGTTTTGATAATAAAAACAATGTTAACAGTGATGCAGTTTACTGAAGGAACTTATTTGCTGTGTCTGTAGATGTTCAAAATGAATTCTCAAATCCTATTCTATCCTTATGCTTCCCACTTATTTTTCAATACAATGATTTTAATTCATACTTAGCATTTTATTGTTCGTGTTCAACTAGTTGTTGTTTCAGTCTCTCTTAAGCCCTCTGTATATTTTCAGAGCTAATAGACTTTAATATAATTATAGATCAATATTACAAAAATGTAAACACAGGATATTACAAGGGAATTGAATAGAGAACTCAATATCTATCAACTGTAAAATGGCCATTTAAGACGAGTGCTAACATTTATACAGCCGCTCTGGAAATAAGCAGCGGGCTCAAAGCATTCCCCTTATGGAAATGGAGACCGCCGGTTCCTCCTTTCAGGTTACAGAGAAAATGACTGATGCGATATTCAGATATACTAACCCATCTGGAGTGGATAGTGTGGGGGATCAAAATCCCACAACAATCACTCCTACATAAAAACAACAAGAGAGATTTATGTTGCAAGGCTGTTGCATCGATTAGTGACAAAGTGCCCTCAATGAGGCGTAAATGCCGCCGCACTGATACACAGCTCACTCAGAGTGTCTCAGAGTGTCCCTTTTGGACGGCCGAAATGTCACCCTCTCTCAGGGTGCCGAGTGCTGCATTGAACTTGTCACTATTTAATAAATCGCTCTCCATCCAGCCGTCTGCTCGAGCAGAGAGTGGCAATAACACATCTGTTGCTGAGAGAAAATACATATAAGTAAAAATACTTCATCATATCTAAGAGTGAAGCGACACTCAAAACTTCTTGTCCTAATTACAGGGAACAAGCGCCTCTTGTTTTGTTTTGTCATGCAAATGCAAACACTCAAATGCTGAAATTGTGCTGAGGCACAGACATATTGGTGTTGAGTGGCGGCTTTATATGCATCAGCAGAGGAGATCTAAAAAGTTGCCAGCACATCAGTGATGAAAACAGGCTCTATAAAGGGATATTCTTCTTTTATGGTCCGTTAATCAAGTGTGTTATACTAGACTATACAATGTATTGCTAGAAGCGGTGTTACTTTTCAGCAGGTATAAGGTGTTTCACCTTTGCAAAAAGAAAAAACTAAATAGTCAACAGAAATTTAGCTGACAACACTGCGTAAAATCATCCAATTCATCGTGCACCGTAGGAGTTTTATTTTCTTGAATACTTGACCAGATCTGAGCTTAAGTTTGAGATAGGCAGAGAGCACTTGAACAGTAGCTGCAAGAAGGGATACAGCGGTACTGTAATGTGGCTAGCCACTGCTCACCCCTGTGTGTAATCAATCAGAGTTGTGGTAAATTGACAGGAGAAAATGAAGCCGTAGTGTCGTTGTTTTTCAAAGATCCAATTCCGTTATTGATCCAAAGGCCAATTTCGTTATTGATCCGTTCCCGAGTGACAGAGGACCCGACATCATGTCATTGATTCCATTGCAAAACTTCTGAGGAGCAGCAGCATATTAACAATGGGCTTGGTCTCAATCCACCACTGTCACACTAAAGAGCAGAGCAGTTAGTAAGTTCCTATGCCTATAGCACTGACTATTGACGTACCTGAGTTGGTCTACACCAGTGGTTCTCAATTATTTTCTGTCATGCCCCCCCTAGGGGACATAATTTTTTTCGCCCCCCTCCCCCCTAAATTGAAATACTATTGAGAACCTGCTAATATTTATTTATTTATCTGTACAAAACCACTGTATGAGTTTCTGGCACGAGCATTCTGCATACAATCACCTTATTATCAAATCAGATAACACAAATTACCTGAGATAACTTCTGCAGCAAAACAATTCAAAGTGCAGTTTATTAGCTCAATTTGTAACATTTAAACAAGACTGCTCAGTCTGTGTGAATCTCAGGACAGAGAAACAAGAGCAAATGATTAACTGAGGTTTGCATTTCATTCAAAACATTTTTAAACTGTAAACATAGTTAAGGTGGTGTGTTTATTATTATTACAGGCCAATAGGCCTTCTGTGATGCGATAACCTATAATTCATTAATGTTATTATTAGTCTACTTGCTTGATTTCTTTTTAGATAGCCTACAGAGACACTTGGAGACACATGTGGACATTTATTTACTGCAAATCGCGGCCTTTCGCGTGGATATGACCATACACAAGCACACATCGCGCTTGCTAGCACTGCCTTGATTTCAGTTGGAAATCAAGGCAGCCCGCGCCCCACCATTTGAGAAGCACTGGTCTACACATCTGTTACTACAGTAAACCAATTAATATTTAAAGCAAAGTGTACACATAAAGTGCAAGCTGAATTCACAATAATTACTGAAGTTGTTTTCGAGGATGTTAAACACTATTTGATGGAGTGTTTAAGTGTGCACCACTTATAAGTGTGCACCACTTATTGCATTGTGTACAGAATGAAATAAATAACAGGCAGAAACCTCTTATCGTTATATTGGGCTAATCCTTCAACAAAGAAAAAAATGCAATAAATAAATAAGTTGAAATTTTTTTTGCCAGTATTTTGAAACATTGTTCTTGTTACGATAGTTGCTTTTGAAAAACAAGCAGTTCTAGACAGTGTTATAAGACTTTGGGGGAAAAGAGAAAACCATTGAGAAAAAAGCCCTGCACAGAGCTCCCCGCTGTCATGCAGCACAGAAAGTGGAGTTTTAATTGTTTGCATCTTCAAAGCTGCAGCTAAGCTTTTTGTTTGTCTTTGGCAAGGGCAGCTAATAGACTGTGATCAACGCCGGCCCAGTGCAATACACCAGGGCTCGGCTTTATAAATAGAGAGGATTGCCAAGTAAACACACAAGCCCAGTTCTCAGATTTACTCTTGTTCAAATACAACATCACACCTCTGCTGGCCACAGGAGGGACACACAGCGAGAGAACTGAAAAGCTCTGCATTTATATAACCTTCACAGATACGAGGGTCCCCTGGTTTAGAAGCTTGTGGGGGTTTCATCAGAAGGATACTGATCCAAACATCACAACTCAGTAGTGAAGGTAAGGCCAATGTGCCTTGAGCCTTTGTGGCCGCTACATACTTGATCTAAAACAACAAAAAATTCTGTCTGTTCTGAAAGTTTAGAGTTTTCTCTCAAAATACAATATTTTTTTTCCCATTAGGTGGTAACATTCAATAGTTTAGTTTGCATTTCATGGTGGCCATTTTGAAAAGCCTTGCTCCATTAAAGATAAATCATATCTTTATATATTTTTGAACTGACAAGTGTCTCCAACTGTGAATAAAGTATGACTCGTTCGAAGTTTGTTTGCAAAGACAACATAGATAGTGGAGGACATGCTGTTATTTTATTGCTTATGATATATGTATTTCAGTGTTTACTCAAAGAGTGAAGAAATCAGAAAAGGCATGTACACATTCCTGAAGTTACTGCTTAAGGGGCAATGCTCAGAGCCTTGAAAAAAAAACATTTTCAGCTCACATGTGGACGTTTAAAGTTGTCAAGGAACATTAGAAAAATGAATGACTCAGTTATTGAGGACACGTCACTGCTTCAAACCATCTGACAATGATTTTCGAAAAATTCCAAACAAATGAGAGTATCATTGCCTGAGCACTTTTGGAACAATATGAGGTTAAGCATCTTGATGACAATATGATCTATTTTTCTTTTTTCAGGCAAGTGTTACATGATAAATGGAAGCTAAGAGTTATTGCCAGGCACGCGCAAACATTCTTTCTGTGTGTGTGTGTGTGTGTTGATGAGAAAATGAGTCACACAATTAAGGAGGTTTTGGAAATGCTGAGCCCTGCAGTCAGAGGGTATTAAAGGAGTGGGAGTATGTCGGGACACGGGTCCAGAGTAGAGATGATGGAGGGTGAGTGTGTGAACCTCCAGTAACCTCACAAGATCTGATGAGACAGTGTGTGTGTGGGGCTTTTCGCTAAGTGGACACATTCTTAACCGACACGTGAAGACAAATATTAGAAAAACGAGGTGGACGTTTTCCAAATACCACTGCTTAGCGGTCTTATCAGACGTTATGAGAATGCAATAGGCGGCTGCAATCACTCTCTATGCTAATTCAAGAATAGCCGCTTATTTTATGAAACCCTGACAGGAAAGTAAGAAATAGTGTCATAATAAAGAAAGAGTAAATTTTTTTTTTTAAAGTAAGAAAATGCATGTGTGCTGTTGAGAACTATAGATAAAATAATTCATTATAAAGTGTCTTTATGAAACGTTTGACCATTTGAACCCAATTCACATTTGACAAAAACAAAATGGAAAAGTGTGTGGTCCATATTGGAGCTAATGAATATGCAATACCATTGAGCTCTCACCTATTATTGTTATTGCACTTCACTTGTTTACTTTCTAACTAGAGTGACGTGAGAAGATTCATATCAATGTCCCAACTGTTAGTCCAGACCAGATTTATGTCTAGGGTGTGTTTAGCTCTCCCTCACTGTAACAAGGGCTAAACTGGCTGGCTTCATTTTGAGAAGAAAAACCTCCAGAGCTGCACACTGCATCATGTTATCTCAATATATACAGAAAAGGCCAAAATGACATTTTGAGAAACAGTTACCCATACGATTGGGGATATTTCATCATCACTAGCAATTAATGGTAAGATTGACAGCACACAGCGTCTCAAGAGTTTTCAAGGTTGTTATTGAATATGATGTGAAGGTGGGACATCTCCGCAGCAAAATCCTATTTAGACACACCTTTAAAAAAAATATTGCACCTTCCTGTGATTTGAAATAGCAGTAGATCATATTGCGATTTTGATTAAGTTTTGATTAAATGTTGAGCCCTAGCGGTTATCATGATTTGGAGCGGACCATTATGAATATAAGTTATATTAAAGTTTTGTGTATCTATCCTGTGCCATGCTTAACTTGATGCATTGGTATATGCTTCTCTAATTTTTTATCTTTGCGTTGTGTGGGTTGAAAATGACAGTGTATTACCAAACTATATTGTAGACCTGCAAGCTGAAATGACAACATCTGAGTTGGTTGGGATTGTTAAACAAAGTGTGTTTCAGTTTTTCCCTCGTTCCAACATTTCACTGCACACCAAGATGAAATCAATACTGATCCTCTCTTCTGCTCTAACTGTGGGTCATGACAGAAAACAATTGTTACTGTAAGAATCTGCTTGAGCTGGAGGGAAACTTTCTGCACCACTGCTACTCGGTGTAAGTGTGTGCACATCGTTAAATGTGTGAACAAGCAACACTAACCTTGCGGTCCTCTTTGAAGAGCTCGGCTGCTGTAGTGAAGTGGGGAACAGCGTTTTTACAGTGCGGACACCCTGGAGGAGGAGAGAAAAACACAGATGGGACATTTACAGCTCAGAATAACTATTGGACACCGCAACATCTAGCTTCATGTCCTAAACAGCACTTTGCAAGGGTATTCATTTCACATAAACACAATGCTACTAACATTCACATAATCACAGATACAAACACATTTCTGTGTGTTCATAAAGCATGTGGCCCCCTTCACAACCCTGCAGTCATATACAGAGGTTTATGCCGCATTAGCGCTGGTTCACTTGTGTGTTATGAGAGCCTGTAAATCTCTTTATTGCTGCCATAAACACAACCTCCCTGGCTCTCTCTCCTCCAGCAGCCATCAATATACAGTTGGTCAATACCTACACAAATAAACCACTAGGTACTAGAATCACATTTACCGACAGCATGTTCACTTTTAGTAGGTGGAGGCAATATGACATGAGAGCTGGCACGACTGTTTGATGGCTATATATCTGTGAAGGAAGAAGATGGTCTGATTCTAGCTACGTCTTGCAAACAAGGGGCGGATGTGTTCTTGCACGGCACTTGCAATCAAATGGGAGTAATTACTGCATTGAAGGCTTGTTCCTTTGAATATCTGTTGCTGCTCTTTTTATTTTGTTGTTGTAGATAATGTCAAGTGCCCTGTTATTGTGCTCATTAAAAGCAAACTGCCACTGGGATTGGGAAACGGATAAAAAAAGGCCAAAAACACCATTTGTGGGGACAAATACATTCTACCGAGAAGAAATTAAGCAGCCAGGATTTGGGAGCCTGGGTTGGGGTCACATACAGATTTCGGGTTGAATCAATAGTCAATAGGCCCAGGACAAGGAGTCACAAAGGACGAATATCATAAAGAGAGTATATGGATTTTTCTTTTTCTTATCATCAGAGCTATACTCCATAGTATACAGTTAAGTAGCAACTAAATGTACAACATTTTAATATATTCAGTTCTTCATTGTTGACACTTGCCATGTTATAACCAGGACCAGAACCAGGATGTGTTTTAGCGAGTCATTAAAATAATTAGCACAATGATCCCAACTGGAAATGGATTCCAAAGGGCTACATATGCACTGGCTGATGGTGGCCACAGTTTGAATCAGTGAGTTCTACTGTTTCCTGCAGCATTCACATACAATAATGCTACAACTTCAACTCCATTATACACTGGCTCAGAAACCATACATTCGCTTTCCCTTTTCAGAATTTTCCTCTGTGAACCAGCATTCAGCACAGCTCAATAATCCATTTCCCGCTGGAGTACCCTTTTTATCTGCAACATTAAATGGCCCCTTAAGCCTTCAAAAGGTTCTGTCGCAAACACTGAAACTGTTATATCATAAAAAAACACATAAAACGCCTTATTTGCCCTCACCAGAGGAGAAGAGAGCGACCGGGGCAGGTCACTGGGACTCTGCTTTAGAGTTTGCCTAAGAGTGGATTAAGAGCTGTTCAATGAACACAGGGCAGGTGGTGTCACACAGCTACATAAGTACACGGATATTTCACTTTTCACATCTCACATACCCTCTGTGACCCATGGAGATTAAAAGCAGCTGAAGGCTAAAGGTCTGCTGTTGCTCATATGACCTGCTGCCACTATCATTTCTCTACTGCGGAAAAACATTTTCACTCATCTCTTCTCATAATTACTGACAGTGACAGATAGTGAGAAAAAACCTAACAAAAGAGACTTCAAGGTAGATGTACCTATGTAACAGCCTTGATTTTTCTGTATTTCCAACAGCATTCATTGATTCAAATGTGCAGACTATGAACGTAAGCAAAGCAATCATAGATATAGCTTAACAATACATGCACCGAGCTGTTTTGTTTGGAGCTAAGCATCACTTAAACACTATTTATCCAGAGGGCTCCAGATGGGTATTTAGTGAATTCGATAACATTAGCTTTTATTTAACACGGCATGTATACAAAGGGACTATCAACTTAGCATTGCCTGAGGTGAGGAAAGAGCTGGCGAGAGAGAGAAGATTTGAAAAGCATTAGGGTTTTAGTTGACGTTTAATTGAGGCTTGAAAAGGTAACAACCCAAACATTTGTTTAAGCGATGTTCACTTTGAAATCGTCTCCAACCTGCAATGTTTGAGCAAGCAGCTGGATGTCAACAAATGCTGATAAGGTAGGATAAGATAAGATAAGATACAAAAATAGAAGTCTGACTGCCGTTATTCAGATGTGCCCACTCAGAGAACACATTGATGCAATTTTCAGAGACACAGTGCACCAAGTGTCTAAATTCTGTTTTTTTTGCGATTACCTATGAAGCAGCTTTAACTGATTTTCTTTTGGACAAGAACAAGAAAAACAAACACATGTGACATATTACCATATGTCTGTTACATACAACTGAGTCTGCTACACACAGCGCATTCATTTGGAGAGTCATCTTGGTGAATACAAGTCTATTTAGCTCTGGGGCGCCCTTAGCTCAGTTGGTAGGGCGTCCCCCCCCCCCCCCCCCCCGGGCCGGGCCCAGCAGCAGACCCGGGTTCGATTCCCGCCCGCGGTCGTTCTCTGCATGTCACTCCCCTCTCTGCCCCATTTCATCTCTGTCTCTCTGCACTATCAATAAAGCATAAAAATGCCCAAAAAATATCTTAAAAAAATAAAAAAAATAAGTCTATTTAGCTCTGCTTTGATCTTAAATAGCTCTGAGAATAAGTTCCCTGTTGTTGCTAGATTTTCCTTTCTACTGCTCGGTGCTGATCAAACCACACACAACTTACATTCATCAGTTCATAACGAATATATTTTTTTTAGTCATTGGATAATTGGTGCTGTTTAAATGATCAGTTAAATGTTGAGATGCTGATCACACCATTTTAACTTTACCATTTCCCTGAGCCAGGTTTTTAATTTAAACTGCCAGCTGTTGCAATGACATTGGCCGGAGATTCCATTTTGACAGGTCAAACTATGATAGTTTTAAAACATTTAAAAGGACAGATTGTTTTTATCAGACATTTTAGTGGCCAATTTTCCTATTTCTAAGGACCTACCTATAAAAAAGAAAAAAAACAGTACTTATGTTGTCTAGAACCCTGGAATATGGACAGGGAACAGTGATTTATTCCCTCTTTTTAAAATAGTTTTACTATTCACAGTCAAGTGATTCATTCCTCAGTGTCCCCATGGTTTAGGTGGGGTTTATATACCTTGCCGTGACAAGCTTGACAGACAGCTCAGACTTACGTATGTGCATTGATTTAAACCCAGGATATGATCGCACCAAGTCCAATGACTGCAACGACGTCACACAAACCTTATAATATTAACAGCCAAGCATATGGTATGGAAGCCAACAGCTTGTGTGAAGTGTCGAGTGCAGATTACACAATATCCTTTTTAGGAATAATTCCAGAGCTTTTGGGGGAGAGGTTACATCCAAAACTAATTTGTTAGCAGCAGGTGTTAAGGAGAGTTGATTCAAATTACTGTGAGCTCTTACAGGGAGCGTAGAACATGACCAGAGCATGCTTCTTCTTCTTTAGTGCCTCTCGAAAGTCCTCCAATCCAAGATGGCTGACGCTGGAAGGCTTGTCCTCCCAGGACTGCTCCGGTGGAGGAGGTGCCTGGGGGCTGCACACATAAAAAGAGAGCAATGCGGTATTTATTATGAATACGGTACGGAGCGGAGAACGCTGCTTTACATTTATTGTTAAGGAGGTAACAGAAGTGTAAATGGAGACAGAGTACGCATATGTAGTATCGACCTAACAGTTCTGAAACAATGGAAATGTGGATTCTAGTGTTAAAATACAACACTGAGTGGGTCAGACTGAATGTCAGCCTTACATGATGTTATGTCTGTTGTGTTTGCAGAATTTGCCTTCATGGCCCCTGTAATCGCCACAGCTGGAATGATGTCATTGAAGGTCCAAAGTGAACCTTTTCCAAATATTGATCTATTACACTAGGGGGATGTTTTGAAAAAGATTGTTTGCAGCTAATCAATGCTAATCGTGTTAACTTTTGCACCGGCAGCGTTTGTTGGACAGAAGTGAAGTGAAGTGATTGAGCTGCTGCTGGTTAAGCCGGTGGTGACTCACTTGTGCAGGAACTCGATGATCTTGTCTTTGTTTCGTAGATGCGGCAGCGTGTACTTCTCCTCGCCCTTCTCAAAATACTTGACGGTCGGGAAGCCGGAGATCTTGAAGCGATCCCCCACGGCCTTGTGCACCGTGGTGTCCACCGCTGCCAACACACCCGGACTCTGTGGAGAAGAAATAACAAACGGCAAAACTTTACCAGGTCATTTTATACTTTAGAAAATAATCAAAGTTTTGACCTTTGCAAAGGAGCACAGACAAGACTGTGTATGTTAAACTAAGTGGTGTATTAGTAACTCAAGCAGAGAAGAGGGGGAAAAGCAGTAGAAAAATAAATGATATTCTGGGTCTTAAAAGGGCTCAGGGTGAGAGAGGCTCCAGTACATCTATATTAGATAATGGCTAGGCTTTTCCCATTGACCTCCAGAGCCGGGCAAGGAGCCACGTAAGGAGAAGGTCCAAGTGTTGGACCGGTGGGAGCCCTCGCTGGATGAGATAATTGCTACAGTCACCAGGCTTAAATTTTATAGGCTCTGCCCCTGAGCTGGGGAGTGTTAGATTACAGCTGAGGACAGAATGGCGGACAGAGAGAGTCAAGAGGAACACACCCAAACTAATCAGAAACACATCGAGAGGCCAGACAAATCGTCCATAAAAAACCTTAAGGGCCAAGAGAAGGGATTATTATGATCTGTTAATGAGGTGTGTGTGTGTGTGTGTGTGTTTTTAGTAGTCAACACACGGGCCTGTAGAGATGAATGCTGCTGTGCACACGTAAACACAAGCAAAGCGGTCAGGAACTTACCCCTGAACCCTTGTTGAGTATTTCGGCAGCTTCATCGTACTCTGGCTTCATCTTCTTACAGTGTCCACACCCTGAGAAGGATTCAAAACACACATTAGAGCCTGACTGTTTATTTGACAGCTAATATCTCACAGGCATGTATTTTAATTTTCAAAACTCAAAACTGAACAATGTTGGGACAAGTTTTTCTTCACGCCATTGTCATGGGTACACTCACCCAGGAACAACAGCTGGTGTCTTAAAAACACTTTTGTCCAAAGGGGGTGCAAGAATGAAAACAAACTGAAAGTTCCACTGAGCACCTTTAAGTCACTATACATAGGACAACCTCAGACATACTTGAATATACATGCTCAAAAACATTCATGTACCAATTATTCTGTGGAAATCACATATTAGCCGGCTATCCAAAACGATCACTATCAGTGATAGTAAATAAGTCAAAGAGGATGCGGGAGTCACCTCCCACTCTTGAAGACCATATAAACAAGAACTAGCTTTTTATTGCCGAAGAAATTACTTCCATAAAACCAATGGCGAGAGCTTTAATGGTGCAATCTTTACACAACATTATGCCCTCCGAGCTTGTCTTATCCAATCAGTGTCTCCGGCTGTAGGTCCCTGGTGTCTCGCTGCTTCACCCTTGTTTGTCAGTGGGTTTTACCACGCTCACGCTGAGGGTGAAACTGTTTACCAGGAGAATTAAGTCATGTCTGATTACTCGCTACACTGTTTCACTCACAGGCATGGCACTGCGTGTGCGTGAGTGTGTGTGTGCATGCGTGTGTGTGAGAGAGTGTGAGTGGGCATGCTGGAGACAAACTGACTGAGACTAAAAGCTGGGTGTGAGTGAGTGATGAGTGCAATAGTGAAAGAAAGAGAGCAAGAGGAGGAGAGGGGAGTGACAGAGGGTAAACAAACTAGTGATGGTGTGGGTAGAGCTCGGCGATGTGGCAAACTATGTTAGCACAAACTAGCACAAGCTAAATGTTTTTTTTTTTTCAACGATGGTAACGGATATGATGGAAAGTGAAAAAAACTTGGGCCATAAATATAACATCCCTTAAGAACATGCTTTTCAAACTCATCACTCCCAGACAATATGGCTCTGCGATTTGGGAAAAATAATAATACGGCAATATTTTTTAAACTATATCCTGATAAATGATATACAGCGGGTGAAATAAGTATTGAACACGTCACCATTTTCCTCAGTACATATATTTCCAAAGGGGCTATTCAATTGAAATGTTCACCAGGTGTTGGTAACAAGTAAAATGGTAAAATGATAAATGGACTTGACTTATATAGCGCTTTCTAGCCGATTTTCTCAGCCCCAAAGCGCTTTACATATCTTACCACATTCACCCATTCATACACACACTCATACACCGATGGCAGATGGCAACAAGTAATCCATACATACAAAGAAACCAAAACAAATACGTTCAGAAATTAAGTTATATGTAATAATGTGAAATGACACAGGGAAAAAGTATTAAACACATTAAGAAAGGGAGGTGCAAAAAGGCATGGAAAGCCAAGACAACAATTGAAGTCTATCAGTAATTCAAAAGCAATCTAGCCCCTTTTCAGTGTAAATAATATCAGCTGGTTCAGTCCCAACTGATGGCCTACAAAAAGGTATCATTTCCAAGGTGTCACACAAGACACATCTCATGATGGGTAAAAGCAAAGAGCTGGCTCAAGACCTTTGCAACCTGATTGTTGCAATACATAAAGATGGCATTGGTTACAGGCTTGTACTGAGGAAAATGGTGACGTGTTCAATATTAATTTCACCCGCTGTATATCTTGATATATTTTAAATCTCCTTTTGAGCACATACACAATGCTGAATTTCACCATTTGTTACATGACATCACACCAGTAACATGAGTCTAGTAGCCTCTGCGACACATGTCTGAATGATTATAACATTTCATGAAACATCTTGTTTATTAAACTCAGTGCATTTTTTAAAAAAATATACAACTTGCACGTGGCAATGGTTATGCAGCATACTTGCATGAACTTTTCTTTCTTAAAGTCACCATCTAAATCCAGTGAGAGTTGCTTCATGATCATTTAAATTATCTCCCAGTGCAGATAAGGCTTTCAAAGAGAATAAATTCCATTACATAACCAAAACTTCACCATCAGCCAAAAGCTGCCCCTTTTTCAGCCGTTTAATTAAGAAGCAGGACTGCATTAGGGGGCATTATTGCCCTGTATAACTCTACTGTCTCAAGGCAGTTGCTGTCTGTATGCGTGAGTGTGTATGTGTTTGCAACTGTTCTTTCCAAAAATATTCAGTTCGCCCGCTGAGCATCATGAATAAAGCCCCATGTTTGGTGTGGAGGTGTCTTTAATAATGCATGAGCCGCGAGGAAATTGGCACTTTATTTTTGGATCCTAAACGACTTTCAAATACGTAACACAATTATTTGTCTCGCACAATGTACAAGATGTTTTGTCTTAAGACATAATGAATATGCTGTTTGATCAGGGATGAGCAGTGCGTGCAGACACTCGCGGCGCTGCTGTGCACAGAGGCATGAAACAAACTTGGTACATTTCCAAAGCTGGTAAATTGCCCTTGTCGAAACAGTTCAGGAATTCTTTTCTTCAATATACAATGCGGTACTGGCGCAGGCTATAAATCAAAGTGCGATATGCCTTGTGGAAAATAAAGCTGCTCCTCTTTCAACTGAGTCACTGTGGTGTGTGATCATCAGATTGTGTTGAGGCTTAGCAGGGAGAACACAGCGAGAGGGAGGACTTTGTCTGACCCTTCAAACTGATGAGTAAGAGACAAAAAGCAAATGTTCGTCCTGTGCTACGCATCGGCCCTGCTCCGCATTCAGGACAAGTGGTGCGTGAGGGGCATGGTCAGAATGTGTGTGTGTGTTTACTTGTACAGGGTGGATTTACAGATACACAGTGAAATATTGCTGATTCAGGGTGTGTGTGTGTGTGTGTGTGTGTGTGTGTGTGTGGGGAGGGGTAGGGGGAGGGGTGGAGAGGAGAGAATAGAGCGAAGGTTTTCAAGAGAACTAACAAACTGGCCACACATCACTGTAGCTGTAATAAAAACTGATGCATGTTAAAAAGCAGTGATCTATCTGTTTTACAGTGAATTTTGTTAGGGCGTGTAGCAGCCAATAACGAAATAATTTTTTGTTGTTTAATGTAATAAAATTAGAAACAGAATGATTACGTTATCAGCGTTTATTACATGATAAGCTACTACAGGGTGTTGTAAGGTCATTTTCTTTGAGTCCACTGCAAGACAAAACTAAGCCTGTGGGCTACTTGCTAAGCGGCCAGTCCCACAGAGATGTTAAAATGAAAACAACTTGCCTGATGCGGCCCACACAACACAATCATTTATGGATCCAACACTGTCATTAAACTGCAAAGCCGTTCTGTATTCAATATCGTGTGTGCTCTCTTCCAACAACATTGGCAGAGGAGGGAACTTTTGGTTTTGGCCTGGGACATAATCACTCTGGGAAACAGTGAGCAGCTTCCCATTGGAGCGTTTTTTTTTTTGCCGCCGTCAGGAGCTGCTGCACGCACACACACACAACCCCTGCTGAGTGCCGCTCACAGGACGGTGAGAACGGCTGCGTTGATATGTGGACAGAGAAGCAAGCCGATGATGGTGGTTGGGAGACTATTAATCTCACTCTGACAGCAGGGCCATTAAGAAACTGCATCCAAGCAGCAAGACTGGGCATCAGTGTTTATGTGTGTGTGTGTGTGTGTGTGTGTGTGTGTGTGTGTGTGTGTGTGTGTGTGTGTGTGTGTGATTGTGTTTGTGTGTGAGAGAGAGAGAGTGTGTGTGTGTGTGTGTGTGTGTGTGTGTGTGTGTGTGTGTGTGTGTGTGTGTGAGAGAGAGAGATGCATGAGGTGTAATTGTGTGCGATAAATGTATGTGTCATCATGGTGTGGAATGTGTCACAGTGTATTTCTGTTTGTGTGTGTGTCCCCGAGCAGATCAAATGTGATGCATCTTCTTTTTTTCAGCTGAATGCCCTTGGTTTTGTGTGTGTGTGTGTGCCTTCCGTCCGCAGGGTGAGTCAAGTGCAGGATAACATAGGGACACAAGCAGGATTAGTCAGCGTCCACATAGGCGTCAGCTCAGCCTTTTTGCTGTACATTCATTCAGGAAAGGATGACGAGACAACTTATTATGTCATGTGTTCTGCCCTAAATAACTACAGAAACTAATGACACTGACATGATCTCTGTACGTGTTTCAAAGATTCCATGTCTATAAATATTCTGCGGTGGAATTTTCCTCCTTTAGGCTAAAAAGTTAAAGTGTCAATGAGATATAGTTCAGCTGTGTGTCTCCAAGGGAAGAATGGTCAGGTCAGTTGTCCTGATAAGACCTTCTTTTTGCTCCAGACTCCACACTGCTATCAATACGATCTCCACCTCACATGTGACTTTCAACGTGATTTAGGTAATATTAATCATATAACTTATATAGGATTCAATACCCAATAGAATCCTTAAACCTACTTCGGTGGATGCTGAATAACCTTATTTGGACATGCTGTAATTCTGCCTCGCAAGGGGCTTAAAGACTCATCACAGGCACATTGGATGGCACCACATTGTGTTTTCTGTTGGGTTCTCCTCGGCTGATCCTTGTTAATTGCCTGAGTAAGACATCCTGGTCTCCTGAAACTTCTTCCATCTCGAGTAAAGAGCACTAAAGAATTCCATCACAGCTGCTAATGCTAAAGTAAATGTTAATATAGGAGTTCAAATATGATAACTAATAATATTATACTTTATATGAACCCAAAGCTTTACAAAGCCCCCTGTGTGGATATTAATACTTTATGTCCTTTTGATAATGGTCAATTCTCTCCTCTGAATTCTTTTTTTGTTAACTTCACATCCATAGTAAGTTAGTTTTATTTATTTTTAGGACTTAAATAATGTCAAAAAAAAAAAACGCTTTTGTTTTTAAACTAGTTTGGTCACTCTTCTAAGAGAAAAAGTTGCTGAAGAAAGGAGTCTCCTAAAGTATCCAAAACTAGTGTGTTCTTGACTCGATTAAACCCAGAATTGTATCTACTCTAATAATTAAGATTGTGGATTATTGTAATTACGTTAACTTCATGCATTACATGTACTTTCCAAACAAGTCTCAATATCAGTTTCATGTCTGTTGTGTGTTAAGTCTAGCTTAGCACGGAAAACTGGAAAGCAGGGGAATCGGCATTCGCTGCATCAAAAGGTAAATTCCAACAACTCCATCCAAGCCCGGGCGTCTTGCCTAATGTTCGTCTATACATTCCAAACACACTGATGAGATAAATGTAAAGGCTGTCCCTTAGCTTTCTCTATGTGGTGCATCATACTTATAGAAATTGTTGTTTTCTTGCCAACTGGTAAGAAGTTAATTTAAATATTATCCCAAAATAGTATTTCTCCGAGCTTGCAGGCAGTGAATAATGAGATAGTGGATGATAGTGGATGGTAGCAGGTCCCACACTGCAGTGTTTAAGTGCCAAGGATGTCTTTTAATCACTTCAACAGCTGGAGAGAGAGAGTGCTGTTTGCCCTCTGGGTGGAGCGCAGTGCTGCCGGCAACCTGGAGGTCTGAAAGCTCTGCAGCACACAGTACGAGACCAAAGTTTTGAAAACAATGAATCATGGTAGTGGTGAAAGCTATAGGGGAAAGGAAACTATTTTTAGTTACTCATTTATTTCTACAGTGTGGAAACTGAGATGAGTGGCGAGAGGAGGGAGGGAGGGAGGGAGGGAGGGAGGGAGCAGTTTGACAGGAAGACAGAAGAAAGAATGAAGAGGTGAATAATCAGAGATGTAGTCTACACAATTATATCATAAATTGTGATCTTGATTCATATAGCAATGCGATCTCATTTCTAAATGATGATGATTCTCTCACTCATATTCACCTCGACAATTTCCAAAAATGACAATCAGCTACACCATGTAAAACAGAACAAGATATTAATGTATCAGTCACGCAAGCAACTCAATAGATTTCTTAACTTGCCAGTGTTCCTCCTTGAAGCCCCAACATGTTGATACTGTGCAGACTTTTGTTTTCAACCAAGAAGCTTTAAAATACAGTGGTTGGATGTCCAAACACACTGGCTGCTGGGTTTGATTTATTTATAGGAGAAAAATCGAAATTCGCATTTGAGCGAGAATTGTCCAGCCCTACAGAGAGAGTGATGAATCGAAAAAGCAAAGAGGTCCAAAAATTGGTTGAAGCACGATACAGATTGGGTCTTGTTGTAAGCCGTTGCACTCAGAATGTGTTTGTAAATTGGGTGAATGTATTTGCATGATTTTACAGCTATGGGTGGCATTCATAAACATGCTACAGCTTTCTCACACGCAGGGGAGGCTTGGACCAAAGCAAAGCAATCTGGAACATAGGGGGGGGGGAGGGGGGATAGATCCTAACCGCTGACAAGATCTGGCATGTTTACAAAGGTCTGCGTTACAGTATGCGCCAGTGTGGTGCCTTGAATAAAAATGACAGGCGGGCTTATGTGAACCATATGGCCACGATGACTGGATTGTGTTGGGATGATGATCTTATATGTGATACAAAAGCTGAACTTAATGCAGCCCATGTCGTTGGGTTTGTTTTTGAACTTTTAGTTATTGTCTCCAGCTGAGCGTTAATACTGAGCGTGACAGTGAAACAGTGATGATGATATTTGTGGGACTACAACACTATTCTAGCCGAGAGATTCTGCTAGAGAACGTTCAAACAGCATGGAAGGAATTTGAAGCTACTCGGCACAAGCTGCTGCACATGTTTTATGTTTCATGAAACTTCTTTTTTGGAGCTGTTCAATAACAAAGCTGGTATTTTTACAGTAAACCAAAAAGGAAAAGACGAGAACTCAGCTTTTTTTTATGTGTGCAAAGCCTGATGTCTTAATTGTTCGTGTCATGAAGCACCATCATTGTCAGAAAAAAATTAAAAACACATTGACGACGAGCCACACTGTGTAACACTGGTTGACATGTTTCTTTGTTATAATGAAAATAGGCACTGTAGTCTATTTTGATGCAAACTCCACATACACTGTGTATTGTCACTGTATATATATGTTCTTAATCTGAAACTACATTCAGGATAGGGAAGTTGAAATGTTGATATGGACTAATAATTTCTGAGATTTTTATGGGATTATCTATGACTGTAGGAAAAGTATCAACTACCAAAGCTTTACTCTTTGGAGGACACAGGACTTTCACTTCTCTTAATTGGTGGGAAAACAATTAGTTGAATAATGTAGTAGTTGATCATCAACAATTAAATCAGCAATTTTAATAAGCAAGACATTGTTCATCAAAAGCCCCAAAAATAGCTAAAATGTGAGAATTTGTCTTTATTAGTCTGTATATTAGTAAATTATTTAGTAAATCAGCTATTTGAAGACATCATTGTTGATGTTCTTGTTCACTATTTTATGACATTGTTTAGCTCAAATAATTGATTGATTATGAAAATAGTATATTTTTTTCACAGCGTGCTTTCTTTACTCACATGGGGCGTAGAACATGATCAGTGCGGCGGGATGCTCCTCCAGGAAGCCGTCAAAGGAGTCATCGGTCAGGTGGAAGACTGGCGAGTCTGACTCCGCCCACACCACCTCGGGGGTCTTTGGCTGGGGGGGCTGAGGGCTGGAAACAGGAAGGAAGGGGAGACAGACAGCAAGGGACAACAGAGGTGAGGGACAATTTTTTTTTAAAAGTAAGAAAACGACCAGCTGGCGTGTAATCTGTATGGAGCAAAAATCAAATGCAGCTGTAGTAGACCACACTCCACCCAATATGTCACTCACACTATATACATCTGGACTGAAAGCAGTCCCCGCCTTAATGACGGAGCACAGGCGATACAATGGCAAATATGAGTGGACACAGATATAAACAAGTGCACGTTCCTTCACACGGGAGCACACACACACACACACACACACACACACACACACACACACACACACACACACACACACACACACACACACACACACACACACACACACACACACACACACACACACACACACACACACACACACACACACACACACACACACACACACACACACTTTAAAAACGACACACACTCATTCCCTTTACGTAATGTATTTTTCATTATCACACTGTCTGGCATGAGCTAACGTGCTAAGGCCACATGAAACTAAATAGCTTTAAAAAAAAAGAAAACGCTAGCATTGTGCAATTGGGGTGCTGAGAAAGTCTGCATCTCCTCAGGAATATAATCTTTTATCCATAATGTCATCTGATACATAAAACAGCTAAGGATCAAGGTTTATCAGGCGCTGAAGGTACACTTGGGCCTTATCAGATGACATGTATGAATGCTCTTCTTTATACAACCGTACAGATCGTGCTCTAGACGATTATGGGTGAAACACTGCTGCAGAGGTCAGATATGATGATCAAGCATACCCAGTATTGCCTTTACTTCTGTGTCCACTTTGAAACACCATACAACACAGTATTAAAGTAGACAGCAAGAGAGGGCAATTCAGAAAATGATGGGGGATGGAATCTCTACAATTTATCTGGGCAATATCACAGCCAACTTTTTGGTGATGACACATATTTATTGAAGATTTTACTAGCAGCCAGCCGGCAAAGAAAACTGTAACACGAAAATGATTGCAGGCCGACCCTCCAACAGAGACTGAGTGGAGAGACTTTGTTACTTATCTTCAAAGTACGGAGAGAATTACTTTCTCATGTATTTCCAGCAGTGAAACTTTTGTGTGAATGAATAGATGACCAACTATTTCTTCCATTATATTTTATTGTATGTCTTTGTTTTTTTTTAGTAAAAATAGAGTATATAAAACAGTAGATATCCAGAGATGTTTTTGATGTGTAATTAACAAAAGATGAGGACAAGACTGACTATCAGATTACGATGTCTATTGCTCCTGTTGGCAAAAGAACACAAAAACAGCTGCATTCTTTGCCATCGGTGTAGTATTACCCTATCAGAAATGGCAAAGGGCAATGAATAAGCCTGATGAGTGGGGAATTATGGGTATGGAGAGGGGGCTGAGGCAGCTGCATCTGAAAATAATAATAAGACATTTCATCAAATCTTGATGGGGATAAATGAGAGAGAAGAGATAAAACATGTGAGGCAGAGCGTGCTACAAAAAAACACAATGGACACAACGTTGCAAAACATGAAGCTCAGCAAATGAGACTATTCAGGCAAAAAAAATTGCAAAAACATGTTTCAGCTTTTCCCGACTGCAGCGTCTCCACATGAAAAAAAGCCTCCGACATGACAAACAGGAGGCCAGTCTTCCACCTTTCTCACATATGGAACATATTTATATACAAAAGAGATCTAAATGTAGTGGTCGAAGGCCAGTTTATTGTCTATTCACTGTAACATGTGCTTTTGTTTTGTTGTGCCAGAGGGAGAGGGAGAAGCAGACAAAATAAAAAAAGAAATGTCTGCATGTAAGTCTGCTCTGTTTAAAGCGAGAGACACAGCAGGCTAAAACATTTTTTTTTTTCAAGAATTTGTGCAAGTTGAGATTTTGGGTATTTGCTTCCGTAACATGATTTCTTTCATACTCATGTTAAAAAATCCAAAATGTACATTTAGGTGATTATATTACTACTAGTATTATATACTGCTTGTGTCTTTATATTTCTTGATCTAGATTTTTTCTCGAGTTATTCATAATTAGATAGATACTACCAAATTTTTATATTTATTCCAACAATTCTAAAAAAAAGCCCATGACACGTTATCAACTTACAAAGTTGCATGATGATATCTATGAGTAAAAAATGTTACCCTATTCACCATACTCTTCTGCGTCAAACTAAATTCTTCACTGCTGAGAAAGCTGTGATGCCTCTGGACTAGAGAGAGTGTAACTAACTAGAAAACATCCTCTGCTTGTTTCTCTCCATTTCCTGTGCTAGCTGTAAAAGGGCTGCGCTCAGTGCACCGTGCCCGCTGGCTGCAGACAGTAGACACTCATGGCTCTCCAGACAGACCCTCCACATGAGTGGTAATTGATGTAAAAAGTGTCTGCCGAGGTGGGGAAGAAAAATGAGATTTGGGGAGAGAGCAGGTGTAGATTGAAGAGTGTGAGTTTGAGTGTGTGTGTGTGTGTGTGTGTGTGTGTGTGTGTGTGTGTGTGTGTGTGTGTGTGTGTGTGTGTGTGTGTGTCACACTGTGGCAAGGTGAGTCAGAGTGAAGGGAGGAAGGAAAGGTGTGATGAAGACCAGTGTAGAATGAAAAGGTGATGTCAGAAGTTGGAGGTGAGGGGTGGAGGCAGTTTCCTTATTGTAGGAGACAAAAGGCAGAACATAGATTTGAAACTCCATTCTGTCTTTTTATTGGCTGGAATAGCTTTGCCAACAAACATCTGGAAGTCTGCACTTTAACAAGTGAAGTGAAATGGGACCATACTCACTTCTTCATCCAGTCAGCGATATCCTTGGCTGTGGCTCCGTAGTTTTCATAGTGGTGGAGGAACTTCCCCTTCCTAAACGACAACAGAGAACAAGAATAAGATCAATCTAAAACATCTGTGAGCAATTGTCCTGGTGAAAAAAAAAACACTGACAATATGATATCTGTCAATTGATTTAAAAAAAAAAAAAACAGCCTTTTACTTACTTACTGGTTATGTTTAGTTTTTAAATTAAGAATATCTCACCAGCATTGTATAGAGATCGCCTGTAGTATTATTAATCTGTGACTACTTTTAGTGCTTTGGTACTTAGGTCGTACTGAAGAAACCGAGCTATTCACGTCATAATGTATGTGACAGGCGAAAAGACGGGATCCTTTACCCAATCATAGCAAACATAAAGTCACACAGTTTCAAGACTGGGGGTAGGCTGCTGGAAACTTTGAAAAACACATCTGCTTTAAACCAAAAGGAAATGTTATATAGGACCTGAGAAAATTCTAAGGAAAAGTTCAACAATGACTCATACTCTTTAGTGTCTTGTATATTTGGTATTTTAGCTTCAAAGTGAATGTAATGAAATGCCAGTGACCCATCGTCATGCATTTGAAACGAGCTTGGAGCAGCTCCGCAGTCTGAAAAGATTTAAAAAAGGTAAGCAGATTTGCTTCATAGGAGTGAGTTTATCTGCTCTGCTATTCGCTGTGACTAAATGAAGGCGGATGTGGCGTCTCATCATATAGTTCTGAGGGATCAGCACCAATAATAATAACTGGCCTTGGGCAGCGCGATTCTGCAAACACAGGGAGGTGGTGACGACCGCAGTTACGGCTCCCCAGATACGGAGCAGACACCATTACAGGTTGACACACGATTACACACGCCTGGATTTTGAAGCTTAAAAAAACTTGCATTTTAAGTGAAAGCGACGACAGTGGAGGAGAGTGTCTGCTTTGAATTCAATCAGCGAGATTGATGACTAACCTTAAATGCGCTTGCTTTATCTGAGCTCCTGTATAATACACCGAAACCTTCTAAAAAATAAAGTTGAGGAAATGTGAAGTAAATATAATTTGGCACTTGACACTAGACATTGGTTTATTTTTCTTGGTCAAAGGACACGGCAAGGACAAAGAGGCTGGCATAGGTTTTTTAAATAATTAGTAGTCCTTTTATAGTTTGTTTAATTGATAGAAAGTCGAGCTGTGCTGATGGATAGTAAGCTCTCTTAATCAAAGGGACTGAAAAGGTGGAAGACCTTGAACGCTCTGGCCCTTTCAGCGGGTGCAACAGCGAGATAACTCCAGCGGTGTTGATGCCGATTTACCCTGCAGTGATTAGCTGCTGTTTATCAGTGAGGGGCTCATTACTGAAGCCAATGGGCTTGGATGGTCGTTAGCTTGCACCCTGCGCCACTGACACTAATGTACTCGCAGCTAACAGACTGGTTCTGCCTCAGCTTCACAGGAGGGCATGGTCATGCCACTATATAACACACACACACACACACACACACACACACACACACACACACACACACACACTTACAGGAAGAGGGCAAGCACACACACGCAAACACACACACAAAATAACCACAGAGGCACTTAATCAGTCCCAGTCTAATTAAAAGGCCAGACTGGAATGAGAGTGTGTTTAATGTGGAAATGGGAATGATAAAGCTGGTGCAGGAGGAATAGGCAGCAGAGAACAAAGCAGGATCTACAGAGCTCCAGAAGACAGTTAACAACACTGTAACTATGAGGACGGTGCAGGGATGCTCTGGCTGGGGGGTCTGCATTAACACACACACTATCAGTCACACTAGCAGACCCTACTGTGTATGTGGCTTCAAGCTTAAGTGTATGTCTGTAGGCATTGTTAAGACATTAGGGCTGTACAGATAACTGAAATGATCAAGTTAACCAATACAACGGCATCAATTTCTTCAAAACACAAGAAGGAAACGCAGTGGCCTAGCGCTATATCAATGTCACAGGTGGCCTTAAGGTGTTCTTGAAGATGATGGTACAGCATATTAAAAGCCATAACTTAGTCTGGCATATTAATAATTAAAAACACTGGCTCCCTTTTGAGTCTTCAGGCAGACAACAGCACTGTGTTATAAAATACGCAGACCACCCAACTCTTATCAATAGGGCCTTCGCATTGGGACAGTGTAGTTCCTGAAACAGAGTGGTGTGGCAAAAATGTGTACCGGTACATTTGCTCAACTTTTGGCAAAGCGCATTGTCATATGGCAAGTGGCTGCCTTGGCTACGGTGGTGTACTATTCACATTTAAACCGATACTGTTGCCAGTACCCAAAGGTATCATTTGTAAAAGGTACTCTCTCTCTCTCTCTTATAACAACCAATGTCATTTTGAAAGAAAAGTGTAACCTCACCGCCGCTTTCATCTCGCCATTGACAAAATAAATGCCTTTTGAAGTAAACTGATAATGAAAATGAACTTTTTTTAATTAGCCTGTTTGTCTTTACCTTCAGATAGATAACATTGTACCACGGTGGAACAGCCCATAGAAATAAATGTGTTAACCAATTGATTAAACGACTAATTATTACAGCTCTACTTCCTAGCCATCCATGCAGCCCCACCAGTGTGTCCTGCTTGCTCCCTGATAGTGGCACTGACTCCGCGGCTGCACCCAACATCCTTGCCTCGCTCCTGTGAGTTTACTTTGTTCAAAGAGAATACCTAATGAACCCAAAGCTTGCCAAAAACCTTTCCCTTTTGAAGCTTGAGCAAACCTGTATGTCTGCCACCGGCATGTCAGTTGGTTGTATAAGAGGTCTAGGACTGCTCTCTGTGTTTGAAGTGGCCCTGCTGTGATGTCGGGAGCCTTGGAAGTGAGGGGACAGGGCCTAAATTTAGACGGATGATAGGACTCCACTCACTCATAGTAGCAGAAAGTCGGGTAGCCCTTGACGTCGTACTCTTGCTTGAGACCGTCAAACTCAGATGGGTGCACGTTCATCCCCGCCAGTACCTTAAAAAAAAAAACATCAATAAAAAAGGGGACAATTAGGCGTGTGTTGTCATGGAGATGAAGAGAAAGTGAAGGCACAGAGAGAAAGGACATGACACATCTAAAATGGTTAGTAATTATCAAAGGGTTCTAAAACACAAAGATGGATTATCCAAAGTATGAGCAGAGACTGCACTGTAAAAAGACCCAAGTTTAATGAATGTAGATGGGCGGGCTGTAGTCAAATTCACCTTGACAGAACATGGGAACTTTACTTTAGCCATATACTGAAATGTGTATAGTTTGCTAATGTTCAGTATGTAATGTTGAGGATA
The DNA here is from genome assembly GCF_949987685.1 of Ammodytes marinus. Classification (NCBI taxonomy): domain Eukaryota; kingdom Metazoa; phylum Chordata; class Actinopteri; order Uranoscopiformes; family Ammodytidae; genus Ammodytes; species Ammodytes marinus. The sequence continues at coordinate 25,122,833 of NC_137216.1, forward strand.
TTAGATTGTTACTTTAAGCTTGTTTGGTGTCAGGCATGGGATTTAAGTATTAAAGTTGCACTGTGTAACTTTGGGTGTGTCAGAGAAGTGAGAGTCTTCTACGGAATATTCTCATGACTGAATAAACAAACATTTCACACAGGAAAATTGGATCAATGGAACACTGTCTGAAGTTAGAAAAGATACCTTAAAAGTTACTGTTTCACTGTTGTTGTTTACAGCAGCAGGACCCATAGTTTTCTTTACAAACATATTTGACTCTTACATTTGATTCCAGTTGCCACAAAATAATATAGTTTTTATGATAAGAGAAAATAAACTAACTGCAGGATCTGTGAATGTAAACAAATCCCCCTCCTCTGAAACTGCATAGTGCACCATTAGGTTAAAGTAGAGTTTAGCATGACAAATAATCCAGCCCATAGTTTTGGAGGTTATCGCGTCATGTACTTAGCTTTAAACCTCTCAGTCGTTTATTTTTATTTCACATTTACTTCAACAGGCAAGCCATTAAGAAAAAGCTTTTATTCATAATGGCTGCCGCCTGGTGCTACATAAAAGAGTCAGGAAATCCCCAAGGTCATCTAACTAAATAGTTGAAATATTTCACTCTGGACCAAAATGTTGGGACTATAAAAGTAGAAGGATATAAAAGTTAAATTATTCAGTCTATCACATGTTGAAAAGTGATTTTTTTGCAAAGGGAGGAAACACCTCTGCATGAGACATGTATTCTTTGGTATACTGTGTTTTTCAACGGGGAGGTGGTCTCCCAGTCCTAAAATCACACCAAGCCACTTTGACACAGTTAAAAACCAAATGCCCAACCACCAATGATTGTAGGAAAGTAAATCATCAATGTGTGAATACTCCCAGGTTCCCTCTGGGGATGGATTTGTACACTGTTACACAATACATCATAAAGAATGTTCATGCCTAATGGGAAGCTCTCATTGCCTTCTCCGCCTGTTTAATTAAAAGCTGCCAGTGATCCTAAATAACATGTTCTGCGTATCATATTTAGTACTGAGAGATAACAATCAGTGAATAAATCTTAAAATACAGGATGAATTTCAAAACAACTTCCCACTTTTAATTTTTTCAGTTCCTTCAGGCCTTCCGGTGTGCATGACACAGAGGCCAAAAATGTGTTGTACAACTTGGCCGGGCACCAATTCACTATTCAAACCTTTCACTTCTCAGAAGCGCCCATTAGTCTCTAACGACCACAGGCATATTCTCCGGCCTCACACGAACCCCTCTATGTTTTCTAACAGGGGAGCTTGTATGCACACACTGGTCATTTCCAGTTGAGCGATTCAAATACTCACGACTCGACAGTCACACAGACATTCAGATAATTGTCCGTTCATTTCATTCATCTCCTGCTTTGCGTGAGGCTAACATGACATGCTACTGTACTTTGCTAGCTGGGTTGCCATCTAAATGTGGAGCAGATATTTTGAAGCTTGGCAAACAAAAAACAAAAAAAAAACAGAATGAAGAAAGGGAAATGTGAATTAGGTGCGTTTCCATCAAGTTGTTGGGGCGGATAAACTCCACTAGTTTGGTCTGAAGATGGCGCTATAGGCAATGTAGCGTTAGACGGCTGTAATAAAAGGATAAGTAAGTAAATGTTACCAAGCGGAAACTAAACAAACATGGTGAGAGTTCTGCAGGAATTGGTTTCAATTGGTTTCCATTCAAGTTGTCCTTTCAGTGAAGTATTGTCCATGTTTACTGCTATCTGGAGACCAAGACATTATGCAAAATATTATGACGCACGCAGCAGCAGCAAGGGCAAAATGATGACTAAACAGCTGATCAGTCACGCGGGTTCAGTCTTTACTAAGTCTGAACTTATTATATTTGCCAATTAGAGGATTTCTAATTATATTCCTATTCTATTTTCTACTTTTTTTTTTAATCATGCCTTTTTCATTATAGTTTTCTAATGCGATACTCCGAAATGTGATTAAAAGCAGGGTGAATGGAAACCCAGCTACTGTCTTGCTCAGGCAGCAGCATTTCTCTACTACTGTACAGCACGTTTCTCCCTCAGATTTGTCTTCTCGGAGGCGCTTGTGGAGAAGCATTTAGGACCACAAAGCATTTGTTTCCCTAGCTGATCACACAGGCCTCTGGTTGCTTTTGTGCTTGTAACTCTCCAGTGCGGTTTAGAAAACATTTGAACAGCTGGGAACAGAGCACTCTTCTCCCCCACGAGTGATCCATTGTAATACTGGCTGCCTGCAAACTCACTGACAAGACTTTTAAGGATCTTTAGCGGACCCGCGAGACCAGGGAGGAGACAAAAACAGGATGAAAACAATACGCAGAGGAAAAGTTAGGACGTAAACAAGGAGACTGGGCAGCAGAAACTGACATTTAAGCTATACGGAGGTTGTAAACTTCAGCTGGAAGGACATTAGGGTCTTAATTGTGGCCGCAGGTGCTGGCCAAAAACCAAGAGAGAAAGACATTTAATACGGCCACTGATTACATACCAATAATTTAAAGAACTGAAATAATGAAAAACAGATTGCCAGGCAAGATTGCTTAGCTTTTGAATGGACAACTGCAATTGCTAATGGTTGGCTTGTGAAAACGAAAACACAAATAAAGCATAAATCAGGTCCGGGAGAGAAGTGATCAGGGGCTTTCTAAATTACCTTTAAAAGGCCATCTGGGTTATATATCCTGCAGGAATCAAAACCTGTGGTGTAAAAAGTTGCTGAGGTATTGTACTTGTGAAGAGATTTGCAGGAAATACAAGCGAGGAGAGCTTTAATTCAGCTTTTACAGACTGACAGACTGGACTTTTTGCAAATTGCCCAAGCTAACCGTCCAGACATTTCACTGTTGTTGTGCTGACACATCTCATCCAATCAGCAAAACATCAAGAGGAGGAGCGGCCGCAGCTCAGAGGGCCGTTGAGGCAATAAAACAGTGGCATGAGTGTGTGAAGGGGGGGGGGGGAGATTTAGCAGACTTACATATTTCCCCTTGGTCTCGGTGGCCGCTTGCTGATAGATAGGCTGCATTCTCTTGCAAACGCCGCACCCTGCAAACAAAATATGAAGCGTACAAGTTATTATAGAGGACTCAATGGGAACCATCTCTCCCGACAGCGTCAATACAACTGTCAAAAGATTTACCATCATCTGCCAGGGGAATTTTTTTATCTATTTTTATCAATAGGAGCTTGCAGTGTGCTTATTTGCAGTGAAAGATATGATGGACTGAAAAACAACCGACTATAATAAGTGAGCACAACACAATGGAAAGTCTTAAGTAAAGTATTATCTATTGTAGGAAACAATAGGAGACAACACAATGAACTCCTCAAGGGCTAAGCACCATTTTTGCTTTTAAATTGATGGGGAAGTGACCAGTAGGTTAATCATTTGGCAGACCAAAATTAGAAAAATAACAGGATTTAATTGTCATACATTTTTTTGCTTATGGGTTAATTGTTTAGGATGATTTATCGAGGAAAGATGAAAGACTCAAAAGTTCCAGTTCTACTTTATGAGGGTTTGATGCTCTTTTCAGTATTATGTTATTGCAAATTAGTATATATCTGTGTTTGAGCTATCCAAAAAAAGCAATATCAAAATGTTACCTTGAGCTGAGGTAACAGGGGATTTGCAATAAAATACTTATTTTTTTATATTTACAGACTAATCGATGAATAAAAAAATTGAATGCCTAGTAAAAAATACTTATTTGTTTCGGACCCATTCTTCTTGTAAAGTATATTTAAATTTGATAAAGTGTCTCCTGTTTTCCAGGTATGATAAATGTCGAATGCGCATCGCAGTATCGATCGAGGACAGTGTATTAAAGCCCCGGTGTATTGATTGTGTAGTGCACGTAATGAATGCTCTCTCTTCAAACTAGGCATATTATATGGGTACGTTTTTTCATATTTTTCTGGACACTAACAGCTGCTGTCGGCTTCTCCTGGCTGGCACACAGCGTTTGCGATCACAATATGTTCGAGCAGGCTAGCGAGGAGAGAGCCACTTGTCCCAGTTATTTTGAGCTAGTGATAACAGCGATATTGACAAAAAGACTCACAGGGAGCGTAGAACATCATGAGGATGGGCCTCTCCTCTTTCTTCAGCAACTTTCTGAATTCCTTCAAAAAGGGTGAGAGAAAAAGAGCAAGAAAAATATTAAATAGGCTGGTCATTTTTCGTCAACAAACGATACATACAATGGTGTCATGTGTAAATGCGAAAATGGTCCACAGAAATACAAACACTAATGTTGATTGTAAATGTAGATCGGTTCAAATGACGACACACAGCAGCATGTTCAAGGGTAGGTTTGCCAAAGTATCCCTCAGTTTAGCACATATAGCTTGAAAATAAAACAAGCACGCCATCATATTTTCTTTTTTAAGCAATTTATCAGACTGTATATACTATTTACATCACGTCAACAAAGACAGATTAAAAAAAGGACTTTCTTCTTTGGACAGCGGGTAGATAAAAGCCCACATACTGTACCATCACCATAGTTATTAGCTCACCTACTTAGAACATACATATTCAGCACAATGTTTTGTTGACGCCTTTGACAAGCCTCCAGGCATCATGGAGTGGACAAGAAGATGAAAACTGACAGCACTGCTCTTCATTAAATCAAAGGGATTTCAAAATGCTCTATACCTTATGTCTTAAATAGTGAGTTTGTGTGTGAAAGTTCTCGGGTTTTCTGAGGGCAATCTGACCTGACTCGAAAACAGTCCATTTCTTTAGGCTGTTGTAGTAAACACAAGTTTGTTGGTAGACTTCATGAACTAAGACGTGCAGCTCTTTGATGATAAAGCCCCTATATGTTGCTTTTATGTGTGGGGGATTTATGTGTGTTGCTGAGGTGGACATGCTGCTTTGGCAACTTCAAAGGTTGATCAAACTCTCAAGTTTGATCAGAGAGGAGAAGTGGACCTCGTGTCCCTTTACCTGCTTCCATATATAGTAGGGTTGGGTGTTTAAATGGTAATTCTGCTGTGTAATATAAATATGTTTCTAAAAAAGAATGCCTTAAGAGTTTGTGCATGTCTCCAACAGCAGCACCAATGCCTGTGTTTGTGTTTAAAGGCCTACTTCACCGGTTTGAATATGAAGGTGTATTGAATTCTGAGATCCTATGTAGTATAAATGTGCAAAAAAAAATGAAATTGGTTCATCCTAGCCTGAGAAAAGGCAGAAAGAGTGTTTTTTTTAACCCTATATTAATCTTACTGTGACATCACAGTAAGATAAATATAGGGTTAAAAAAAAAACCTTACTTTGTAAATATTACTGTGATTTCTCCTACTGTGACATCACAGTAATATTTACAAAGTAATTTTTTTTTTAACCCTATATTTATCTTACTGTGATGTCACAGTAAGATTAATATAGGGTTAAAAAAAAAACTCTTTCTGCCTTTTCTCAGGCTAGGATGAACCAATTTAAAAAAAATTTGCACATTTATACTACATAGGATCTCAGAATTCAATACACCTTCATATTCAAACCGGTGAAGTAGGCCTTTAAGGGAAAAAAATAGTATTTGACTTCATCATGATAAATCCAATGTAATCTTGTAAAATGAAGTGTAAGGCGAGAAACTAAAACAAATAGGCTGCAGTTCAAGTAGGAAAAAGGGATTACCCAGTAATACCATGTATCCAGGGAGAATTTGGGAAAGGTTTTAAGGCATTGGAAATAGGCTACTGTCCAACCCTAATGTAGAGCAATTGTACGTCAACAACATAAATAAACTGGATGTCTTAAATTAACAGCTGAGAAAGCTTCTTTAGAATGTACCTAAAACATAAAAAAAATCTATTAGGTCACTACTACTTACTTTTTCTGTCTCTATGTGGACGACATCTTTTGCCTCAGAGTTCTCCTCCCACAGTGGAGGTCCAGATGGGTCTTTCAGGAAAGCTACCATGGACTGAATGGACGAGAAAGAGAAACATAGACAGTATTATGAATCACTGACAGTCTGAGACAGAGGAAGCACTTCAATCAGGTAACAACTTCGTCGCTGGCACAAAATTGTCCCGTAAACCACTCAGCAGTGACTGTTGATGATTTACTTGAGCGTTGTGGAAGTCAAGTCTTAAAATTTAGTACAGGCGACGCTGTAGGCTGTGCCAGGTGGGAGCTCATATAGAGCGACATGTTAGTGCATCCAGGAGGTGTCAGAGCTATTTCCAAAGTGTCTTCTAATGAGCTTGGTAACGCTCCTTGTAAATATAATGAAGCATATGTCTGCTGAGGCGACAGCAGGAAATATTTTATTCAGCAGTGCCATAACAATGACAGTGTGGACACGCGCGGAATATTTAATGATCATGGGATTACTTGGTAGTTGTTTAAACGGAAACTTTTGGTGCTTTCATAGTTTCTGAGGCATTTCCATCTGTCGGGATATGAAATATGGACAAAATAATAGCAAGCCGCATAATAAAATCACGACAGTCGAAAACAAAACGAGCAATAGTTCCCAGATTCCAGTATTATGTGTTTATCATAAATGCAGATTAAACTTGTAAATGTTTTGGAGAATCACTGAAGATTTTTTCATGAATTTCAAATTGCAAGATCTCAGATGGTTAATGTGTGTCATGCAGTGGAAGAGGGGACAGTTTGAGATTATGGATTTATTCGGCTTCAAAAACAACTGTGATCAGCATATTAAGTAAACTGTAGCTTATTCGAGTTCGAAAAATTCTGTTGACTGACCAAACTTTATAAAGTATGGAAACAACAATTGTCCTTTCGTTGTTCATCCACACTCTTAATACAACAGTGAGTGAAGTTGCTTGTATCTAAATTATTAAATGGAATGTAAACAGACACACTATACGTTTATTGACTGGCAAAAGATAATTCATATTATGTATGTGAGCCATTAGTGAAAAATACTTGACAGGGTTTAAATAGAACAAGCGTGTTTCACTGGATGTGTAAAGAATACAGAATGCAGGCTAACTGTGCTCTCACCTTTGAAGTAGCAGGCCTGTTGTACTCTGTGTGGAACGTCCCATCTCTGCAAGACACAAACACACGCAGCGTTCAACACAACAGGAGCAAATGGTGAACAACTGAACAACATGCATCTTAAAGCGCTGAACGCAGTATCATTTTCCAGAAAGCACCGAGGCCAGGAAAAATGTCAATAATTGGGTTTTTTTGTTACTCACTTGTAATGTAAGAGCTCTGCCCCATCACGTTTAGAGCTCGGATCCACCTTGACTTTCTTACAGAGTTTCCGGCCCTCTGAATCCCTGAGGGAGAGATACAAGCACACACATGCAAGACAGGTTAAAGTTTTTCAATAATCTGAAACCAACCAATAACATATTCTTTTGTATTAATACTCATTCTGTTCAGGAACTTCTTGTTATATTCCTTGTGCTGCTACCATAATTCATATATTCACTGTTTGTATTAATGTACTTGATTCTGTTAAAAAAAGCCTTGACAATATATTTCAAATGACATTTCACTGATTGAAGCACTATCAATGACAGGAGAGAAGATGCTGCAAGAACTCATAACTATTTAAAAATGTCATCACATCATTTAAAATCACATATATAGTGTTGTATAAAAAAGGCTCCCTGCTCCATTTATTAGTTGCTCCAGTATGCATACACAAACATACATCTGCAATGGGACTGCAATGCTGATTGTAACCCATACTGTTCAGCTCCAGTCTCTGTTGTATATACTTATTTCTGTAATTGAAAGAAGGCCACAGTTTGAAAGGAAATAAATATGCATCTAGCCACCTACGCATACTTCACACTTGCTACAGAGAGGCAGTCTCATGGAAAGCACTCTTCCTCTGCTGTAATAAAGAGCAAGGGAAATATGCATTTATTTAGGGAGAGAGAGAGATGGAGAGAGTTCTTTGCTGGAGAGAAGGCAAACCAATTCAAGGTTGGAATTTAATTATGGCTCCAAGACCCAAAGCGAAGCCAAATATATGTTCACTTTAGTTCTGCATTATACAAGGAATAGTAAATGTGTGTGTGCATGTGTTGACAGACAGTATTTCAGGTAATGACTGTTTGCTTAATGCCATGTTTTGCTGACTCAGGAAGGCAGATGGCACCAGTCGGGGCACACCATGGAGCAGGTGTGACCTCGACATGTACTTATAGATGACGTCCAATCATCCCATTCAAAACCGGCCTGCTGATTCTAACTCCTTCAAACAACGGCGCTAATGACAAAGGCAGACAAGGAAAGTCCAAACTGTTATTCCAGTAGAAGTTAATAAATATGTATTACGAAATGTAATAACTGTGTTTAGTAATTTTTTATTTTTTAATAACGTTAAGAGATTCAATGTTTTATCAATTATCAACTGACTGACTGTACTTTTGTATGCATCTACTCATAGACTGCATCCCACCTGCCTACTACTTACCACTAGAACAATGGAAATGGAGTTTCAGCCTCTTACTCATCTGGCCATACATACAAAGTGAAACTGAGTCAGAGAAAAATGAGCAGCAAGCCATTATGTGTCTCAACTTCAGTTTCTGTGAATCAACCAATGAAATACTGCTGTGGCCCAGAAAAATGACTCACTAGCAAATGTTCAGCACAGAAAGAACAAAGGCCAGGAACTGCATTTCCTCAGAGACCCGTCCATCTCTGGGGTAGCTAGCGTCAGTGGATGCGTCAGCGCCAAATGTCTCAAACGCTGCAGTGAGCACGAGGTATATGGAGGTGATGTGAAGTTTAAAAAAAAAAGGTGCTGACTAACAGATGTGGTGAAAACATAAACTGTAAGGCTACAGTAAATGCCAAGAATAACTATCGTCCAATCATGTATCATTAGAATTAAGATATTCAGAGAAGACAAAGGTCTGCACTCACTTAATTGGTCCATAATAACTATGTTTGTCTCAATTAAAATGCCTTGGGTTTAAACATCTACAAATGATTTTCAGCAATCAAGTCCCTATTATGCTTGGTTCACTGAATGAACAGGCCAATTGTCTTGTGGGCCATTGTTTGAACAAGTAATGACAATGCTGTGCTTAACCTGGTCACTTGCATTGAAACAACAAGAAACACAAGTCGTCCAATAATCAGAAAGGTTTCAAACAACTCCCCCACGTTATCCAAACTTATTTTGGAAAGTAGTAAGAAAACCCAAACAGTAAAATGATATCCCAAACAGTCTGTTGTAAACATCCATCACAGTTTACAGAACCCACTCACTTTTGGTTTGACCTCCAAAACAAAGTGGTAGATAAGATGGCTGAATTATGTCTAAGCAAATCAGTTTGTTGTAGCCGTGGTTTCAAATTCCTTGCGTTTCCAGATATCAGCAATGACTTGCTTATCATGACTTATATAAAAGGTCAGCATACTTTTGTATTAAATCAGAATTACAGCTCACTGAAGACTGTTTTAAACATTAATGCTCACCATGTGGCTCCTTGAACAATAAAAATGACAAATGCTATTGAGGATTTAAGTCAGTGAGTGTATACATTTTCTTCTACTATTATCACATGTTAAGTTAGACGTACCCAACTAAAATACTTGACACAATGAGGTGGTTGAGCAAGAAGGGCTGTGCTAAGTAATAGATGCGGTAATATATCGCAAAATGTATTTTCCTGATATGTGTAGCGTTTTCCAGTTCCAAAACATAAATATTTTGACATAAATAACGAATAAATTGTGTTTAAAACGTGTTGTGAACTACAACCACCACTCCTGTAGATGTCGCAATTGATATGCATATATATGCATTATGCATCGTATTGCAATGTATCGTGATGCAGATCGTATCGTCAAGTCCTAAGCCAATACCCAGCCCTATAGGAGCAAGGTGCACCTTTAGTACTAAAGACTCTTCAAGATAAAATAATAGTCAAAACTTTGCATCAGGCCAAAGTCACCAGAGTCCGTTTTGTAAAGGATTAATAATGGATTAATCATGCAAAGAGGATGAAGCGCTGCATGCCATTTAATTATTACTCTTCCAAAACACAAATCCTAATCCTAATCCAATCTCCATTGATCCGGACAAGACCACGTCTGTTACCGTGTTCTATATATCAGTGAAAACTTTTCAGTAGAATGGGAGCAGGGCAACAAGGTCCCAGTACACTCTTCCTGTATGAGATCATCGGTCCCTCTGGTGGATCCCAGTTGGCCAACACTCCGGTCCCTGTCATCTGTTCAAAGTGTGTCTGTTCTGGCCTTTGGTGGCCCTCTTCCCTTTGGCACGGCTGAGTGTTCTCACGCTGCGATATGCGCTCAACTCTCCCTCTCCCTACCATGAGCTCGCAGCTGGAGCTTCGATTTGGAACCCGCCCATTTGAGATGGTGGAGAAATAATGCCAAATAGCACAATGCTTTCGCTACAGAGCCTGGCACTCTATCTGTGTGTCCTGCCGTGATGAACTCGGCTAGCTCTAGCTCCCCTGGCAAGAATCTGGCCTAGTATATAAATCTCTGCTTAGCGTGAGTACACTGTGTAGCATGCGGGAGCTGTTGGAGAGGGAAGATGATACCATGCTGCCTCAGGAAGAAAAAAAACAAGAAAGGACAGGTAACCGAGAAAAGTAGACAGTAAAAATGGCCATTTTTTATATGGACTTCAAACGATTTGTGAATCTTGTTTGTGAATCTGTGTCTCTCAGGAATAATGTAAAAGTAACACCTAACATGTAATTTTGCTGTCGATGTTGAGCTGTGTTTGGTTGACCTGACCGTTCCGTTAATAATTAAAGCGGTTAAAAATTTATTTGGTTTACCCTAATGCCTCAAAATAAAGTAAAAAAAATGAAATAAAATAAAATAAATGGCCATGCATCACAGTGTGTCTTAAAAGAGAAAAGTTGACAACATAATTTCTGACTTTTCCTTGTTATGAGTCTAGCTTCACTTCCTCCCAGCCGTCTGGTCCCGCATCCCAGATAAGCTTTAGAGAGAGAGTGTGAATGCAGCAAAGAGCACCAGGTGTCAAAGGGGAGTTGTACTGCCTTCCTACACTGTTTCCTGTTTAATGATACATTATTTCCTCTCTGGTGAGAAAAAGACTGTTCAAGCTGTTGATGGGCTGACACTGACATTGACAGGTATGAAAAATGAAATCTGAAAATCTCAACAGCAGGAAGGCCAGAAAGAACAACAAGCCAGAGTCAGACCACTGGGGAGCAGAGCAAGCTGTGCTTATGGAAAAGCAATACTCGCCAGTGGCCCAGAGAGAACGGAGCATTAGCTTTATGTAAACACTTCAACAGTGTGGGATGGAGATTAATGTTATCCAGAAAGACAGATGACAGATTTATTTTCCCGCCTTTTGAAGGGGAAATAGTGTGTTGCGTATGAAAAATAACATATTATATAATAATTAAGTAATAAGTAAAGTATTTTTAATATGAATCAAGATGGCTGCGGATTATTTTGAAATGTTATTGAAAATCAGTTGTGTTTTCCAATTAACAGATTAATCTGGGAACATTTAAAGGGAAAGATAGATACCTAATACATTATGTCCGAGAGCTGAATGGGAAATTTTAAAATGGCTTTTTTTCCCCTGTACTGGCAACATTACAACCCCCCCCACCCCAAAAAATTACATTTACAAGTTAACAATGGAGTTAGACATCTGTGTGTTTTTCTGTATGTCCTTTGAGTTTCTTTCAAATAGCTTTTTTTTTGCAAATGCAACCATACAAACCCCTCAAAATATTCAATTTACAATCGAACAATGGAGCTGAAGGCCTCTGTGTGTTTGTCTGTGTGTCCTTCTGTCTTTTGAGTTTTCTCTCCAGCCATTCATCTCATCCACTTCACAATATGCGAGTGCATTGCTCAGGACCCACTGGAGTGCAGGGCCGATAGCATTGTTGTTTTTTGGATCAGCTTTTTGTAGAAAATTGCGAAAACCAGATCAAGCGAGCCAGACTTTGGTGCCTGACTGCACTGCGACTGTAACCGCACGAATAGACGTGGATCAAAACCGGCACGCTCCCAACGGGCACACATCCTACGCAGGGGCATAGCACTAGTTATATTGAACAAACAAACAAACACACACAAAAGTTAGATGTTCCAAAATATAAGAAAAGTTGGATGTTTGAACTTAAGTTATTGGTTATTATTATTTTCCAGTGTCAACTGACTAGGGCCAGGTTGTGTTGAGCCACAATATGGTTTTGGTACAGCCAAAATGGTGTATTTAGTAAAGAATGACTGATGGATTGATTGACTTATCATTTTAGCACACTATTCATGACTGATGCCATAATCACTAGTAATTAGCCATAACACATAAAGCACTCTTGATAGAAGGCATACAACCTATAGCTGCATTCTGAGAGGGCAGAGAAAGACTACAAGGCTCCCTGCATTCAGCAAGTGCTTTCATTATCATTCATTTATCATTTTACTATAAAACGTAATGAAAACTTAATGGCATAAAGTTATGTAACGCGTTAGACCCAAAGCTTCGGTTGCTCCAATAAGTCACTGGCCTCCTGTCAAATTGCGCCGGCACAATGGAACCAGTTGAACAAGGCTGTTTAACACCCCGCTGGAAAAAAAGACATAAATTGTGCAGATGGACGGCAGCAGAGATATTCTTGGAGGAGTAAATTGCTCTGCCTTTAAAAACTGCTGTCAGAAAATTAATTGGCCAAAAGAGGCGGTAATGTCGAAAGAGACAGGGAGTCAATGGTGGTGTGATGGAGGCAGGAGTCCTGCTGCAGTGTGTGTGTGTGTGTGTGTGTGTGTGTGTGTGTGTGTGTGTGTGTGTGAGTGTGCGTGCGTGCGTGTGTGTTTTTATAAGAAAACATCTCATTACTTACCCACAGTTGACCCACGCAATAGTCCCTTGGCCCTTTACCGTCTGGGCTACATCGGATAGCAGTTTGAGTTGGGGGTCCCCTGATGTAGCTGCACAGACACAGAGAATAAACCATGGTCAGCCTTGTTACCAACAATCCTTCAATAGCTCAGGACAAGCCCGGAGCCTGGAGACAGAGGACACACTGTCATGACAAATACAGCGAAGGGGAATTGAGTTACAGTGGAGCTCAGTATCTTGCTAAAAGAATCTAGAGCCCAAAGAAAGAGATCACTGAGTTTTGGGATGGAGGGGAGATGGGAGAAGGTTTTTTTTCTTCTAATACCTTTCACTGGATGGATACATGCAGAGGGGTTTAAGTTACATCAGCTTTCAACATCTTACAATAGCGTGACTAAGCAGCAGGGGATGGGGGGATTATACGGGGACACACAGACTCTGCCGAACACAGCAGGCAAAGTTTTGTCGAACTATAGTCTGTACCTGCTGCATACTTACTTACTATAACTACTTTTTTCTTTCGAACCCGGGCTAGTGCAACAAGGGCTATGTTCCAATACCCATCATACTACTCCCCTGCTATTTAGTATAGTAGAAAGAAGATGTAGGATGCCCCAATACATGTGGTCAAATTCAGCATACTGAAAAAAGTACCCGGATGCCTACTACATTCGGTCGTGACATTTATGTTGATTCTGACCCAAGAATGAGCCTCAAAGTGAAAAGAACCAGGAATGCTACAGATACACAAGCAAGTGGCAATTTCAAGGCTTAGAGACTTAATGGGACGCACTCTACCTGGTCAGCTACCCGGGTGACCCCTTACTAACATATCCTGAGCCACAATGAATATTGAGTGTGCGCTCATTCAAGGTAGACATGCAGAGTACATGACCGCTGGATAATAATTGCACAATCTACCATTTCAAAGAAGAAATGTGGCTGAGTTATGCAGTTTGTTTTCTGTGTAAGGAAAGAGGAGATACTAGAGTGTAATAAGTTGTACCTGCCACAACAACACACAGTAATATTACTGATTTCTATCAGATCTGGCAAGCAAAGTTGATTCAAGCAAACCAAGTGTAATATAGCAAACCTTGTGCAACACAATACATCATTTTTTATACTCCCTCACGAAACCAAATGTGTTTTATTCCTTTCATAAGGAGAACAATTCCTGAAAACGCTCCAGGTCTAGGCTATATTTAGATTGTTATTTAGACCTGGCTGTCAGGGGCACAGCCATGACTCCCGAGGGTCCCACCTTGCACTGGGTTCATAAAAAAAACCATCTGGCAGTGTCAGCTTATTTATGGACCATGAGGCGAGCAGATCCTGCTAGGTAGATTTTGCAATAAGCACACTGTAAAAAGGTGGAGTCAGTGACTCTGGAGAGTACTTGTTGTCAAAATTAGATTGTCATAATCAGTGAATATTTCCTCACAATCCACTACCTGTATGTACTGTGTGTGCGCTGAAAATTTTTTTTTGTGTGTAAATACACAGCCAGGCCCTTTAAACTACCACAGAGCCTACAGAACCTGGGCTGTGTTAACATTGTATTTTTTTTTCAACACAAACACAGTACGGACAGGTAGCGGAACTTGAGGAGATATTCACTTTTTTTGAAGTAATATTGACAGCAAGCGTTCTCCAGAATTGCTGACTCCACCTTTAATGCACTTGTTAAAGTAAACCAGAGGAAATCTCTTCATGCCGAGGGTCAGAGGCAGGTGCTGAGTAACAGACTTAACTTTACTCAGGAGAAGGAATGGATGTGTGATAGAAGCCGCCACCTAATTGGTTGGTGAAGAGGACGTTAAACCAATGTGGCAGAAATCTCGATGGGAACCTTTGATTGTCTCTGAAGAAGGAATGCCTGAGTGACACTGCAGCCAGAGATCAATCAGAGCAACCGCTTGACACGTACCAAGCCATATCAAACTACGAAGGCTGATACGAGCCATGCATGATCAACTAATAAAGCTATAGCTGTGGGGCTCTGGGAGTCCTCTGCTGCTTTTTGAGGGTAAGGAGGGTTCTTTTTTGAATGGAAAACGTATTTATATCAAGCAGCTTCTTATGGCAGCATGCAGAGCGCCTTCCTCCCAGAAATATGCAAATTGGAATGGAGAATTAACATCTACTGGGATGAATTAGGTGTTCCCATAACGGTTGGATGAAAACGCTGCTTTGATCATTTAGTTTGACTGTCTTTTTAACATTTGCTCTCTAATTCTGGGAGATAAGACTTTTCAAGTTCATTATTAAGATAGACCACCAATTTAAACATGTTATCTTAAATCTGCCAAACTCTACATTAATTAGGCTATATTGTACTTTCGCCCATTTCATTTTAATTGCAGCCATTCTACATCAGTTGTTGTGTATTTGATGTATTTGCATTGTATATTGTGTATGTATTGTTTTTGCTTTGCATTGGTTTGACTCATCAATTGATCTCTGGAGTATAAATAAAGGTTAAAATGAAATAAAACCGAGTAGATTGTGTTAAAGCTGCACAAAAGAACAATATATCTTTAGATCCGGTGGTAAAACATTATAATCAATCATATCAGAATTATTGTTCAGAGAATGACACAATTTGAAATATCACTTAATTGAATGTTTGAATTCATATCATTTTCCATTACTGAAGCAAAACTTTTGAAAAAACAAACAATACGTCTGAACCTTGATAAACTTTCAATTTAGGAATTTGAATTAACACATAATGTGGGAGAGACCGTCAAAAATGATACATTCTTAAACAACCTCGGCTCAAACCTCTTTCAAACTAACTATAAAGGCCTAAGTACATAATTATATGACTATAATTGTCAGTAATGTTGCACTTGTTCATAATGATGCCGGCACTAAAAGCAATACTTGTTCTTCGTGAAATAAGCATGACAATTGAGATCTAAGTCTAAAGGAGGTTCTGTTCTAGTTGTTTGACACACTACGGGTTGACATATTGCATGTCTATGAAAAATCTGTAGTTAGATAGATGGTATTACATCAAAAGTCATTTGGTTTTCCAGCGCTCTACAACAACCTCTACACAGTGACAAGCTGTTCAGGAGTCATTGAGATAATAGTAGCATTATCAGTGGGCCATTACTGTGATTGTCTGGCTCGACGGCTGTCCTCTGCCTCGGGCCATTTACAAAAACAATTGACATTTATGCTGTTACATATAAGAGACAATAAAACAGTATATTTCCGAGAGCAAATTCAAGCCCCAGACTAGAGAAACGTTATTTTCTTAATATCAGCTTAATATCCGTTCAAATGTGCACCCTACTGTAAAAACCTGTAGCCATTGTGAGTGGATGCGAGTGTCTTGTAGGTCACCTGTCTTGGTGTAGAGCACCAGGACGTTGGTTCTCGTCCTGAGCAGCTTCTTGAAGTCTTTGTGGTCCGAGACCTTCTCTATGAGAGGAGACACCTTCACTGCCTCCAGCACCGGCAGCAGCCACACCTGGGAAGACACACACACAAAACAAAAACACACACAACTGTTAGCAAAAACCTTGAGGATATCAACACAAAGCAACAGGACTGTTTATTAAGAATAGATAAGGTTTTAAGTTACCAAGCAAAATGTGTATGTTGCTCTGAGCAAAAATATCAGGAACTTGCATCCATATTCATATACTGTAGTAGGTCAAATATTTTACCAACATATACTTAAATCACATATAGTTCCAAAAAAAGACAAATACATCTGCCAATTTTCAATCTGCCAAGAGTCTATTATTCAGGCATTTTTACCAAAGCAAATATTATTTCTAATGTAAATTACAATGAAATTTACAAACCACATTCATGCTCTGTAGACTTTAACCTGTTTCTGCACACACTATGAACTTTTACTCTTGACCCACTTTACATTTTTAGCTGCACTTGTAGTAAAGCTCAAATACAGTCAAAATGATCAGTATGCAGTTTATAGTGCCCGACAAATTCATACTATTGGTTGTAATAAACCTTTAGGTGCCACTGAAAGGGTTTGAACTTTAAGACTTGTTTGAGAATTCACGTGGCAAGCAATGTGGCACATATTATTACCAGTTTGATATTTAAATGAGTTTCAGTCCATATGCGCTCTGAATCATAATGTCAATGTGGAAATAAGGACAGAGTAAGGGCTCAGGGCTCCGTCTCATATCTTTGCAGTGACTCATAATTGCCATAAACAAAATCAACGTTTTTTTAACTCTGTATTTCTTCTGAAGTGGAATGCTTTATGAAATCTTCAACACCCATTTATGTTATTACTGATTTATTTTCAACACTGACAAAGAAAAGGATGTTGATTTCATTATATCAACTTACACTAAAGGTGACTTCAAAAGTAAGCAACAGGTGTGCATCATTCTACTTCTTCTACTTTACAAATACCGGTAGTCAAGCTAATGCTGCGAAACACCCACTAATGAAAAACAAAGCCCATATTGAAAAGGCTTGCACTCTAATCAAAGCTGACTAAGAAAAAAACAAGAAAACCCCCAAAACAAGACTGATTACACTCTAGCCATATGGAGGCAATCCCCTGCATTCTAATGGTTTCTGTGCCATCACCATTCATTAAACAGCTCTTCCTTCCTGCCTATGGAGAACTAAATTAGACACCAAACATTGTCTGCACGCTCAGCAGATCCTGCCAGATGAGTGATGTCACCCAGAATGAAAAGAAGCACCTGTCGGGCTCATTTCCTTAGTTTAATTCCCAACTGGATTCTCTGAGTATGATGGGAATCTTAAGTCACCGCACTTCACACAAACCGGTACATTTCGAATTTAAAACAAATGGATGGACAACTTAAAGCTTAGTGCGTAACTTTTTCATATGAATGAATGTCAGTTATATTCATTGCCAAATGAGTTGACACAAAGTTGATTAAGCATATCAGCTCCACAAAACTCTCTGAATGTGTCAGTATGGCAGTTACAAACTGGTGTTGCCCCCTGACAGGAGCTCAGAAAAATGTCCAAGAACTTAGCGCCCAAGAAATGTTTCAGTTGTTGATTCTACTAATAAGAAAAAAAACTTGGACGTACAGAAGAACATATTAAATCCATGTGCAGCCCCCAGAGGCTTACCTCAGGTAGACCTGCGGACAGTGTTGTTGTCATTACTCATAATTCCTCATAGGTATGCACTATAGCTTTAAGTGCCTTACATCAGTTATATAATTTATGTCGAGCAGTTTTTATTTTTTTCACTCGATAAGTCTGACTGGGCGAATGTGTCAGTTTTGCGACTGGTACCCATGAGAACCACATTGTGAAGGTTGAGCTAATTAAGAGGCTAGCTAGGTGACACGTCTGTGCTAAGGTGCCTGTGGGCATTCAGTGGTTATGAGAGCGAAGAGCTGCGGGTAAGATTTAAAAAAGAGATGAGACTGGATGGCAGGCTGTCTTACTCATCCAAGTGAGATAGGAAATGTGAAGGATCAAAATGATGCAAATTGAATAAAATTCTCATAAAAATCGCTCACTCTCTCTCCCTAAATATTAGCATATTTACTGAAATTGAAATTGTCATGTGGAAATATAATGTTGTATTGTTCACTAAAGAAGAATTATAATTACTCAGTGATGCTTTTTCTGTGTCAAGGAAGTCAATAACTTGTAAGAAAGACGACGATTACATATTGTCAATGTGACTTCATTCTGGGCTATACGGTTTCTTTGAGGGCGTTTCAAGGAATACTCCACTAAAGAAGGTTCTCAGTATCACTCCCCCTGTGCAGGCTTGAAAAGGCTCTGCTAATTTATAGATGTTACAAAGGAACCCAATCGGGAACCATGTTCACAGAAAATCCTGTCAAAATACAAAACGGAGCATCTCAATCCACTCTGGTAGTAAATCTCCTTGTCTACTTCTGATCCGTCCATGTTCAGTATGTTCCAAAGATTCCTTATTTCTCCATTAAATCAATAAATACAGAATTCCTTAAGAGATTTTCGGACCATTGCGGAGTGGTAAGGATGTTTCGACACATTTTTGGTTTTAAGCCATTCTAGCTCGCCTTCGGAATGCATTATAACCATAGTACAATTTATATAGATTGATTTTCAGCAAAAAAAGATACTAATCAAGCTTTCATGCAGTACACAGATTTCAGAGTTTCCCTAAATGGAGAATTTCAGTCCAAGCAAATTCAGAATCGTAATCGTATCTTCACCGAGGGACTTAGTTTGACATGGATAAAGATCTGATTGCATGAAGGGCGGATATCCTTCTTTAAATTCAGTTGTTGTTTGGCACAAATCATGCCCACAGTGTTAGAAGCTGAATACTGGTCATGCGTGTATCCCAAAACAACCACAGGTATATTAATGATTCATAATGCAACCAGACAGGTTTCCTAATGACTTCCTGTAGCTTTGAATGTACCGTCTGATACCTACACCTACGCTCTAGGCAGCTGTGAATGACACTGATGCTGTCCTCAAGCCAACACTGCCCATCGATGGGATTTTTCCAGCAACAGAGGTGCGAATCATCCTTCAGTGACATACAATAATAACTAGGTAGACTAGACTGTGGTGCTGACAGTTTCTTCACATGGTATTATAAAGTGACTGCGGACGATTTAAGCTTTTCTTCTAATACAACGTCAGTTTATCGCAATGAAACACGAGAAGAGGCGGCAAAAAGAGAAATCATAAATGCAGCAGAGCAGGGTTATGTAGAGTGCATTCAAATGACATGTAGAGTGGAAGTAACACAAATGTGATCACAATAAATTATTTGGAATTCAATTTATTTTCATGTAGAAGTGTTGTGTGTTGGTGCTCCCGTCTGCCCTTTTTAGAGCACAATTCATAACTTTGAGGCCAGGTTATTAATGTGTATTATACTCAAGGGCGTAGGAACCGGGGGGGACGGGGGGGACGTGTCCCCTCCAATATTGGAGACAGGCGCATTTGTCCCCCCCAAAAATGATACCGCGAGGAGAAAAATATTTGATTTTGAAAATGCTTTTATTTTGAAAGCGCAACACAGCTTCTTGTCACCGGCCTCCTAAATGTGTTTGTTTTGCCCCGAACCGAGCCTTTAAGGTAGCGCGCAGGGTTGGGAGTTTAGGCATTCAGGCGGGAGTGCCCATTTCAGCGCTGCGTTGAGGGCACACAACACCATCGAGCCACCGGCTCTGAGGCTCAGACTGTTCGGGAAGTCTTTCCTTTGCAAAGGCAGTTAGAACGCTACTCGGTGACTTTTTTCACACGTTTACCTGTTCTTTCTGTTATGCTCTGCGCAAAAGCTCATTCACGACTACTTCATCCAAACCGACTTAAACAGCTCTCTGTGTATCGTATCGCTAATTTAAGCCTGTAAACAAACCTAGTGCTGAGTCCGCCTCTCTCATGCTGCTGCTGCTGGCACATCAGAGGTTCACTGCTTCTGAACGTTACCCAGCATGCGCTCTCTAATGGGCTCGGGCTGCCTACTGTAAATATGGGTTTTCAGGTCGATGCAAGGTGCGATTTTTAAAAAAAGAAAAGAAAAAAGGGTGACGTTTTTATTCACGAAACATTTGGAAACTAAACTTGCAAGAATTAAATCTCCCACACAGTATAACATTCAAAGTATGATTCAGTGTTTCCCCCACGTTCTCCGCCGCTGCCATTAAAATCCTCCTCCTCATTATTCTACTTTTTTTCTTTCTTTTTTTTCTTGGTACGTAGCTCATTTTAGAACCGGGGCAATGCCTAACATAAACGCTGTCTATGCGTCGGAGGTGAATGTAACTTAAGGCCAGGACACACCAGCCCGATAATCGCCGTCGTCAAAAAAAATGGAGTCGGCCGTTTCAGGAAGCTCCAGCTTCCCGTCGCTGCTAAAGAACACACCGAGACGACTGTTTATTTTCCGTACGCTCGCGGGACGTAATGTCTCCACAACAGCAGGCGGCGCTAATCTGTATTGTGGCCCGAAAAAATACGAAAGCCGGAAATGATTGGACATCTCTCTAGAGCATAAACATAGATAGAAATACGTATTTATATTTATGGACCATAAGAGCACAATTTTTAGCAGAGAGTGTCGAGCATGGTGTCGAGCAGTCAACAAGGGTTGATGCATGTGAGTACTCTCAAAACGAAACGAACAAACACATTAAAACGATGGCTAGCTGTTGTTAGCTGTTTGTGCTACCCGCCTCACTTCCGGGCTTCACTGATTCGCTAGCCCTCCACCAATCAAATTGCTCCAAATGAAAGACGGTCGGCCGCCGATTGAACATGTTCAATCGGCGGCCGACAGGCTCAAAACAAGCCCGACGACCTCTACGTCGGCCGACGTCACGGCACACACCAAACAGATTCGTCTTTTTTTTTGACGACGGCGATTATCGGGCTGGTGTGTCCTGGCCTTTACTCGGCGGAAAACAGAAACTAAAGGAGGGGAGCGGCTCACTGTAGAGTCCCTTTAGTCAGTTTTCCGTCAGGGCTCTGTGTATCCGGGCTCGAGACATACAAACAGATCGCGGAACATTCACTAACGAAACAGTTAGTGGCTGAGCGAAGAATGTGGACTACTGTAGGCTACTGGTGCAAATTCCACAACTCATTACTTGTTACAGTTTAGTAGGCTACAATATGTAGGCCTATTCATTTATATTTGGCTGCTCCACCAGTCCAGGCAGGACAGGATAGTTAAGTTTCAGTTTCGTTTTTCATCTCCGTGTCGGACAGCTGTTCGCTCAGCTGATGGGCTCGAGCCTCACGGAGCAGACAGCGGGAGTCAGTCTAAAGTCAGTGATGATCACTCTCACAAATCAAAAAGCTAAATTATAAAATAAAGCTATCTCTTCTTCCCTCTATCTGTCTGTATAGGGCCTATATTTCTCTCTCCACTGCACACTTAGTCACTACCACTAGTTTTAAGGAAGCAGAAGGAGGATTATACCCTCATTTTGCACTTTATTATTTTTAAATATTAGAAGATTGCAGGCAAGTAAAATACCACCAGCCACTACATTCTCAATGATAGAGACGAATAATTACCTTTTTTTCTTACAGTTTAAATCAAATATTTGAACAATACAGGAGAATAAATATTTGAAAGCAATACAGAATGCATGATATTACTGCATTGTATTGTATTCTATTTTTGTCACCAGGAACCTAAATGTTGTCAATTAGCCTACTTTACATATATTTGTTGCATACAAATTCACCAGAATGCAGGAAATTAAGTGTTGAATGCTCAAAAATGTATGGGGGGACACCCCCAGACCCCCACATTAAAATGTGTCCCAAACCACAAATCACAACCTACACCCTTGAAATTCATGAATAGTTTTGTTTTATTTGTATCTATAGGCCTTTGTATATTTTTATCACATTATTTTAAATTAAAGTCTTAGGTCCTGCTTATCAATTGCTCATAATAACCAGTAGGCCTACTTCTGTGTTGGACATTACTGAACCTCTTCCCATTCATAGCGCCCAATGTCCCTGTCTAGTTCCATGTCCCCAAAAAATCAAATAAAGGAACCCCCCCCCCCCCCTGATTTACCGAGTCGTCTCTAGAGGGGTCGGGTGTTTGTCACCTTTTTCACCTCTTATGAGTTTGCAGGTCTGGTTTAAGCATTAAGCAAGAACTGTAAATACATTGTGCAAATCATTTTCTGCGTTGTGGCATTTTGTGTAATATTCATTTCTATACAAAAATGTCAAAATCTGTAAGTAAAGACAAAAAAAGGCAAAGTTGCAACACCAATAATCCCATCTATCTGAATAGTAATTAGTGCATATTCTCCTCTCAAAGTGCACTAGATCAATGCATTCAAATGTAAAGGGACCCCCCTAGGACGTTCAGGGACCACGCCACCGCTGCTGAAAAAAATCCTGCGGGGAAACACTGTTGCATATCATATATACTGATTGTTGTTTGTTTTTTTACATTGGATTTTTTTCTTGTTATTTTACTACTTTTGTCTGGAAAATTCCTTAATATCAGTGTTTCTGCATAAGTGGATTTTCAATTCATAGATATGGTGATATTTCATCAAGTTCTGAGGTGTCTTTATGAAGGGATTCAACAGGTGTTATGCAAATTATTCTGTATATTTGATCTATTTATTATTTTCAAAGCAAATTTGAAAATGTCATATTTTTGCTTTCCATGGAAGGTGGCAGATGGTTGTCATACTGATGTGGAAAG